>NC_091284.1:810959631-811316297 GCF_032444005.1 Ranitomeya imitator | reverse complement strand
TTATATTCATGTACATAGGAACAGTATTATAGTAGTTATATTCTTGTACATAGGGGCAGTATTATAGTAGTTATATTCTTGTACATAGGGGCAGTATTATAGTAGTTATATTCTTGTATATAGGGAGCAGTATTACAGTAATTATATTCTTGTACATAGGAGCAGTATTATAGTAGTTATATTCTTGTACATAGGAGCAGTATTATAGTTGTTATATTTTTGTATATAGGAGCAGTATTATAGTAGTTATATCCTTGTACATAGGAGCAGTATTATAGTTGTTATATTCTTGTACATAGGAGCAGTATTATAGTAGTTATATTCTTGTACATAGGAGCAGTATTATAGTTGTTATATTCTTGTACATAGGAGCAGTATTATAGTTGTTATATTCTTGTATATAGGAGCAGTATTATAGTAGTTATATTCTTGTACATAGGAGTAGTATTATAGTAGTTATATTCTTGTATATAGGGGGCAGTATTATAGTAGTTATATTCTTGTACATAGGAGTAGTATTATAGTAGTTATGTTCTTGTACATAGGGGCAGTATTATAGTAGTTATATTCTTGTGCATAGGAGCAGTATTATAGTAGTTATATTCTTGTATATAGGGGGCAGTATTATAGTAGTTATATTCGTGTACATAGGAACAGTATTATAGTAGTTATATTCTTGTACATAGGGGCAGTATTATAGTAGTTATATTCTTGTACATAGGGGCAGTATTATAGTAGTTATATTCTTGTATATAGGGAGCAGTATTACAGTAATTATATTCTTGTACATAGGAGCAGTATTATAGTAGTTATATTCTTGTACATAGGAGCAGTATTATAGTAGTTATATTCTTGTACATAGGGGCAGTATTATAGTAGTTATATTCTTGTACATAGGGCAGCATTGTAGTAGTTATATTCTTGTACATAGGAGCAGTATTATAGTAGTTATATTCTTGTACGTAGGGGCAGTATTATAGTAGTTATATTATTGTACATGGGATCAGTATTATAGTAGTTATATTCTTGTACATAGGAGCAGTATTATAGTAGTTATATTCTTGTAGATAGGGGCAGTATTATAGTAGTTATATTCTTGTGCATAGGAGCAGTATTATAGTAGTTATATCCTTGTACATAGAGGCAGTATTATAGTAGTTATATTCTTGTACTTAGGGGCAGTATTATAGTAGTTATATTCTTGTACATAGGAGCAGTATTATAGTAGTTATATTCTTGTACATAGGAGTAGTATTATAGTAGTTATGTTCTTGTACATAGGGGGCAGTATTATAGTAGTTATATTCTTGTGCATAGGAGCAGTATTATAGTAGTTATATTCTTGTATATAGGGGGCAGTATTATAGTAGTTATATTCATGTACATAGGAACAGTATTATAGTAGTTATATTCTTGTACATAGGGGCAGTTATATTCTTGTACATAGGGGCAGTATTATAGTAGTTATATTCTTGTATATAGGGAGCAGTATTACAGTAATTATATTCTTGTACATAGGAGCAGTATTATAGTAGTTATATTCTTGTACATAGGAGCAGTATTATAGTTGTTATATTCTTGTATATAGGAGCAGTATTATAGTAGTTATATCCTTGTACATAGGAGCAGTATTATAGTTGTTATATTCTTGTACATAGGAGCAGTATTATAGTAGTTATATTCTTGTACATAGGAGCAGTATTATAGTTGTTATATTCTTGTACATAGGAGCAGTATTATAGTAGTTATATTCTTGTACATAGGGGCAGTATTATAGTAGTTATATTCTTGTACATAGGGCAGCATTGTAGTAGTTATATTCTTGTACATAGGAGCAGTATTATAGTAGTTATATTCTTGTACGTAGGGGCAGTATTATAGTAGTTATATTATTGTACATGGGATCAGTATTATAGTAGTTATATTCTTGTACATAGGAGCAGTATTATAGTAGTTATATTCTTGTAGATAGGGGCAGTATTATAGTAGTTATATTCTTGTGCATAGGAGCAGTATTATAGTAGTTATATCCTTGTACATAGAGGCAGTATTATAGTAGTTATATTCGTGTACATAGGAGTAGTATTATAGTAGTTATATTCTTGTATATAGGAGGCAGTATTATAGTAGTTATATTCTTGTACATAGGAGCAGTATTATAGTAGTTATATTCTTGTACATAGGGGCAGTATTATAGTAGTTATATTCTTGTACATAGGGGCAGTATTATAGTAGTTATATTCTTGTATATAGGGAGCAGTATTACAGTAATTATATTCTTGTACATAGGAGCAGTATTATAGTAGTTATATTCTTGTACATAGGAGCAGTATTATAGTAGTTATATTCTTGTACATAGGGGCAGTATTATAGTAGTTATATTCTTGTACATAGGAGCAGTATTATAGTAGTTATATTCTTGTATATAGGGAGCAGTATTACAGTAATTATATTCTTGTACATAGGAGCAGTATTATAGTAGTTATATTCTTGTACATAGGAGCAGTATTATAGTAGTTATATTCTTGTACATAGGGGCAGTATTATAGTAGTTATATTCTTGTACATAGGAGCAGTATTATAGTAGTTATATTCTTGTACATAGGGGCAGTATTATAGTAGTTATATTCTTGTACATAGGAGTAGTATTATAGTAGTTATATTCTTGTACATAGGAGCAGTATTATAGTAGTTATATTCTTGTACATAGGAGCAGTATTATAGTAGTTATATTCTTGTACATAGGAGCAGTATTATAGTAGTTATATTCTTGTACATAGGGGCAGTATTATAGTAGTTATATTCTTGTACATAGGGGCAGTATTATAGTAGTTATATTCTTGTACATAGGGGCAGTATTATAGTAGTTATATTCTTGTACATAGGAGCAGTATTATAGTAGTTATATTCTTGTACATAGGGGCAGTATTATAGTAGTTATATTCTTGTACATAGGAGTAGTATTATAGTAGTTATATTCTTGTACATAGGAGCAGTATTATAGTAGTTATATTCTTGTACATAGGAGCAGTATTATAGTAGTTATATTCTTGTACATAGGAGCAGTATTATAGTAGTTATATTCTTGTACATAGGGGCAGTATTATAGTTTTTATATTCTTGTATATAAGGGCAGAAGAAAAGCGTGAAATCTCACGTATGTCATGGAATATGTGTGACAGTAATTCTTTCTTTTCTATTTGTAGATGTAATAATTAATCTACAAAGCAAATAATTCTCCTACTAACAGTTGTGGTTGCTCTTGTTTGATATTGTTATGGTGCCACAATGTTGGTCATAATTAGACTCTTTCCAGCTCTGACACAGTTTTCTAGCACATGATCTCACATCCATGTTGTCATTAACTTGATCACAGCTGTCTCTCGTGCTCTCTGATTACTGCACGGGGTGAACCTTCCCATGTCTCACAAGAGAGCGTCCCTAATGGGTGGCACTAACTGGTAATCAGTGGGATAATGCACATAGGTCACCGTAACCATTCATCTGTGAAATGTTTAATTACTTGATTTGGGAAATATGATGGAGACCCTGGACCAACAATATATATTAATTACATCTGTATAATGGAACAAATTGAAAGACGTGATGAATCAGGACCCCGTGTAATAAAGCACTTATGGAGTTGTGACCAATAATCCCTAACAGCTTGACATTGGCCCACAATTTGGTGAATATAATCGTTGTGACACAGACGGTTGTCAGTGGAGGATTATATCTCTGCATAATAAGGATAAATGCAGTGCAGAATCTAATATGTGCTATGGCGTTCACGTATGGAGATCATCCTGATAGGATGGAAGTGGAATAGTATGTGTACAATAAGAATATTACATTCTTCTAGTTGCCTGATTTCAAGAAATATGGAAGGTGTCACAGGAAAAAAAATTCAAGGTGTATTACCTGATAAACATTATATCTGATGTGTTGGTAGCACAACGTTATGGCGCTTACTAATATGTTAGTATTATAAATCAAGGGTTTAAATAGGAGTGGAGAATCATGCTGGGCATGTGCCCCAGGCGTAGCTAGCAGGGGGGCGGCTCACATTGTGCGGTGGTCTGAGATGCTTCTTATGGAGCGGTATTTCTTTGCCACAGGAGTGGGATTTAGCCATTATACTGACAGCTGGCTCGAAGAACAGGTAAAAGGCTGGCTTCTTTTAAAAAGGGCAGCATGGAGGGACAGGGTGTGTGCACAATATGGAGGGGACGGCGTGCAGAGGAGGGAAAATGTCAAGAGGGGCACTGTATAGTGACTGGACAGTATATAGGAGACATACAGTGGCATGTAAAAGTTTGAGCACCCCTGGTCAAATTACTGTGATTGTGAACAGTTAAGCAAGTTGAAAATGAAACAATCTCTAAAAGGCCTAAAGTTAAAGACGACACATTTAATTTGTATTTTAGGCAATATATATATGCCTAGATGCCTGCATCTAGTGATTATCTGGTTCCATCTGGTGTCTCCTGATGAAGCATGTGACGGGGAAACACGTCGAGGCTGGGGCTATTGGCTGGAAGCTAAGTTCCTTTGGGCTAACACCCTTTTGTGCTTTCGTTTATATCACCCATGAACGTTCATAAGGTTGCCATTGTGTATAGTTCTGGGTGTGAGCTATGATGGGTCATTTATCATGATTTGAACCAGGCTATCCTTTGTTTAATTATTTTGTTTTGTTATTTCCCCTTTTGTTTATGATTTTTGGAGTCCTTCTAATATGGGCTTGATGCATCTATGAAGTGATTATTATGGTCAGTGTCATCTAGGACTCTGTATGGCTATATACCATTGCATTATTAGCTATTGTGTATCTTGTGATGGTAGCAATATATGCTTGGGGAATGTTATTTCCGTACTGAACCTTTTTTGTAGATAATTAAGCACTTTCCTTTCATCTCTTTTTTTTGCTTATTGTTTTCCCACCTTCAGTTTGGTAGGTACTAACAGGGCTAGTTGGGGACAGCTGCCGCGGAGTGGGGGCGCCAAAAAATCGCTTCTATCAGGGTGCCAACTTCCACTGTTAGGAAGGGATAGCAGTAAAGTGTAGGGATACTGTTAGGTTATTGGTACGGTACAGATCTATTTCTGTATTTCACTTGGTTTATGTATTTTTAATGTTTATTTAATAAATTTTTTTTAAGGGGATTACATGTTACACAGTGTATGGATGAATCATTGATTCCATAAAAAAGTTTGGAAGCTTTTTTTAGAGTTTAATATACCAGTGAAATGTTACAAGAATCGCACTACAGTGTGTGGAAGAATCATTGGATCCATAAACATTTTTTCAAGTTTTTATTTTTTTATAACACTGAAATGCAACTGAAAGCATTTAACATTGAATGGCTGAGTAATTGAATCCAGACAAATTTCTCAGCGCTTTGTTGTATTGTTATATATGCAGATGAGCAGAACCCTTCATTGTTCAGTTTGGTTCAGATTCGGCAAATGGACCAATGTTTGCTGAATAGTTCGTCGAACAGTTCGTCGAAGGTATCCGAATCTCATTAAATTCAATAGGAGGAAAATCCAAATGCATAGACAACACCTTCGGTGGGGGCAAAAAGATGCCCAAAAAGCTAAAATTAGGGGCAGACACCATGAAAAGTGGCATCAATTGACCCACAGTAGAAATTTTATAATGGCGCAGCAGTCAGGCATGGGCCATGCATAAGTCAGGGTCTAAGCCAGCATTTACAGCTTGGAATTGAAGTTTCAATGAGGACCTGGTGGTCAAGGGAGCAATGTTAGCCTTCTTAGCTGGGAGACCTGATACCTCATGCAACACCTCCAATGTTTTTTTGTTTTATTACAGCCACACTCAGATGGCACAAACAGCATAGAATCATAGAATCATAGAATGGTAGAGTTGGAAGGGATCTCCTGGGTCATCTGGTCCAACCCTCTGCTCAAAGCAGGATTGACTAAATCATCCCAGACAGATGTCTGTCCAGCCTCTGTTTGAAATATTCCATTGAAGGAGAACTCACCCCCTCTCGTGGCAGCCTGTTCCACTCATTGATCACCCTCACTGTCAAAAAGTTTTTTTCTAATATCTAATCTGTGCCTCCTCCCATTTAGTTTCATCCATTGCTTCTAGCCTTTCCTTGTGCAAATGAGAAATCAGTTTCATATATTATTATTATTTATTGTTATAGCGCCATTTATTCCATGGCGCTTTACATGTGAGGAGGGGTATACATAATAAATACAGGTACAATAATCTTAAACAATACAAGTCATAACTGGCACAGGAGGAGAGAGGACCCTGCCTGCGAAGGCTCACAGTCTACAAGGGATGGGTGAGAATACAGTAGGTGAGGATAGAGCTGGTCATGCAGCGGTTTGGTCGATCGGCGGTTACTGCAGGTTGTAGGCTTGCCGGAAGAGGTGGGTCTACAGTACTATTGGTAGAAAAATGTAGGGAAAGTAACACAGGTTGTTGACTGATCAATTGACCCACAGTAGAACCTTTTATAATGGCACAGAAGCAGTCAGCCATGGGCCATGCAAGAGGTATCAGGGTCTGGGCCAGCATTTACAGCTTGGAATTGAAGTTTCAATGAGAACCTGGTGATTGAGGGCGCAGTGTAAGCCTTCTTAGCTGGGAGACCTGAAACCTCCTTTTTTTTAATTCCAGACACACTCAGATGGCACAAACATAAGTTTCATACAGTAATATTGACTGAAAGTAAGTGCAGGCCTGCCTGTCTGGGAGCCCTACTTACACAGGCAACCCACCAGATGGAGACCCAACTTGGAGTCTCCACATTTCCCAAAAAAATAATTGTCACACACCAACAAAGTGGCATCAATTTCCACAGAGTAAAATATTATAATAGGCCTTTGGCACATCTTCTACCACAGGCAACCCACCAGATGGAGACCCAATTTGGAGTCTCCACATTTCAAAAAATAATTGTCACGACTCACACACCACTAAAGTGGCATCGGTTTCCACAAAGTAGAAATATTATAATAGACCTTTGACACACCTTCCACCACAGGCAACCCACCAGATGGAGCCTCAACTTGGAGTTTCCACATTTCAAAAAAATTTAACATCAGAAGCAGTACCAACAGCAGACACAGAAGACATCCCAAAGATTGTGCAGACTGTAATAACGTTGGATAAATGCATGGCACTAAAAACCATCGCCTAGTGTGCCCAGTCTGCGACTGGCGTGCAAAAGTCATTAGAGATCTATGACTAGTTCATTTTGATGAAAATTAGGCAGTCTACACATTCAGGGAACAGCTGTATGCACTTATCTGTCAAGTCACCACCAGCAGCGATGAGTACACGTGAGAGAACGCTGGCTGTCGACATGACAAAAACAAAGGTGTGACAGGTGAGCTCAGGCAATGATTTCATTTTTGAAGACCAAAATGCGAAAGGATCCAAACCCCCTGATAGCATTGATATTGAGCTCCAGACACTCCTGCACCATCCTCTCCAGTTCAATCCTGGTCTGTAAAATGTGTGAAACCACTCACATAAATTGTTTATGCCACTTACACTGCTGCTGCCAATGTTTTTGCAATGACGTCTTGACGATCCCAGGGTTGAACGTCTAGAACTGGGATGCATACTGTGTGTCTCATTGCTGTCTTGGGGAAAACCACTCTTAAGATTGTCTACAAGCATGTTTCGATACTCCAGCATGAGCGCATCCCTTTCCTGTGGGGGAAGTATCTGGTTAAATTTACACTTGTAACGTGGATCTAACATAGCAGCAACCAAGTAGTCAGCACTATTTCTGTCCCTAAGAATTCGGGCATCATGTTGAAGATAGTCACAATGAATGTCAGTAATGAGTACAATGAAATGCACATATATGGCGACTCGATATCAGATAATCAGGAAATGGAGAACTATGAGTCAACACTAGCCACAAAGTATAATAAAAAAGTAATATTTTATTAAGTAAATTTAAACAAAAATACAAATAAATCAGTAATAATCACTGGTATCAAGTGCACAGTAACTATATCCTAAGGCACATCTGTGTCAACCAGGTATGTAGGACAGGGCCCAGTTAGTAATATTAAAATGGTATATATGATGACAGCTCATCAGAAATAAAGTGCTAGCTATACATGGGCTGCATTGTGTGGGGCATGTGGTAATCTCATTACAAGTCTACTAATGGTATCCGTATATCAAAGATCAACACATGTACCAGATGTAACAACAGAACAATCAAAAGAGTAAATTACCCATGTGAGCAGAAAGAGTCCTGTTTGGTACCTGGGTGACGATCCCCAACGCGCGTTTCGCGTTCACTTGTTACCGCTTCTTCAGGGGGCGTGATTTAATATCAATCTGTGTCTGGTTTTAATAGTGTGTACTTCCGATCACATGATCGGGTAGTGAGAAAAAGTGCGCAAGCGTAGTACGCCGGACCTGACCGTCACTGCGCTCCAGGCCTCGTACCCGGCCGGCACGCCCCCTGAAGAAGCGGTAACAAGTGAACGCGAAACGCGCATTGGGGATTGTCACCCAGGAACCGGACAGGACTCTTTCTGCTCACATGGGTAATTCACTCTTCTGATTGTTCTGCTGTTACATTAGGTGCATGTGTTGATCTTTGCATACGGATACCAATAGTAGACTTGTAATGAGATTACCACATGCCCCACACAATGCAGCCCATGTATAGCTAGCACTTTATTTCTGATGAGCTGTCATCATATATACCATTTTAATATTACTAACTGGGCCCTGTCCTACATACCTGGTTGACACAGATGTGCCTTAGGATATAGTTACTGTGCACTTGATACCAGTGATTATTACTGATTTATTTGTATTTTTGTTTAAATTTACTTAATAAAATATTACTTTTTTATTATACTTTGTGGCTAGTGTTGACTCATAGTTCTCCATTTCCTGATGTTGAAGATAGTGCAGCAAGAAGGTGCTCATGTGTCGGGTGCTTCCATCAGGTCCAAGTCCCTAGTGTGTTGGTGGCGGGGTACTATTTAAGATTGCTTCCTACGTCCTCTCCCCCCAACCACAGACAACAGAAAGGCGATCATTATCCTCTTCGTCTCCAGAGTGTTGGTTGGCAAGGCCCGCTAGTCCGCATCTTAGCGCAGTGAGATTCCCACACAAAGGCATGTTGATCGTGCATGTGTTGGTTCATGCATGTAGTTTTCAAATTATTGCAATTTTTGCTTCCACTGAGTTTTTTTTTAAACTTGACAGATAACGTGTGTTGGGTCATCCTTTGCGATCTCAAAAAGGCCCAGACCATGCAACCCTTGCCGCCCTTGCGAACTGCAAATTGGCGACTGGTGCTGGCCATAGCCAGAGTTGGGGCTGACAATGCAGTGCTTGTCGTGGTTGCATCACTTTCTTGTCTTTGTGGGAAGCTGCAACATAACCTTCTCATTTTCCTCCTCTGCTGAGCTACTCAGCTGCGTACCTCTGGGTTCACATCAAGTGGGATCTACAACCTCATCTTCATTCTCTCTGTTCTCATACTACTTACACTGAGTCACCTTCCTCCTCTTCCTGCTCTGACACCACAGAACAGTCCACCTGTGCCTCTGGTATCTGAATCTCATCAGGATCACCTCCACCCTTTTGGTAAACTTCTGGTGACGAGGGTCTGGATTATGCTTGGACCCTACTTCATCCGGCCCCTGATCCAACATATAAAAATTTTGGGCATCGATGCAGATGCTTTCCTCCTCTGGATTCTGTGATTATTTGGGGCAGACCTCTGATGCCCATGGAATAGAATGTGTGAACAGCTCTGCAGAATTGTTCACCTGCGGTTCCACACGGACAGTTGGGCATTTGGAAACTTGTGACCCGGGGGGGGGGGGGGGGCTAAACAAGGGTGATTGGGGTGCCTCTTCTGAGGATTGTACTATGTGTGATGTTAAGGTGGAGGAAGAGTAGGAGAGTCCATTTAATGCAGCGCTTGCCATTCACTGGAAAACATTCTCTGTCTGAGCCTCATCTACAAGGCATATCTCTGTGCAGCTGCGAAAGAAAGGGAGTCGAGCATCCCGTCCATTAACAGATGTTGTCAGTGGTCTTTGGATAGGACAAGACAGTGTTTGTTCAGTTGAGTTTTCATTAACATTAACACCTAACCCATATACACGTCGAACACCAAACCTATTCCCTCTTCCACCACGATGGCGCTTTTTCCCATTCATGTTGTAAGTAGCCTTCCCCTCTTGTAACCTGGTGTTTCACAACCTTAGGTCCACAGCTGTTAGTCACCTGTCACTAAATGAACAATCACTATTTATTTTTTTAGATAGTGTGCCTGAACAACAGGTTTATGCCTAACAATTTTTAAGTGGAAATCTAGCCTTCTGATATGTCACTGAAACACAGCTTTATCACAAACGATTTGGAGTAGCAAATGGTGCCTTTGGAGAGTGCCACAGAGTTTTGCACAATCTAGTTTGATACTAGAAGATTGATATCACACAGGACAGGATCCTATCTAATTAACTGACAATTTCCCTTTCCGCTGCATCACTAGCAAAGGAGCGACCTCTCTGCACTGTGACACTGAGACAATGGCACCAGCAAAACAAGATGACCGCATTTTATATGGCCAGGGATATGTCACTTCAGCTGCCAATCATAGTGTCATGATGTTGTGGATGGTTTCTACACCCTCATTGGCTGCCGGAATGAACACCCATAAAGTTAAGGGGAAAAAAAGAGCGCTTCGCTCATAAAACACGAACTCCTGTTCCCTGATCATCACACAGCACCACTATCCTAGCCAAAGCAATGAAAATTCGATGATTTACTGAACTGTGACCAAATATTGCTGACTTTGAGTAAAAATGCTTGTGAAAGCGAACACAAATTTGAATATGCTACATTCGTGCTGAATCTGAGATTGGCGAACTCTTTCCGAACAAGTTTGCTCATCTCTAGTTATGTACTGTATATCATCGAAATGTACCCAAGAACACATAATACTGTATGAATGAGCAATATATTACTGAAAATTTTTTTGACAACTTGTCTTGAGGGTTGTATACCACTGTAATCTATCCAAGAACATGTAATACTCTATAGATGAGCAGTATAATACAGATATATTTTTTAACAATTTTTTGGAGGGTAAGATACCACCAAAATGTACCCAAGAACACTTAATACTCTATGGATGAGCATTGTAACACAGATACATTTTTTAACTGTTTTGTGGAAGCTTTGATACCACCAAAATGTACCCAAGAACACTTAATAGCATATGGATGAGTAATTGAATCCAGATAACTTTTTCAACACTTTTTTGTAGGGTTAGATACCACCACAATGTACCGCAGAGCACGTAATAGTATATGGATATGTAATTGAAACCAGATAATGTTTGCAATTCTTTTTTGAAGCATGGATATATCAATATGCATTCAGTAAATTTGAAGTATGATACAGAAATTAAAGTCAGGGAAAGAGTAGCAGCGCAACAGTTAAAACAGAGGAAGAGGAGTACATGAGGTTCTGGGGTGCAGTGGGTATTCTGGATTAAGAGATCGTTCAGACGTACCAGTTAAAACAGAGGAAGAGGAGTACATGGGGCTCTGGGGAGCAGTGGGTATTCTGGATTAAGAGATCGTTCAGACGTACCAGTGGATGAAGGTAGATGGATCTGGATATGACAGCATGAGGGAGAATATACCATGGGTTTCCATTCTGGTATATTTCTGATGTTACACTTAAAAGATGTCACTTCAAATGATGTCACATATGACCAAGGTCATATCTGACCTGCTCAATTCAACTTATACCATCCCCATTATAGGGGATTTCTTCGTGACACCACCCGTGGTGTTCGGCAATGAGTGGCCGACGCTGTTTAAGGGGACTGCTGGGCCTGATGGTGATGCAGCAGAGTTGTTACAGCTCTCCATGGGTAGAACTAGGCCCCAGAGCAGTTAAAGTGTTAAAGTCAATGATGGTGAATGTTACAGTGCAGAGCAGGTGACGCAGGAAATAATTCTGAGGACACAGCAGGGTGCGGCTTCCACACTTTACTCACAGTTCTTAGATGCAGTCCCCAGCCAGGTGTTGTGTCGTCCGGGTCTGTGGTCCAGCCAGCTCTTAGGTAATTTGGATGCACTTCTCTGGGACCCCTTTCTTATGTTCCTCCCCTGGCCGTCTCTCTGCGCTGGCTTCACCCTCCTGCCCTGCGCGTAGCAGCCTCAGATCCTGTGAGGTGACGTCCTCTTGGTCCCCTCGACCCTATATGGCTGCCTTTTCAGTGATTATGTGTGGAATTGGCTGTAGCACATGCAGTTACTTCAGCCTCCGGTTTGCTAGCTGAGTCTTGTAGTTTCTCCACTAGTTTAGAGCTGGTCCCCTACTGCGACCTGGTCCCTCCACCCAACTATGGTCGGCATGGATTCGGGCCCACAGGTGGATTCCTCACTACACGTGCCCCTAGGACCCCTTCTTCTTCTCTCATGCTCTGGAACTTCGCTCTATCTTTTGTGCTCTCTCTCCGTCCTCTGGTGTTGAGACGATCTCCTTACTCCTCAAGTCCCCAGCTCCAACTCTCTCTGCTTCCTCCACCCACACCCTTTACCTAGTTACATCCAGGCCTATAGAGGTCTAGTGTTGGGTGCTAGTGTGTGGGTCCTAGGTAGTGCCCCCTCCTTACCCGAGAGCAGAGTACCGTACCTCTGGCTGAGGTGCAGAACTTCTGTGGTTACTGGACCCGTAGGGGTGCCACATGTGCACATATGAAATTTACCAACATTTTCAGTGTCTGTGAGACCTCTTTATTTTCGGCGACTTCACAAACTGTTTGTGAGAGTTGGTCTGAAGCTCTGCTTTTTGGTATTTGGAATATACATTTCTGTAAAGTATTTTCAGATCTTGATCATGTCCTGGAACACATGAAAACCATATCTAGATGACAATTGGTGAGAATTATCGGTAGCCACTGAAAAGCCAAAAAACATAGTGAGGACTTGGTGATAGTTGGAAAAAGATGGATCAAAATTAGGAATACCAGAAATTGATAGTCAAGCCTAAGTAATAAGAACTGAGGTCTTGACAGAGGAAAGGCAGAAGGCAAGACATTTCAGCTAAACTTGTCAAATCATGGTTGCATTTGTGTGGGAAGTAGAACTGAAGATACTTCTAAAAACGTTGTCTGTCAACCCATTAGCTTTTTGGGTGCCTTTATTAGCCAATGTGTTGCCACATGAGCCGACCCCTTCTATATGTTCAAGAAGTGTTACGAATAACAATGGATCTTTATGTGGTAAAAAATTAAAATAAATTATTAAAAAAAAAACCAAAGAAAAAAAAAACACCCTAATAGATTTTGTAGGCGATTATTCTCCTGTCACATAGATGTTTGTTCACTGCTCATAGAGAAATCCTTTGTTCAATGCAATCTGAAGGTCAGAGAATTGCAGCGTCTGCACCCATGCCAACCAAATATTATTTAGAAATTCCAAAGATGACATCATGTATCTCGCACGTTTCTGGCTGTATGAAAAGAGCCTGCAGAACATTATCGACACATCATTCCCCAAAGGACAGAGATTCTCGTTTTGTTATGGAGACTAGCCAAGTCGTATCACACGGAAATCCCTATTCAGGGATACAGCAGCAGCAACGCCACGGAGGCTGAAATCATGTCATGTGCCCCCGTCCCACCTTCACATTAGAGACTTGATCCAATATTTTAACATCTGCCCTCTAAGGTGAACACCCAAAACTGACTCATACTGTAACTCTTAGAAGCTATCCAAAAGTTCTGGGATACATTTTTATGGAATACCTCAGAGTTAATTATTGTTCCCTAGGTTCGGGTGGAGACCTCAGATAAATGTCTCTAGGTTACATGAAAATCCGAAAAGAAAAGTAATTGAATACAATATTTAAAAAAAAATAGCCAAAATATAGGAGCCAGCTAGTAAAGAAGTTCATATGTAATACATACACTGCGTAAACTTCAAGATTAATAGTATCTGCTTTTTGAACCCCCTATGACAAAATAATGTGAAGTTGTTATTTTCGTGGACCAAAGATTGTATCTGTAGTTGGTCTGGGTTCCCATTTATCTCAAATATATTAGCAAATATTGAGATCAGGGCTCAATGAAGAATATAGTGCACCCAGGAGATTTACCAACTCTACTATTTTCTCAGGGACCTACAAATATTTGGGGAAGACTCAGCTATTTTCTTCTGAAGTTCTGCTATTTGCAGTTTGGCATTGTCTTTTCTGTCATGTTGCCCCTGGGGAGTAATGAACAGTTTATAGTTCATTGGTCGCTGTGACCAGTGGGGTACCGCAGGGGTCAGTATTGGGACCTGTTCTCTTCAACATATTCATTAATGATCTGGTAGAAGGTTTACACAGTAAAATATCGATATTTGCAGATGATACAAAACTATGTAAAGCAGTTAATACAAGAGAAGATAGTATTCTGCTACAGATGGATCTGGATAAGTTGGAAACTTGGGCTGAAAGGTGAAAGATGAGGTTTAACAATGATAAATGTAAGGTTATACACATGGGAAGAGGGAATCAATATCACCATTACACACTGAATGGGAAACCACTGGGTAAATCTGACAGGGAGAAGGACTTGGGGATCCTAGTTAATGATAAACTTACCTGGAGCAGCCAGTGCCAGGCAGCAGCTGCCAAGGCAAACAGGATCATGGGGTGCATTAAAAGAGGTCTGGATACACATGATGAGAGCATTATACTGCCTCTGTACAAATCCCTAGTTAGACCGCACATGGAGTACTGTGTCCAGTTTTGGGCACCGGTGCTCAGGAAGGATATAATGGAACTAGAGAGAGTACAAAGGAGGGCAACAAAATTAATAAAGGGGATGGGAGAACTATAATACCCAGATAGATTAGCGAAATTAGGATTATTTAGTCTAGAAAAAAGACGACTGAGGGGCGATTTAATAACCATGTATAAGTATATAAGGGGACAATACAAATATCTCGCTGAGGATCTGTTTATACCAAGGAAGGTGACTGGCACAAGGGGGCATTCTTTGCGTCTGGAGGAGAGAAGGTTTTTCCACCAACATAGAAGAGGATTCTTTACTGTTAGGGCAGTGAGAATCTGGAATTGCTTGCCTGAGGAGGTGGTGATGGCGAACTCAGTCGAGGGGTTTAAGAGAGGCCTGGATGTCTTCCTGGAGCAGAACAATATTGTATCATACAATTATTAGGTTCTGTAGAAGGACGTAGATCTGGGGATTTATTATGATGGAATATAGGCTGAACTGGATGGACAAATGTCTTTTTTTCGGCCTTACTAACTATGTTACTATGTTACTAGTTACAACTAGATGGTGGCCCGATTCTAACGCATCGGGTATTCTAGAATATGTATGTAGTTTATTTATGAAGATTTCAGAATAATGCAATGGATACACAGGATTCGGCCGGCTGGGCACGACCAATTAGCGAAGCGTGGTTCAAATCCCGCGCCAATTCGCAGCCGGACTGCACCTGTCACTGATTGTTCGTGGCCGGCTGCGACCATTCAGTGAAGCCAGGGCCAGCTGCAGGTTTTTGAGGGCCCCGGGTGAAAGCGTTTCACAGCCCACGTAGCATATAACACAGCCACGTAGTATATAGCACAGCCACATAGTATATAGTAGCCACGTAGTATATAGCACAGCCACATAGTATATAGCACAGGCACGTAGTATATAGCACAGCCCACGCAGTATATAAACAGTCACGTAGTATATAGCACAGCCGCGTAGTATATAGCACAGCCGCATAGTATATAGTAGCCACGTAGTATATATCACAGCCACATAGTATATAGCACAGGCACGTAGTATATAGCACAGCCCACGCAGTATATTACACAGTCACGTAGTAGATAGCACAGCCGCATAGTATATAGCACAGGCACATAGTATATAGCACAGCCACATAGTATATAGCACAGACATCTAGTATATAGCACAGCTACGTAGTATATAACACAGCCATGTAGTATATAGCACAACCACGTAGTATATAGCAGCCACGTAGTATATAGCAGCCACGTAGTATATAGCACAGCCACATAGTATATAGCACAGGCACATAGTATATAGCACAGCCCACGCAGTATGTAACACAACCATGTAGTATACAGCACAGCCACGTAGTATATTGCACAGCTTCGTGGTATATAGCACAGGCACGTAGTATACAGCACAGCCTACGCAGTATGTAACACAGCCCACGCAGTATGCAACACAGCCGATGTAGTATATAACACAGCCCACGTAGTATATAGCAATGTGGGCACCATATTGCTGTTAAAAAAAATTAAAATAAAAAATAGTTATATACTCACCTTCCGGCGGACCCCGGATCCAGCCCAGGCCTTTAGCGATGCTACTCGAGATGCAGTAATGCCTTGCGGCAATAACCCATGATGATGTACCGATCTCGCAAGACCGCTACGTCATCACGGGTCATTGCTGCAATGCATTCTTGGGACCAGAGCTGCGCGAGGATCGGGAAAGGCTGCCACTGACTCCAGAAGGTGAGAATATAATTTTTTTTAATTATTATTTTTAACATTATATATTTTTACTATTGATGCTGCATAGGCAGCATCAATAGTAAAAAGTTGGTCACACTTACAGGGTTAATGGCAGCGTTAACGGACTGTGTTACACCACGTTATGCCGCGGTGTAACGCAGTCCATGTAATGGACTGCTAAAATGCTATGTGGACGTTGAGTGGAGTGGGTATGGAGGGGGCACTGACTGGAGGGGAGTAGGGAGGGGCCAATTCGTGGCCGGACTATGCCTGTCGCTGATTGGTCACGCCCAGCCGGCCGCGACCAATCAGCGACGCAGAATTTCCGTGACAGACAAACAGACGGAAGTGGACCTTAGATAATTATATATCTAGATTATTCCCTTTGATATGGGGTGGTTGGAAACTCAAAGGGTTTCCTAAATGTTAATGATGAAGGTATGGGATAATCAATGCAAGAGTCATGGAAATTGGATAGAAAATATATCTAATTGGATTAAAGTTCAAGTATATGCCACATAAACCCCTTTTGGGAATGAATTCTGTTTTGGTAGACTTGAGCATGAATGGCCATTGGTCAGAACGGTGACCAAGTAATATTATATATTACCTTCCATGGCCAGGCAAGCCATAAAGGTAAAATCAGCTACTTACTTGTGGTTCTGGGAGCTGGATCTACTGGAACTTCAAACTGAAAGGAAATGTCTCTGATGAGTCAAGCCCTTAAACTATGATTAAAGGTACCGTCACATTAAGCAACGCTGCAGCGATCTAGACAACGATGCCAATCGCTGCAGCGTCGCTGTGTGGTCGCTGGAGAGCTGTCACACAGACAGCTCTCCAGCGACCAACGATGCCGAAGTCCCCGGGTAACCAGGGGTAAACATCGGGTTACTAAGCGCAGGGCCGCGCTTAGTAACCAGATGTTTACCCTGGTTACCAGTGTAAATGTAAAAAAAAAAAAAAAACACTACATACTTACATTCCGGTGTCTGTCCCCCGGCGTTCTGCTTCCCTGCACTGTGTAAGTGCTGGCCGTAAAGCAGAGCGGTGACATCACCGCTGTGCTCTGCTTTACGGCCGGCCGGCGCAGACACAGGATGCAGGAGAAGTGCAGGGAAGCAGAACGCCGGGGGGACATGACAGACACCGGAATGTAAGTATGTAGTGTTTTTTTTTTTTTTTACATTTACACTGGTAACCAGGGTAAACATCGGGTTACTAAGCGCGGCCCTGCGCTTAGTAACCTGATGTTTACCCTGGTTACCAGTGAAGACATCGCTGAATCGGCGTCACACACGCTGATTCAGCGATGTTAGCGGGTGATCCAGCGACGAAATAAAGTGCTGGCCTTCTATCTCCAACAAACGATGTCACAGCAGGATCCTGATCGCTGCTGCGTGTCAAACACAACGATATCGCTATCCAGGACGCTGCAACGTCACGGATCGCTATTGTTATCGTTGTTAAGTTGTTCAGTGTGAAGGTACCTTAAGTTATAGCCCTGAAAGCCTTCTTGTCATTTACCAAATCCACAATTCTCGTTAAGATTCCTACATTGTAAAAGGTGACACATCCATCACTCCAGAACCTGTCACCAGGGCCGGCTCCAGGTTTTTGAGGGCCCCGGGCGAAAGAGTCTCAGTGGGCCCCCCCTTTAACACATACCCTGATTCATGATCGCATATAAACACAGCCATGTAGTATATAACACTGCCCACGTAGTATATAGCAGCTCATGTAGTATATAGCAGCCCACGTAGCATATAGCAGCCCACGTAGTATATAGCAGCGCAGCCCACATAGTATATAGCAGCGCCACTCAATCATGCACTGGTAGGACTAGGAGCTCCTCCTGAATCTGCCTCATAACTTCAGCAGCAGGGCAGCCAGCCAGGGGCGGAGATCAGAGCAGAGAACGTGCTCTCTCCCCCCACAAACAATGTCACGCTGGCTGCCTTCTCTTAACCCCTATGTGTGCCTGCCTGGCTGCACTGACTGAGTGAGAAGATGCTTGTGTCAGAGCTGGCACATAGGGGTTAAGAGAACGCAGCCAGCAGTGACTTTACAGGTGGAGAGAGCATGTTATCTCCTGCTCTGCTCTCCCAGCTGTATCTATGACAGCATGAGTGGGCCCCCCTCTCTCCCCAGGGCCCCGGCATTTGCCCGCTGTGCCGGGTGCTGACGCCGGCCCTGCCTGTCACTCTTCCAGAGCCCAATGGTGGTGGGCTTTACGACATTCATGATGACACTAGATATTTATTCAAAATGTATTCTCTGTTACGGAAACCCAGTCCATGAATACCCACAATACACATTCATGTATTGCCCTTAACTGGAGATATATTCACATGTAGGAGTCTGCTACAGACTCAGTCTGCTGCAATTCATCTTTTAACTTCCATCTTTTCAATTACATCTTTTTAATTATGATTTTGAATTAGACTGAATTCTAGAATGCATTTGGCTACTCATCACTACTACAATATTATCATCATCTGCACCATCTAATCGAGCTGTTCTCCTCTTCCCAAAGGTATGCACTGACTTTACCCAGCTCTCCCTGGCTCCCGAATGTCTCTGTATACTGCATTGATTTTCCATGGTATGTGTTATGAAAGGCAATTCAGAATCACAATGGACATGGAGGTCAGAGCACATACAGTGAACTGACAATAACCCAAAATAATAGAACGAGCTCTGAGACGTGGGAACTCTGCAGACCGCAATCCCTAAGCCTATCAAACCACACTAAAGGTAGCCGTGGAGCGCTCCTGACCAGAACCTAGGCGCCTCGTCACAGCCTGAGAAACTAGCTAATCCTGAAGATAGAAAAATAAGCCTACCTTGCCTCAGAGAAATTCCCCAAAGGAAAAGGCAGCCCCCCACATATAATGACTGTGAGTAAGATGAAAACACAAACATAGAGATGAAACAGATTTAGCAAAGTGAGGCCCGACTAGCTGAACAGAACGAGGATAGGGAAGATAACTTTGCGGTCAGCACAAAAACCTATAAAAAACCACGCAGAGGGGACAAAAAGACCCTCCGCACCGACTAACGGTACGGAGGTGGTCCCTTTGCGTCTCAGAGCTTCCAGCAGGCGAGAAAAACCAATAAAGCAAGCTGGACAGAAAAATAGCAACAAAATAACATAAGCAAAACTTAGCTTTGCAGAGCAGCAGGCCACAGGAATGATCCAGGGAAAAAACAAGTCCCACACTGAAACATTGACAGGAAGCATAGATCAAAGCATCAGGTGGAGTCAAGTAGAGAAGAAGCTAACGAGCTCACCAGATCACCTGAGGGAGGAAACTCAGAAGCTGCAGTACCACTTTCCTCCACAAACGGAAGATCCCAGAGAGAATCAGCCGAAGTACCACCCGTGACCACAGGAGTGAACTCTGCCACAGAATTCACAACAGTACCCCCCCCTTGAGGAGGGGTCACAGAACCCTCACCAGAGCCCCCAGGCCAACCAGGATGAGCCACATGAAAGGCACGAACAAGATCGGGAGCATGGACATCAGAGGCAAAAACCCAGGAATTATCCTCCTGAGCATAACCCTTCCATTTAACCAGATACTGGAGTTTCCATCTTGAAACACGAGAATCCAAAATCTTCTCCACAATATACTCCAATTCCCCCTCCACCAAAACCGGGGCAGGAGGCTCAACAGATGGAACCATAGGTGCCACGTATCTCCGCAACAATGACCTATGGAATACGTTATGTATGGAAAAAGAATCTGGAAGGGTCAGACGAAAAGACACAGGATTAAGAACCTCAGAAATCCTATACGGACCAATAAAACGAGGTTTAAACTTAGGAGAGGAAACCTTCATAGGAATATGACGAGAAGATAACCAAACCAGATCCCCAACACGAAGTCGGGGACCCACACGGCATCTGCGATTAGCGAAAAGTTGAGCCTTCTCCTGGGACAAGGTCAAATTGTCCACTACCTGAGTCCAAATCTGCTGCAACCTGTCCACCACAGTATCCACACAAGGACAGTCCGAAGACTCAACCTGTCCAGAAGAGAAACGAGGATGGAACCCAGAATTGCAGAAAAACGGTGAAACCAAGGTAGCCGAGCTGGCCCGATTATTAAGGGCGAACTCAGCCAAAGGCAAAAAGGACACCCAGTCATCCTGATCAGCAGAAACAAAGCACCTCAGATATGTTTCCAAGGTCTGATTGGTTCGCTCGGTCTGGCCATTAGTCTGAGGATGGAAAGCCGAGGAAAAAGACAAGTCAATGCCCATCCTACCACAAAAGGCTCGCCAAAACCTCGAAACAAACTGGGAACCCCTGTCAGAAACAATATTCTCTGGAATGCCATGCAAACGTACCACATGCTGGAAGAACAAAGGCACCAAATCAGAGGAGGAAGGCAATTTAGACAAGGGTACCAGATGGACCATCTTAGAAAAGCGATCACAGACCACCCAAATGACTGACATCTTTTGAGAAACGGGAAGGTCAGAAATAAAATCCATAGAGATATGTGTCCAAGGCCTCTTCGGGACCGGCAAGGGCAAAAGCAACCCACTGGCACGAGAACAGCAGGGCTTAGCCCGAGCACAAATCCCACAGGACTGCACAAAAGCACGCACATCCCGCGACAGAGAGGGCCACCAAAAGGATCTAGCCACTAACTCTCTGGTACCAAAGATTCCAGGATGACCAGCCAACACCGAACAATGAAGTTCAGAGATAACTCTATTCGTCCACCTATCAGGGACAAACAGTTTCTCCGCTGGGCAACGATCAGGTTTATTAGCCTGAAATTTTTGCAGCACCCGCCGCAAATCAGGGGAGATGGCAGACACAATTACTCCTTCCTTGAGGATACCCGCCGGCTCAGATAAACCCGGAGAGTCGGGTACAAAACTCCTAGACAGAGCATCCGCCTTCACATTTTTAGAGCGCGGAAGGTACGAAATCACAAAGTCAAAACGGGCAAAAAACAACGACCAACGAGCTTGTCTAGGATTCAAGCGCTTGGCAGACTCGAGATAAGTCAAGTTCTTATGATCAGTCAATACCACCACGCGATGCTTAGCTCCTTCAAGCCAATGACGCCACTCCTCGAATGCCCACTTCATGGCCAGCAACTCTCGATTGCCCACATCATAATTACGCTCAGCAGGCGAAAACTTCCTGGAAAAGAAAGCGCATGGTTTCATCACTGAACAACCAGAACCTCTCTGCGACAAAACAGCCCCTGCTCCAATCTCAGAAGCATCAACCTCGACCTGGAACGGAAGAGAAACATCTGGTTGACACAACACAGGGGCAGAAGAAAAACGACGCTTCAACTCTTGAAAAGCTTCCACAGCAGCAGAAGACCAATTGACCACATCAGCACCCTTCTTGGTCAAATCGGTCAATGGTTTAGCAATACTAGAAAAATTGCAGATGAAGCGACGATAAAAATTAGCAAAGCCCAGGAACTTTTGCAGACTTTTCAGAGATGTTGGCTGAGTCCAATCATGGATGGCTTGGACCTTAACAGGATCCATCTCGATAGTAGAAGGGGAAAAGATGAACCCCAAAAATGAAACCTTCTGCACACCAAAGAGACACTTTGATCCCTTCACAAACAAAGAATTAGCACGCAGGACCTGAAAAACCGTTCTGACCTGCCTCACATGAGACTCCCAATCATCCGAGAAGATCAAAATGTCATCCAAGTACACAATCAGGAATTTATCCAGGTACTCTCGGAAGATGTCATGCATAAAGGACTGAAACACTGATGGAGCATTGGCAAGTCCGAACGGCATCACGAGATACTCAAAATGACCCTCGGGCGTATTAAATGCAGTTTTCCATTCATCACCTTGCTTAATTCGCACCAGATTATACGCACCACGAAGATCTATCTTTGTGAACCAACTAGCCCCCTTAATCCGAGCAAACAGATCAGATAACAATGGCAAGGGGTACTGAAATTTAACCGTGATCTTATTAAGAAGGCGGTAATCTATACAAGGTCTCAGCGAACCATCCTTCTTGGCTACAAAAAAGAACCCTGCTCCTAATGGCGACGATGACGGGCGAATATGCCCCTTCTCCAGGGATTCCTTCACATAACTGCATATAGCGGTGTGCTCAGGCACGGACAAATTAAACAATCGACCTTTTGGGAATTTACTACCAGGAATCAAATTGATAGCACAATCACAATCCCTATGCGGAGGTAAGGTATTGGACTTGGGCTCATCAAATACATCCCGGTAATCAGACAAGAACTCTGGGACCTCAGAAGGAGTGGATGACGAAATTGACAGAAATGGAACATCACCATGTACCCACTGACAACCCCAGCTGGACACCGACATGGATTTCCAATCTAATACTGGATTATGGGCTTGTAGCCATGGCAACCCCAACACGACCACATCATGCAGATTATGCAACACCAGAAAGCGAATAACCTCCTGATGTGCAGGAGCCATGCACATGGTCAGCTGGGTCCAGCATTGAGGCTTATTCTTGGCCAAAGGCGTAGCATCAATTCCTCTCAATGGAATAGGACACTGCAAGGGCTCCAAGAAAAACCCACAACGCTTAGCATATTCCAAGTCCATCAAATTCAGGGCAGCGCCTGAATCCACAAATGCCATGACAGAATATGATGACAAAGAGCAGATCAAGGTAACGGACAGAAGAAATTTTGACTGTACAGTACCAATGGTGGCAGACCTAGCGAACCGCTTAGTGCGCTTAGGACAATCAGAGATAGCATGAGTGGAATCACCACAGTAGAAACACAGCCCATTCAGACGTCTATGTTCTTGCCGTTCAACTCTGATCAAGGTCCTATCACACTGCATAGGCTCAGGTTTAAGCTCAGGTAATACCGCCAAATGGTGCACAGGTTTACGCTCACGCAAGCGTCGACCGATCTGAATGGCCAAAGACATAGACTCATTCAAACCAGCAGGCATAGGAAATCCCACCATGACATCCTTAAGGGCTTCAGAGAGACCCTTTCTGAATATTGCTGCCAGCGCAGATTCATTCCATTGAGTGAGCACTGACCACTTTCTAAATTTCTGACAATATACCTCTATCTCATCCTGAGCCTGACAAAGAGCCAGCAAATTTTTTTTCTGCCTGATCCACTGAATTAGGCTCATCGTACAGCAACCCAAGCGCCAGGAAAAACGCATCGATATTACTCAATGCAGGATCTCCTGACGCAAGAGAAAATGCCGAGTCCTGAGGGTCGCCGCGCAAAAAAGAAATGACGATCCTAACCTGTTGAATTGGGTCACCAGAAGAGCGAGGTTTCAAAGCCAGAAATAGTTTACAATTATTTTTGAAACTCAGAAATTTAGTTCTATCTCCAAAAAACAAATCTGGAATAGGAATTCTCGGTTCAAGCAAAGAATTCTGGACCACAAAATCTTGAATATTTTGAACTCTTGCCGTGAGCTGATCCACACATGCAGACAGACCTTTAATGTCCATTGCTACACCTGTGTCCTGAACCACCCAAATGTCTAGGGGAAAAAAAAGACAAAACACAGTGCAAAGAAAAAAAAATGGTCTCAGAACTTCTTTTTTCCCTCTATTGAGAATCATTAGCACTTTTGGCTTCCAGTACTGTTATGAAAGGCAATTCAGAATCACAATGGACATGGAGGTCAGAGCACATACAGTGAACTGACAATAACCCAAAATAATAGAACGAGCTCTGAGACGTGGGAACTCTGCAGACCGCAATCCCTAAGCCTATCAAACCACACTAAAGGTAGCCGTGGAGCGCTCCTGACCAGAACCTAGGCGCCTCGTCACAGCCTGAGAAACTAGCTAATCCTGAAGATAGAAAAATAAGCCTACCTTGCCTCAGAGAAATTCCCCAAAGGAAAAGGCAGCCCCCCACATATAATGACTGTGAGTAAGATGAAAACACAAACATAGAGATGAAACAGATTTAGCAAAGTGAGGCCCGACTAGCTGAACAGAACGAGGATAGGGAAGATAACTTTGCGGTCAGCACAAAAACCTATAAAAAACCACGCAGAGGGGACAAAAAGACCCTCCGCACCGACTAACGGTACGGAGGTGGTCCCTCTGCGTCTCAGAGCTTCCAGCAGGCGAGAAAAACCAATAAAGCAAGCTGGACAGAAAAATAGCAACAAAATAATATAAGCAAAACTTAGCTTTGCAGAGCAGCAGGCCACAGGAATGATCCAGGGAAAAAACAAGTCCCACACTGAAACATTGACAGGAAGCATAGATCAAAGCATCAGGTGGAGCCAAGTAGAGAAGAAGCTAACGAGCTCACCAGATCACCTGAGGGAGGAAACTCAGAAGCTGCAGTACCACTTTCCTCCACAAACGGAAGATCCCAGAGAGAATCAGCCGAAGTACCACCCGTGACCACAGGAGTGAACTCTGCCACAGAATTCACAACAGGTATGCACTGACTTTACCCAGCTCTCCCTGGCTCCCGAATGTCTCTGTATACTGCATTAATTTTCCATGGTATGCACTGACTTTACCCAGCTCTCCCTGGCTCCCGAATGTCTCTGTATACTGCATTGATTTTCCATGGTATGCACTGACTTTACCCAGCTCTCCCTGGCCCCCGAATGTCTCTGTATTGCACTGACTTTTCTATGCTTCCCCTGGATCTGAGTGTCTTAGTGCAGCACATATAATCCTTTTAGTATGCTTTCTTACCTATCAGCTTGTTTCCATGACCTCT
Source organism: Ranitomeya imitator (assembly GCF_032444005.1). NCBI lineage: Eukaryota > Metazoa > Chordata > Amphibia > Anura > Dendrobatidae > Ranitomeya > Ranitomeya imitator. Next base: position 811,291,022 of record NC_091284.1, on the reverse strand, counting down.
TTCATGTATCTCATTGTGTGATCCTGGCATCTCTTTGAGTGGTCAGTCTTACCCCTCCCTCACTTTATGACCTTTGCTTAACTCTCTACATCTGGTCTCCCATACCCAGCCACCTCCTCATTCACACCTGATTGCCCTTAACTGGGGATATATTCACATGCAGGAGTCTGCTACAGACTCAGTCTGCTGCAATTCATCTTTTAACTTCCATCTTTTCAATTACATCTTTTTAATTATGATTCTGAATTAGACTGAATTGGACTGGAATTGACTGGAAGGTAACAGAACACCGACCACTACAATGTTTCGGTTTCTTTTCTCTTTCACCCCCATACTACTTTCCTTCTTACAATCTCCTGTAATCCCTCCACCTAGTAAGGAAATAGTCATTTCTCCCTCCATACTCGCCAGCCATCTCACCTTCTCCTCAGAACTGTTCCCCCGCATACAATCCTTTTTCTCCAGACACACACGGCCACATCATGTCCTATCCTGCTCCCACCTTCTAATGATCTGTCTGCTACTCCTCATTGCTGGTGACATATCCCCAAATCCCGGCCCTCCCCAATTCATCCCCACACTCGTTTCTAACCCCCTGCCACGATCCTCCGCATGTTTTCCCAACCACGACAACCTCATACCCATTCATCCAGCCCCCACTCCCCTGCTCCCCCTACTTGGAGCACTATGGAAAGCATGCTCCATCTGCAACAAACTGCCATTTATCCATGACCTCTTCATCACCAACAAACTCTCCTTCCTCGGCCTCACTGAAACCTGGCTCACCCCCTCTGACTCTGCCTCTCCAGCTGCGCTCTCCTATGGCGGATTCCACCTCTCTCACACCCCTCGCCCCAGCAACAAACGTGGTGGAGGAGTTGGATTGCTCCTGTCCGACACCTGCTCCTTTACTCCAATACCGCTACCACCCTCTGCTTCTCTTCCCTCATTTGAGGTGCACTCTGTCCGCATCTATTCCCCCTCCAACCTCCAGCTGGCTGTCATCTACCACCCCCCAGACCTAGCCATCTCCACCTTTCTCGACCACTTCACCACCTGGCTACTTCATTTCCTCTCTGTTGACATCCCCACTATCATCATGGGTGATTTCAATGTCCCCATTGACACTTTCACCTCAGCTGCCTCTAAACTTTTATCACTGACTGCCTTCTTCGGCCTCACTCAATGGTCCTCTGAGGCCACTCGCAAAGATGGCCACACGCTGGACCTCATCTTCACCCACCTCTGCTCCCTTACTAATCTCACTAACACACCCCTCTGTTGTGAATTCTGTGGCTGAATTCACTCCTGTGGTCACAAGTGGTATTGCAGCCTCTGGGCTTCCTTCCTCAGGTGTTTTGGTGAGCTCGTTGGCTGCCTTGCTATTTAACTCCACCTGAGTCTGTCTTCCTTGCTCCTTGTCAATGTTCCAGTGTTGGATCTGAGCTCTGCATCTTCCCTGCAGCCTGCTGCTCTGCTAGATAAGTGCTACTTTGTTTTTGTTTCTGTTTTTTCTGTCCAGCTGTGCTATTCTTTTTTGCTGGAAGCTCTGAGACGCAAAGGGTGCACCGCCGTGCCGTTAGTTCGGCACGGTGGGTCTTTTTGTCCCCTTTTGCGTGGTTTTTGCTTTAGGGTTTTTTGTAGACTGCATAGTTCTCTTTGCTATCCTCGCTCTGTCTAGAATATCGGGCCTCACTTTGCTGAATCTATTTCATTCCTACGTTTTGTCTTTTCATCTTGCTAACAGTCATTATATGTGGGGGGCTGCCTATTCCTTTGGGGTATTTCTCTGAGGCAAGTCAGGCTTGTATTTCTATCTTCAGGCTAGTCAGCTCCTCAGGCAGTGCCGAGTTGCATAGGTAGTGATAGGCGCAATCCACTGCTGCTTTTAGTTGTGTGAGGATAGATCAGGTATTGCAGTCTACAGAGATTCCACGTCTCAGAGCTCGTCCTATGATTTTGGGTTATTGTCAGATCACTGTATGTGCTCTGACCGCTATGTCCATTGTGGAACTGAATTGCCTTTCATAACAGTACAAGGAGCCAAACCAATAATTCTCATTAGAGGGAAAAAAGAAATCCTGACATCATTTTTTTTCCTCAGCTCTGTCTTCAGTTTTTTTTTTCCCCTAGACATTAGAGTGCTTCAGGACACAGCTGTGGACATGGATATTCAGGCTCTGTGCTCCTCAATGGATAATCTCATTGTAAATGTACAAAAGATTCAAGATACTATTGATCAGAAATCTATGCTAGAACCAAGAATTCCTATTCCTGATTTGTTTTTTGGTGACAGAACTAAGTTCCTGAGCTTCAAAAATAATTGTAAGCTATTTTTGGCCTTGAAACCTCATTCTTCTGGTAATCCTATTCAACAGGTTTTGATTATTATTTCTTTTTTGCGCGGCGACCCACAGGACTGGGCGTTTTCTCTTGCGCCAGGAGACCCTGCATTGAGTAATGTTGATGCGTTTTTCCAGGCGCTTGGATTGCTTTACGATGAGCCTAATTCAGTGGATCAGGCTGAGAAAAATTTGCTGGCTTTATGCCAGGGTCAGGATGATGTAGAAGTATATTGTCAGAAATTTAGGAAGTGGTCAGTGCTCACTCTGTGGAATGAATCTGCACTAGCTGCTTTGTTCAGAAAGGGTCTCTCTGAAGCTCTTAAGGATGTCATGGTGGGATTTCCTATGCCTGCTGGTTTGAATGAGTCTGTGTCCTTGGCCATTCAGATCGGTCGTCGCTTGCGCGAGCGTAAATCTGTGCACCATCTGGCGGTATTGTCTGAGAGTAAACCTGAGCCTATGCAGTGCGACAGGACTATGACTAAAGTTGAACGGCAAGAACACAGACGTCTGAACAGGCTGTGTTTCTACTGTGGTGATTCCACTCATGCTATTTCTAATTGTCCTAAGCGCACTAGGCGGTTCGATAGCTCTGCCGTTATTGGTACTGTACAGTCCAAATTCCTTCTGTCCATTACCTTGATATGCTCTTTGTCATCGTATTCTGTCATGGCGTTTGTGGATTCAGGCGCTGCCCTGAATCTGATGGATTTGGATTATGCTAAACGTTGTGGATTTTTCTTGGAGCCTTTGCGGTGTCCTATTCCGTTGAGAGGAATTGATGCTACACCTTTGGCCAAGAATAAACCTCAATACTGGGCCCAGCTGACCATGTGCATGGCTCCTGCACATCAGGAAGTTATTCGCTTTCTGGTACTGCATAATCTGCATGATGTGGTCGTGTTGGGGTTGCCATGGCTACAAACCCATAATCCAGTATTGGATTGGAACTCTATGTCGGTAACCAGCTGGGGTTGTCAGGGAGTACATGGTGATGTTCCATTTTTGTCTATTTCGTCATCCATTCCTTCTGACATCCCAGAGTTCTTGTCGGACTTTCAGGATGTATTTGAAGAGCCCAAGTCTGATGCCCTACCTCTGCATAGGAATTGTGATTGTACTATCAATTTGATTCCTGGTAGTAAATTCCCTAAGGGTCGTTTATTTAATTTGTCCGTGCCTGAACACACCGCTATGCGCAGTTATGTGAAAGAATCCCTGGAGAAGGGACATATTCGCCCATCGTCATCACCATTGGGAGCAGGGTTCTTTTTTGTAGCCAAAAAGGATGGTTCGCTAAGACCGTGTATTGATTACCGCCTTCTTAATAAGATCACTGTTAAGTTTCAGTATCCCTTGCCATTGATATCTGACTTGTTTGCTCGGATTAAGGGGGCTAGTTGGTTTACTAAGATTGATCTTCGTGGTGCGTATAATCTGGTGAGAATCAGGCAGGGAGATGAATGGAAAACGGCATTTAATACGCCCGAGGGTCATTTTGAGTATCTAGTGATGCCGTTCGGACTTGCCAATGCTCCATCTGTTTTTCAGTCTTTTATGCATGACATTTTCCGTGAGTATCTGGATAAATTCTTGATTGTTTACTTGGATGACATTTTGATCTTCTCAGATGATTGGGAGTCTCATGTGAAGCAAGTCAGAATGGTTTTCCAGGTACTGCGTGCTAATTCCTTGTTCGGGAAGGGATCAAAGTGTCTCTTCGGTGTGCAGAAAGTTTCATTTTTGGGGTTCATCTTTTCCCCTTCTACTATTGAGATGGATCCGGTTAAGGTCCAGGCCATCCAGGATTGGACTCAGCCGACATCTCTAAAAAGTCTGCAGAAATTCCTGGGCTTTGCTAATTTTTATCGTCGCTTCATCTGTAATTTTTCTAGCATTGCCAGACCATTGACCGATTTGACCAAGAAGGGTGCTGATTTGGTTAATTGGTCTTCTGCTGCCGTGGAAGCTTTTCAGGAGTTGAAGCGTCGTTTTTGCTGTGCCCCTGTGTTGTGTCAACCAGATGTTTCTCTTCCGTTCCAGGTCGAGGTTGATACTTCTGAGATTGGTGCAGGGGCGGTTTTGTCACAGAGAGGTTCTGGTTGCTCAGTGTTGAAACCATGTGCTTTCTTTTCCAGGAAATTTTCTGCTGCTGAGCGTAATTATGATGTGGGCAACCGAGAGTTGCTGGCCATGAAGTGGGCATTCGAGGAGTGGCGTCATTGGCTTGAGGGAGCTAAGCATCGTGTGGTGGTATTGACTGATCATAAGAACCTTACTTATCTCGAGTCTGCCAAGCGCTTGAATCCTAGACAGGCCCGTTGGTCGTTATTTTTTGCTCGTTTTGATTTTGTGATTTCGTACCTTCCGGGCTCTAAAAATGTGAAGGCGGATGCTCTGTCTAGGAGTTTTGTGCCCGACTCTCCGGGGTTATCTGAGCCGGCGAGTATCCTCAAGGAAGGAGTCATTGTGTCTGCCATCTCCCCTGATTTGCGGAGAGTGTTGCAGAAATTTCAGGCTAATAAACCTGATCGTTGTCCGGCCGAGAAACTGTTCGTCCCTGATAGGTGGACTAGTAAAGTTATCTCTGAACTTCATTGTTCGGTGCTGGCTGGTCATCCAGGAATCTTTGGTACCAGAGAGTTAGTTGCTAGATCCTTCTGGTGGCCATCTCTGTCACGGGATGTGCGTGCTTTTGTGCAGTCCTGTGGGATTTGTGCTAGGGCTAAGCCCTGCTGTTCACGTGCCAGTGGGTTGCTTTTGCCCTTGCCGGTCCCGAAGAGGCCTTGGACACATATTTCGATGGATTTCATTTCTGACCTTCCCATTTCTCAAAAGATGTCGGTCATTTGGGTGGTCTGTGATCGCTTTTCTAAAATGGTCCATCTGGTGCCCTTGGTTAAATTGCCTTCCTCCTCTGATTTGGTGCCTTTGTTCTTCCAGCATGTGGTTCGTTTGCATGGCATTCCTGAGAATATTGTTTCTGACAGAGGTTCCCAGTTTGTCTCGAGGTTCTGGCGAGCCTTTTGTGGTAGGGCATTGACCTATCTTTTTCCTCGGCCTTCCATCCTCAGACTAATGGCCAGACCGAACGAACCAATCAGACCTTGGAAACATATCTGAGATGTTTTGTTTCCGCTGACCAGGATGGTTGGGTGTCATTTTTGCCGTTGGCTGAGTTCGCCCTTAATAATCGGGCCAGCTCGGCTACCTTGGTCTCTCCATTTTTCTGCAATTCTGGGTTCCATCCTCGTTTCTCTTCAGGACAGGTTGAGTCTTCGGACTGTCCTGGTGTGGATTCTGTGGTGGACAGGTTGCAGCAGATCTGGACTCAGGTAGTGGACAATTTGACCTTGTCCCAGGAGAAGGCTCAGCTTTTCGCTAATCGCAGACGCCGTGTGGGACCCCGACTTCGTGTTGGGGATCTGGTTTGGTTATCTTCTCGTCATATTCCTATGAAGGTTTCCTCTCCTAAATTTAAACCTCGTTTTATTGGTCCGTATAGGATTTCTGAGATTCTCAATCCGGTGTCTTTTCGTCTGACCCTCCCAGACTCCTTTTCCATACATAATGTATTCCATAGGTCGTTGTTGAGGAGATACGTGGCACCTATGGTTCCATCTGTGGAGCCTCCTGCCCCTGTTTTGGTGGAGGGGGAATTGGAGTATATTGTGGAGAAAATTTGGGATTCTCGTGTCTCTAGACGGAAACTCCAGTATCTGGTCAAATGGAAGGGTTATGCTCAGGAAGATAATTCCTGGGTTTTTGCCTCTGATGTCCATGCCCCAGATCTTGTTCGTGCCTTTCATGTGGCTCATCCTGGTCGGCCTGGGGGTTCTGGTGAGGGTTCGGTGACCCCTCCTCAAGGGGGGGGTACTGTTGTGAATTCTGTGGCTGAATTCACTCCTGTGGTCACAAGTGGTATTGCAGCCTCTGGGCTTCCTTCCTCAGGTGTTTTGGTGAGCTCGTTGGCTGCCTTGCTATTTAACTCCACCTGAGTCTGTCTTCCTTGCTCCTTGTCAATGTTCCAGTGTTGGATCTGAGCTCTGCATCTTCCCTGCGGCCTGCTGCTCTGCTAGATAAGTGCTACTTTGTTTTTGTTTCTGTTTTTTCTGTCCAGCTGTGCTATTCTTTTTTGCTGGAAGCTCTGAGACGCAAAGGGTGCACCGCCGTGCCGTTAGTTCGGCACGGTGGGTCTTTTTGTCCCCTTTTGCGTGGTTTTTGCTTTAGGGTTTTTTGTAGACTGCATAGTTCTCTTTGCTATCCTCGCTCTGTCTAGAATATCGGGCCTCACTTTGCTGAATCTATTTCATTCCTACGTTTTGTCTTTTCATCTTGCTAACAGTCATTATATGTGGGGGGCTGCCTATTCCTTTGGGGTATTTCTCTGAGGCAAGTCAGGCTTGTATTTCTATCTTCAGGCTAGTCAGCTCCTCAGGCAGTGCCGAGTTGCATAGGTAGTGATAGGCGCAATCCACTGCTGCTTTTAGTTGTGTGAGGATAGATCAGGTATTGCAGTCTACAGAGATTCCACGTCTCAGAGCTCGTCCTATGATTTTGGGTTATTGTCAGATCACTGTATGTGCTCTGACCGCTATGTCCATTGTGGAACTGAATTGCCTTTCATAACACCCCTCCCCCTGTCTGATCACAACCTACTGACATTCTCGTCCCTCTCCTCTCCTAGTGTGCAACCCCCACTCCACAAACTCACTCACCCTCGCAGAAATCTCAAACATCTCAACTTACAATCACTCTCTGAGTCCCTTCTCCCTCTCACAGACATAGCTTCCCTTCATGATACAGATGCTGCTGCCACTTTTTATAACACCACAATAACAGCAACACTCAATTCGGCCGCCCCGCTCATGCATAGTAAAACTCGTACAATAAACAGGCAGCCCTGGCTGACCAGCCTGACCAAAGAATTGAGACGGGCTTCCAGGATTGCTGAGCGGAGATGGAAGCGATCCCACTCTGCCGACCACTTCACTGCTTACAAGCAGTCCTTCGCCAGCTTCCAGTCTGCGCTCACTGCCGCAAAACAAACTTACTTCTCATCTCTCATGTCCTCCCTGTCTCACAACCCTAAACAGCTTTTCAACACTTTCAATGCTCTACTCCGTCCCCCAGCACCTCCTCCCTCCCCCCTCATTTCTGCTGATGACTTCGCCTCTTTCTTTAAACAGAAGATCGATACGATCAGAGAAAGCTTTGGCCCACAGCACCCACTACCCCTCTTAGCTCCTCAACCCGGCTCCTCAAAAACCAGCTTCTCCATCATGACAGAAGATCAGCTCTCCACCCTCCTGTCAAGATCACACCTCACCACCTGCACGCTTGACCCGCTCCCATCCCACCTCATCCCTAACCTTTCCACGGTCTTCATCCCAACCCTAACGCACCTCTTCAACCTCTCACTCACAACAGGTGTCTTTCCCTCATCCTTCAAGCATGCCAAGATCACACCCATCCTCACAAAGCCCTCCCTCGACCCATCCTCTGTGTCTAGCTATCGCCCAATATCTCTTCTCCCTTATGCCTCCAAATTGCTGGAACAACACGTCCATCTTGAACTGTCCTCCCACTTCTCCTCCTGCTCCCTCTTTGATCGGTTACAATCAGGCTTCCGTTCCCATCACTCAACTGAAACTGCCCTAACTAAAGTCACCAATGACCTCCTAACTGCCAGGAGCAAGCGACACTACTCTGTCCTCCTTCTCCTGGACCTGTCTTCTGCCTTTGACACTGTAGACCACTCCCTTTTGCTACAAATCCTCTCATCTCTTGGCATCACAGACTTGGCCCTTTCCTGGATCTCGTCATATCTGACAGACCGAACATTCAGTGTCTCCCTCCCCCACACCACCTCCTCACTTCGCCCCTTGTCAGTCGGTGTTTCTCAAGGCTCTGTTCTAGGACCCCTACTCTTCTCCATCTACACTTTCGGCCTGGGACAGCTCATAGAATCCCACGGTATGCAGTACCATCTCTACGCTGATGACATGCAGATCTACCTCTCCGGACCTGACCTCTCCTCCTTGCTTACCAAAATCCAGCACTGTCTGTCTGCCATTTCAGCCTTCTTTTCTGCTCGCTTTCTACAACTGAACATGGACAAAACAGAATTCATCATCTTTCCCCCATCTCACTCTACCCCTCCACCAGACCTATCCATCAATGTCAATGGCTGCTCACTATCCCCAGTCCCACACGCCCGGTGCCTCGGGGTGATCCTCGACTCTGCCCTCTCTTTCAAGCCACATATCCAAGCCCTTGCCTCCTCCTGTCTTCTCAAACTCAAAAATATTTCCCGGATCCGTGCTTTCCTTGACCGCAACACTGCAAAAACGATCAGAGAAAGCTTTGGCCCACAGCACCCACTACCCCTCTTAGCTCCTCAACCCTGCTCCTCAAAAACCAGCTTCTCCACCATGACAGAAGATCAGCTCTCCACCCTCCTGTCAAGATCACACCTCACCACCTGCACGCTTGACCCGCTCCCATCCCACCTCATCCCTAACCTTTCCACGGTCTTCATCCCAACCCTAACGCACCTCTTCAACCTCTCACTCACAACAGGTGTCTTTCCCTCATCCTTCAAGCATGCCAAGATCACACCCATCCTCAAAAAGCCCTCCCTCGACCCATCCTCTGTGTCTAGCTATCGCCCAATATCTCTTCTCCCTTATGCCTCCAAATTGCTGGAACAACACGTCCATCTTGAACTGTCCTCCCACTTCTCCTCCTGCTCCCTCTTTGATCGGTTACAATCAGGCTTCCGTTCCCATCACTCAACTGAAACTGCCCTAACTAAAGTCACCAATGACCTACTAACTGCCAGGAGCAAGCGACACTACTCTGTCCTCCTTCTCCTGGACCTGTCTTCTGCCTTTGACACTGTAGACCACTCCCTTTTACTACAAATCCTCTCATCTCTTGGCATCACAGACTTGGCCCTTTCCTGGATCTCGTCATATCTGACAGACCGAACATTCAGTGTCTTCCTCCCCCACACCACCTCCTCACTTCGCCCCTTGTCAGTCGGTGTTCCTCAAGGCTCTGTTCTAGGACCCCTACTCTTCTCCATCTACACTTTCGGCCTGGGACAGCTCATAGAATCCCACGGTATGCAGTACCATCTCTACGCTGATGACACGCAGATCTACCTCTCCGGACCTGACCTCTCCTCCTTGCTTACCAAAATCCCGCACTGTCTGTCTGCCATTTCAGCCTTCTTTTCTGCTCGCTTTCTACAACTGAACATGGACAAAACAGAATTCATCATCTTTCCCCCATCTCACTCTACCCCTCCACCAGACCTATCCATCAATGTCAATGGCTGCTCACTATCCCCAGTCCCACACGCCCGGTGCCTCGGGGTGATCCTCGACTCTGCTCTCTCTTTCAAGCCACATATCCAAGCCCTTGCCTCCTCCTGTCATCTCAAACTCAAAAATATTTCCTGGATCCGTGCTTTCCTTGACCACAACACTGCAAAAACGCTAGTGCATGCCCTTATCATCTCCCGCCTCGACTACTGCAACCTCCTACTCTGTGGACTCCCCTCTAGCACTCTGGCACCACTCCAATCCATCCTACACTCTGCTGCCCGACTAATCCACCTGTCCCCCCGCTATTCCCCAGCCTCTCCCCTGTGTCAAGTCTTCACTGGCTTCCTATCGCCCAGAGACTCCAGTTCAAAACCCTCACACTGACATACAAAGCCATCCACAACCTGTCTCCTCCATACATCTGTGACATGGTCTCCCGGTACCTACCTACAAGCAACCTCCGATCCTCTCAAGACCTCCTTCTCTACTCCCCTCTCATCTCTTCTTCCCATAACCGCATCCAAGACTTCTCCCGTGCTTCCCCCATACTCTGGAACTCTCTACCCCAACACATCAGACTCGCGCCTACCATAGAAACCTTCAAAAAGAACCTGAAGACTCATCTCTTCCGACAAGCCTACAGCCTGCAGTGATCCTCAACCTACTGAACAGCCGCACAGCCAGCTCTTCCCTCTCCTAGTGTATCCTCACCCACCCCCTGCAGACTGTGAGCCCTCGCGGGCAGGGTCCTCCCTCCTTATGTACTCGTGTGCCTTGTTATCTGCTCATGTTTAATGTATTTGTCTATATTTGCCCCGTATTCACATGTAAAGCGCCATGGAATAAATGGCGCTATAAAAATGTATAATAATATAATAATAATAATAATGTTACAACAGTACTGTCACGGGTATATCAGAAGCTGCAGACAGTCGCACTGCATGTAGCTGCAGAATGTCTCTGCGCTTGGCTTTGCAGACACCTTCTTAACCTTTCTGACTCTTTGACCTAGTGGCAACCATTCTCTGACTCTAATTGACACACCTGGACCTGGGTGTTTATAGACTCCCAGCCTGCTGCTGGGAGCTGCCGGTGATATTTTCATTTCCCCCTGTTAAGGCAAGCTAAAGCAGTCGTCTATCTTCCTCTTTGTTACTGCTGGAGGATATTTGTGTTACATCTCTGAGTCTTTTCAAGAAAAGTGTTCCCCTTTGATCGTCTATCCCAGCTCCCTTTAGTGGTAGTGGGAATGACTAGTGGTAACCCTGTCATTCCCTAAGTAGGGCTTTTCGCCAGGGTCAGGCAGGGATTAGGTTCCTGCTCGGCGATAGGTGCAGAACCTTTATAGTGATGTTTAGGGCAGACAGGGTGACTTTACATCTGCCTAGGGGTCTCCACTTCGCCCTTCTCTATTGTTGGACTCCCTTACCCTCTCATCCCTTCATGTTGCACTTAGTCTTTCCTACACTGTGTGTTACAGGTACTTCTAGAGAGTTTTTGGTATTCCATAGTAAGTGTGACTTTTACACACCATACACTTTAGCTCTTTTGCTTTTGATATTGTCTGGTCTTCAATTCTTGAAGGAGCTGTTGCTCTTGATGCCACATTGGAAGTTAATCATTTTGCCCTTTTCTACTGCAAGTTTTGTAACGTAAAGAGTATGAATAAATATAAAACTAGCAATGAATACCAGAGACTTAGAGTGATATATTATACTACTGGAGCTGTTAGTAATTTAACCAAAAATAAATTAAATTTCTGGCCCCCGCATTTTACACAAGAGGTCAATTGTGAGCAAATTTGGGATTGTGCCCATACATTTTAACAAAATATTTAAACATTTTTTAAATAATGGGAAACAAATTGAAGAATGCCAAAATTAAGATGTTTAATAATAATTTTCAGATGACTTCTGCCTGAACACAGACCAGGCAATAATAAAACATATATAAATATAAAAATAGTGCATCTGGTCCAGTGCATGATGTGTAATAATTGCCAGTCAGACATAGCAAGTTCTTGTATGATTGCACTAAAAAATGACGGATAATTGGTAAGGCTGGCAGCTGTACTTTCATTGACTTTGGAACTCGTGAAGAGTGGATGAAAAGGATCAATCATTGCTTTGTTTTATATTGCAGCAGCACATTAAGTTTTTGCCTCTCCCAGCAAGATACCTGTGTCCAACTGTTCCCGGGCACATGAATGACATCAGATTTGGACCATTTTTAATGTACCAGAGTTGGCAGTTTGCTGCTCGTATTATCCTAAAAGCTATAACAAACTAATTGCTGATTTCCCGCAACACTAACCTGAGTGGTAATTTCATCTGAAATATACAGCAATCAGTGTTAATAAATACAGCTAGGATAGAATCCTAGAATGTTAGAGTTGGAGGGGACCTCCAGGGTTATCACGTCCAACCCCCTGCTCAATACAGGATTCAGTAAGCCATCTCAGAAAGATGTCTGTCCAGCCTCTGTTTGAAGACTTCCATTGAAGGAGAACTCACCACCTCTCGTGGCCGCCTGTTCCACTCATTGATCAGCCTCACTGTCAAAAAGTTTTTTCTAATATCTAATCTGTAGTTATATCCTTGTACATCGGGGCAGTATTATAGTAGCTATATTCCTGTACATAGGGAGCAGTATTATAGTGGTTATATTCTTGTACATAGGAGCAGTATTATAGTAGTTATATTCTTCTACATTGGGGCAGTATTATAGTAGTTATATTCTTGTACATAGGGAGCAGTATTATCTATATATATAATTGTCTAAGGGTTTTTCCGTCTGTCTGTCTTTCTGTCTGTCTGTCTGTCTTTCTGTCTGTCTGTCTGTCTGTCCTGGAAATCCCGCCTCTCTGATTGGTCGAGGCCAGGAATGGCCTCGACCAATCAGCAACGGGCACAGCGACGATGAGGTCATAAAGGACGTAGAAATCCCACGTTTCTGATTCAGCGACGGGCACAGTATCGATGTAGATGTCATAATGGTTGCCATGACGACGATGATGTCATAAAGGTTGGCTCGACCAATCAGCGACGGGCACAGCGACGATGATGTCATAAAGGACGTAGACCAAGCCTCGACCAATCAGCAATGAGCACAGTCTGCCGCGAATTCTGGAATCATCATTGTCCATATACTACGGGGACATGCATATTCTAGAATACCCGATGCGTTAGAATCGGGCCACAATCTAGTAGTAGTTATATTCCTGTACATACGAGCAGTATTATAGTAGTGATATTCTTGTACATAGGAGCAGTATTATAGTAGTTATATTCTTGTACATAGGGGGCAGTATTATAGTAGTGATATTCTTGTACATAGGGGCAGTATTATAGTAGTTATATTCTTCTACATAGGGGCAGTATTATAGTAGTTATATCCTTGTACATCGGGCAGTATTATTGTAGTTATATTCCTGTACATAGGGGAAGTGTTATAGTAGTTATATTCCTGTACATAGGGGCAGTATTATAGTAGTTATATTCTTGCACATAGGACACAGTATTATAGTAATTATATTCTTGTACATAGGGGCCGTATTATAGTAGTTATATTCTTCTACATAGGGACAGTATTATAGTAGTTATATTCTTGTACATAGAAGCAGTATTATAGTAATTATATTCCTGTACATAGGGGGCAGTATTATCTATATATATAATTGTCTAAGGGTTTTTCCGTCTGTCTGTCTTTCTGTCTGTCTGTCTGTCTTTCTGTCTGTCTGTCCTGGAAATCCCGCCTCTCTGATATAGATATATTCTTATACATAGGGGGCAGTATTATAGCTGTTATATTCTTGTATATAGGAGCAGTATTATAGTTGCTCTATTCTTGTACATAGGGGAAGTATTATAGTAGTTATATTGTTGTACATAGGAGCAGTATTATAGTAGTTATAATCTTGTACATAGGAGCAGTATTATAGTTGCTCTATTCTTGTAGATAGGGGAAGTACTATAGTAGTTATATTGTTGTACATAGGGGCAGTATTTTAGTAGTTATAATCTTGTACATAGGAAGCAGTATTATAGTAGTTATATCCTTGTACATCGGGGCAGTATTATAGTAGGTATATTCCTGTACATATAAACAGTATTATAGTAGTTATATTCTTGTACATAGGGGCAGTATTATAGTAGTTATATTCCTGTACATAGGAACAGTATTATAGTAGTTATATCCTTGTACATCGGGGCAGGATTATAGTAGTTATATTCTTGTACATAGGGGCAGTATTATAGTAATTATATTCCTGTACATAGGGGGCAGTATTATCTATATATATAATTGTCTAAGGGTTTTTCCGTCTGTCTGTCTTTCTGTCTGTCTGTCTTTCTGTCTGTCTGTCCTGGAAATCCCGCCTCTCTGATATAGATATATTCTTGTACATAGGGGGCAGTATTATAGCTGTTATATTCTTGTATATAGGAGCAGTATTATAGTTGCTCTATTCTTGTACATAGGGGAAGTATTATAGTAGTTATATTGTTGTACATAGGAGCAGTATTATAGTAGTTATAATCTTGTACATAGGAGCAGTATTATAGTTGCTCTATTCTTGTACATAGGGGAAGTACTATAGTAGTTATATTGTTGTACATAGGGGCAGTATTTTAGTAGTTATAATCTTGTACATAGGAAGCAGTATTATAGTAGTTATATCCTTGTACATCGGGGCAGTATTATAGTAGGTATATTCCTGTACATATAAACAGTATTATAGTAGTTATATTCTTGTACATAGGGGCAGTATTATAGTAGTTATATTCCTGTACATAGGAACAGTATTATAGTAGTTATATCCTTGTACATCGGGGCAGGATTATAGTAGTTATATTCTTGTACATAGGGGCAGTATTATAGTAGTAGTATTCTTGTACATAGGGGCAGTATTATAGTAGCTATATTCTTGTACATAGGGGCAGTATTATAGTAGTTATATCCTTGTACATAGAGGGAAGTATTATAGTAGTTATATCCTTGTACATCGGGGCAGTATTGTAGTTATATTCTTGTACATAGGAGCAGTATTATAGTAGTTATATTCTTGTACATGGGAGCAGTATTATAGTAGTTATATTCTTGTACATAGGGGCAGTATTAAAGTAGTTATATTCTTGTACATATGAGCAGTATTATAGTAGTTATATTCTTGTACATAGGAGCAGTATTAAAGTAGTTATATTCTTGTACATATGAGCAGTATTATAGTAGTTATATTCTTGTACATAGGAGCAGTATTATAGTAGTTATATTGTTGTATATAGGGCACAGTATTATAGTATTTATATTCTTGTACATAGAGGGCAGTATTGTATTATTTATATTCTTGTACATAGGGGGCAGAATTGTATTATTTATATTCTTGTACATAGGAGCAGTATTAAAGTAGTTATATTCTTGTACATAGGAGCAGTATTATAGTAGTTATATTGTTGTATATAGGGCACAGTATTATAATATTTATATTCTTGTACATAGAGGGCAGTATTGTATCTTATATATAATTGCCTAGAATACTACTTCCTGCAATTTGTGCCAACTTCCTGTCCGGAGCTAATGTCCGGAGCTAATGTCCGGAGCTAATGTCCGGAGCTAAGTGACGTCAACAGTGTCCAGTGTCTGATTGGTTGCCGCCTGCTGCGAGCGACCAATCAGAAACGTGCCGTACTGTGACACACTCCGCCCGCCATTTTGGTGTGATTTTTGAATTTTTACCTCACAGCAAGTTTCTACTGCGTGGAGGCGGGCCCAGTGACGTTGCTCTTCAAGCTCCTGCCGAATTTCGTAAAAAAAATGATAATACCATTTACCAAAACTATATATATTTAGTTGTGAAGTGGTTCAGTGACATTTTCACACCAATTTTGAACTTTTGTTTGGTGTTTTCTCCATATACTGCCTATTATTCACTGACTGTTATACTGAGAGACTGCCGTTTATTAACCTCTTCTTTGCCACATTGGGTATATTGCTCTATTATTTGCCACATAAGGACATTGTCCATTATTGCCCAGCAATTTCTCTGCAATATAAGCTGCCTATTTATTAATATCTGCATTCCTGCAAAGAACTATTGCCTATTATTAACTGGCTATTTTCCTACTACCTGACATTGTTCTTAAGCAAAGAACCGTTGTTGTGGCATTTGCCACAACACGCAAAGTTGTCGTCTGATGTCTTTCATCCCTCCCCTCATAAGCATGTTCATGGATCCTGTGTAACTGTACCTTAAATAACAAGAATTGTCAAGAGCTGGTGAGTGCAGCCATTTTTTGTTCTTTCTTACTATTATTTATTAATTGTATTATTCTTACATTTGAATAAATAAAGTATATATGGATTCTAGACTCCCAATTCTTTAGAATCGGGCTGCCATCTAGTAGTAGTTATATTCTTGTACATAGGAGCAGTATTATAGTAGTTATATTGTTGTATATAGGGCACAGTATTATAGTATTTATATTCTTGTACATAGAGGGCAGTATTATAGTAGTTATATCCTTGTACATAGGAGCAGTATTGTATTATTTATATTCTTGTACATAGGGGGCAGAATTGTATTATTTATATTCTTGTACATAGAGGGCAGTATTATAGTAGTTATATTCTTGTACATAGGAGCAGTATTATAGTAGTTATATTCTTGTACATAGGAGCAGTATTATAGTAGTTATATTCTTGTACATAGGAGCAGTATTATAGTAGTTATATTGTTGTATATAGGGCACAGTATTATAGTAGTTATATTCTTGTACATAGAGGGCAGTATTATAGTAGTTATATCCTTGTACATAGGAGCAGTATTGTATTATTTATATTCTTGTACATAGGGGGCAGAATTGTATTATTTATATTCTTGTACATAGAGGGCAGTATTATAGTAGTTATATTCTTGTACATAGGAGCAGTATTATAGTAGTTATATTGTTGTACATAGGGCACAGTATTATATTATTTATATTCTTGTACATAGAGGGCAGTATTATAGTAGTTATATCCTTGTACATAGGAGCAGTATTGTATTATTTATATTCTTGTACATAGGGGGCAGAATTGTATTATTTATATTCTTGTACATAGAGGGCAGTATTATAGTAGTTATATTCTTGTACATAGGAGCAGTATTATAGTAGTTATATTGTTGTACATAGGGCACAGTATTATATTATTTATATTCTTGTACATAGGGGCAGTATTATAGTAGTTATATTCTTGTACATAGGAGCAGTATTAAAGTAGTTATATTCTTGTACATAGGAGCAGTATTATAGTAGTTATATTGTTGTATATAGGGCACAGTATTATAGTATTTATATTCTTGTACATAGAGGGCAGTATTGTATTATTTATATTCTTGTACATAGGGGGCAGTATTATAGTAGTTATATTCTTGTACATAGGAGCAGTATTATAGTAGTTATATTGTTGTATATAGGGCACAGTATTATAGTATTTATATTCTTGTACATAGAGGGCAGTATTGTATTATTTATATTCTTGTACATAGAGGGCAGTATTGTATTATTTATATTCTTGTACATAGGAGCAGTATTGTATTATTTATATTCTTGTACATATGAGCAGTATTATAGTAGTTATATTCTTGTACAGGGTGGAGCGCGGTAATTTGCTGATTTGGGAATGAAATAAAAAAAATTATGATCATTAGAAAAATTTATTTTATATTTTAATTATACTGAACAGTAATGGAATTTTTAAATTACATGGTTTTAAATAGTGTATCTGGCAAATGTCGACCTTCGCTATCCACACACTGCTGCATACGTTTTCTGAAGTTTTCATGAACTCTAACAAGCATGTCCACTGGTATTCTGCCAATTTCAGCTTCAATATTGTTCCTTAGGTCTTCCAAGGTGTTGGGACGGTTGATATACACCTTAGACTTCAGGTAACCCCAAAGGAAAAAATCGCATGGGGCTAAATCTGGTGAGCGTGCTGGCCAGTTCACATCTCCCCTCAAAGAGATAAGCCGTCCAGGAAACATTTGCCTCAAACAATTCATGGTAACCCTCGCTGTGTGTGCAGTGGCACCATCCTGTTGGAACCATGTATCCTCTAGTTCCATTGCCTCAAGAGCCGGCTGAAAATAATCCTGTATCATAGACAAGTACCGTTCGGAGTTCACAGTTATGGCACGACCATTATCCTGAAAAAAGTAAGGACCAATGATGCCTACTCGTGATATGGCGCACCACACAGTGACGCGGTCCGAATGCAGAGGTCTCTCGTGAACTTCTCTGGGGTTTGTTTCACTCCAGTAACGCATATTTTGTTTGTTTACACACCCACTGAGGTGAAAATGTGCCTCATCAGAAAAAAACACAATTGCGTCACGGGGTATCGTTGCTAACATGTCTTCACAAGAGGTCCGCCGTGTCAAATAGTCCCATGCTGAGAAATGTTGGACCACGCACATTTTATACGGGTGAAAATTCAGTTCATCATGAAGAATCCGGTGGAGAGAACGTCTTGAAATGCCAAGAGCAAATGATTGCTTCCGAGCAGAGCGTTTCGGAGATTGCAGTACTGCTGCTCTAACTCTCTCGATGTTTTGTGGTGTTGTAATCCTTCTCTCAGGTCCCCTTCGTACACATGACACATTCCCTGCTGTTCTGAATGCATTCACCCAATTTACAATTGATTGCCGTCCAGGAACACGTCCGCGTGGAGGAACAGCGAATTGTAAACGAAAAGCACGCTGCACTGCAATGATCGAGTGGGCATTTGAAAAATACGCTTCAACACAAAATGACCTCTCCTCACGTGTCCACTGCATGATGGCAACTGAAAGGCAGAGGAATACAAATCTCCCATCAGCCACTGTAAGCCACACCCACTCTCCCCTCTCTTCGACCGACAGTGCTGCCACAGCATGCAGTGCAAAAAAGCAAATTACCGCGCTCCACCCTGTACATAGGAGCAGTATTATAGTAGTTATATCCTTGTTCACAGGGAGAATTATATCAGTTTTATTCTTATACATGATAGGTAATACATAGAAGGAATTATTGCAAACCAGCTCATTTGCAAGATGCAAATAAAGCTGTATTGCCATATTTTGGTCAGTGGGCTATCAATAAAACCCAGAAGGCGATGGGGTTGAGTTTTTGGGAAAGACAAACCGCTGCAGTGTTTAAGCAATAATTATCATGTCAGAAGAGTAGGATTTACACTTTTTTTTAAAGAATAATAGATGAAAATAATATTTGTATAAGGCCATTAAATGGTATAAAACGTCCCGAGCGATACAGTGTCTGTGCTATAACACACTTTTATTCTGTTCAGTAATAAGCTAAGCTCTACGGCCTCTAAATATATGGGTTATTTTTTTTTCTTTTATTTATGAAAGCTATTAGCTTTGGCTCACAGTATATGAACAGAGACATTTGTGTTAACAATTTCCCACATAACGCTCCTATCTTTGCTATAGATCAGGACGCCCAAGGGACCCATAGAAGACAAAATTCATGGAAGCTCAAGACTATTGTTTAGATTTTTTAATTTCTTCCTCTGGGTGAATTACACAATGTCTTTGAATATAGCGCCAATGTTATCTGGTTGTCAAACCAACAAAGCATAACCTGCAATGTAACTAAATAATAAATACATTCCGCCCTTTGTGTGATTGTATAGAATTCTCTATAGTCATTAAATACTTATTAAAATCTGCACAGCCAAGCTCTGTAAGAAAAGTCACGGCTCGTATTGCAGAGGAACGTCAGGGACCAGGTAGCCGAGTATATACTGATTACATACTATTCTTATAAGACCACAATGGGCCCTTTAGGAAAACGTAACTATAGTAGTGGACAATCCCTTTAATGATTTTCAAGGGCTATTCCCATCTTCATAAATGAATAGATCGTGTTAAAGCAAGCACTATTGCAATTTTCTGTTTACTAACATTTACAGTAGTTTTTGAAATATTAGTGCAGCGCCCCAGGGTCCTGGTCGATGTAAAAAAGGACCAAAAACCCAAGGACCCCTAAAATATAACTTTTAATAAATAAAGCTAAAAACTTTGTTCCAAATTTGAAGACATTAATAGAAATATATAGATAACCACAGGAATACACATATAATGAACTAACTGACCCTATAAGGTACCCTGATACTGTTCACTACCTGTCTGCGGAGGTTGGCACCCTAAGTTTATGCAGTTGGCGTCCCCGCTCCACAACGGCTGGCCCTAATAGCCCTACACACTCCCTGTGGTCCCTAACAGGTCATATATCAATAATTCAGTAACCCAGAAAAAATGAAAAAAAATCTGCAAAATTGTGAAAAAAAAACAGAAAAAACAAAACTAAGCAGAAAAACTCAAAATAGTTTTTAGCCAAGGGCTAAAAAAAAACCCTAGGTAGGGTAATACTTCTACATTCAACTAATTTTGGGCACAAAAGAGAAAAACAATATCTCATTTATGGAACACCTCAAGCCTCCCAATGTATCTATAAAGCTGAGGTCAACTATGTGAGCACACACCTAGATGGTCAATACCCCCTGATGAACCCCTGATACTCCCACGGGGGGGAAACGCGTCGGGTATTACTTGGGATGACATGCAGATTGGAGGTCTTCTTATATGGCTAAATGGATGCCTTCAGCGCTGTTTTGAGTTTTTCTGCTTAGTTTAGTTTTTTTTTTTCTCTGATTTTTTTTCACAATTTTGCTGATTTTTTATATTTTTTTCATTTTTTCTTGGTTACTGAATTATTGATATATGACCTGTTAGGGACCACAGGGAGTGTATAGGGCTATTAGGGCCAGCTGTCGTGGAGCGGGGGCGCCAACCGCAGAAACTTAGGGTGCCAACCTCCGCAGACAGGTAGTGAACAGTATCAGGGTACCTTATAGGGTCAGTTAATTCATTATATGTGTATTCCTGTGGTTATCTATATATTTCTATTAATGTCTTCAAATTTGGAACGAAGTTTTTAGCTTTATTTATTAAAAGTTATATTTTAGGGTTCCTTGTGTTTTTGGTCTTTTTTTCTTTTGGTCTAGGATTCCGCTTTATAATTGCTTTAAGGGTTTGTTCCTGGTCGATGCAGTAATATCATTTTCCTCTAGGGGGGAGTGATGTTACATTTGGAGGCATAGAAGGACAACCGAATCCAGGTATCACAAACATGCAACACATTTCTCACTCCAGGCCACCAGGGGGAGCTATGCTCCTATTTATTATGGCACTCTTCACACTTAGGTAAAACTGGTTGCCTGGGGAGGAAGTTAGGCAGTTGCTGGCTGAGCTTTGCTCAGGTAGTTGGTCCCTGGCAGGGGTAGGAGCCTGTCAGAGATCGAGACAGAAGGACACGGGGCTGTGCCTGCCCTAAGTGTGGCAGCTTCTAAGAAAGAGACACTGAAAGAGAACTATATTGTAGAGAGGGTGAAGAAGTCGTAGCAAAGGAGTGGATACCAGGAGGAGTTCTGCACTACACAGGCTACCTCCTTCTGAGGCGCAGGATCCCGGTAGCCGGAACACCGAGGGAGCAACAGTCCTTTATGCCTTGCTCCAGAGACCGGCAGGACAGCTAATTTCACGTTACTGATCCGCCCCTACACCCAGGAGGCAAGGTGGCACCGCTTAGAGGCTGGGGCATGATAGAGTCCCTGTAAAACGCCTCAAGCCACCGGTCATACGGGTTTGTCCTATCCATCTAGGGGACAGAGAGAGAGATAACATCTACATCTGGAGAGCAGAGAGGTGACATCTGGGCCAGAGAGGTACATCTGAGTGTCATCAGCATATAGATGTACTGGAAGCCATAGGAACTTATGAGTTGTCCCAGGCTGAGTGTATAGATTGAGAAGAGTATGGGTCCTAGGACAGAGACTTGAGGGACACCAACAGAGAGGGGGCAAAATGAAGATGTAGTATGGGAGTAGGAAATGCTAAATGTGCGGTTGGTAAGGTATGAGGAGATGCATGATAGGGCGAGGTCTTTGACCCCAAAGGAAGAGAGGATCTGTAGTAGGAGGGGGTGATCAACTGTGTCAAAGGCAGAGGACAGGTCTAGAAGGAGGAGTATAGAGAATTGTCTGTTAGCTTTGGCTGTAAGTAAGTTGTTAGTAATTATGGTTAGGTGTTGTGAATTCTGTTGTCGAACTTCCTCCTGTGGTCGTGAATGGTACTTCGGCGAGTTCTGTCTATGGGCTCCCTCTGGTGGCTGTGAGTGAAGCTGCTGCTTCTGAGGTTCCTTACACAGGTGACGTGGTTTATCCTTTGGTTGGCTGCTCTATTTAACTCCACTCAGATCGTTACTCCTTGCCAGCTGTCAATGTTCCTGCATTGGTTCAGTTCGCTCTTGGATCTTTCTGGTGACCTGTCTTCTCCAGCAGAAGCTAAGTTCCTGATAGTTATTATTTGTTCATTGTTTCCTTGTCCAGCTGGTTTTCATGATTTTGTCTTGCTAGCTGGAAGCTCTGGGATGCAGAGTGGCATCTCCGCACCGTGAGTCGGTGCGGAGGTCTTTTTGCACACTCTGCGTGGTCTTTTGTAGTTTTTTGTGCTGACCGCAAAGATACCTTTCCTATCCTCTGTCTGTTTAGTAAGTCTGGCCTCCCTTTGCTGAAACCTGTTTCATTTCTGCGTTTGTGACTTTCATCTTTACTCACAGTCAATATATGTGGGGGGCTGCCTTTTCCTTTGGGGAATTTCTCTGAGGCAAGGTAGGCTTTATTTTCTATCTCTAGGGCTAGCTAACTCTTAGGCTGTGAAGAGGTGTCTAGGGAGAGTCAGGAACGCTCCACGGCTGTTTCTAGTGTGTGTGATAGGATTAGGGCCTGCGGTCAGCAGAGCTCCCACATCCCAGAGCTTGTCCTGCGTGAGTTTAACTATCAGGTCGTGCCAGGTGCTCCTAACCACCAGGTCATAACAGTCAGGGCAGTCTCAGTGAAATGGTGGGGACGGAAGCCAGATTGTAGGTTGTCGAAGAGAGAGTTAGATGCAAAGTGAGAGGAAAGTTCAGCATGGACATGCTGCTCAAGGAGTTTGGATGCAAATGGGAGCAAAGATAAGAGGCGATAGCTGGACATAGCGCTCGGGTCAAGGGATGGCTTTTTGAGTATAGGTGTGATTGTGGCATGTTTGAAAGCAGTGTGGAAGGTACCAGAAGTTAGTGATAGGTTGAAGAGATGGGTTAGGGATGGGATTAGTGTGGTGGTGAGGTTGGGAAGGAGGTGGGATGGGATGGGGTCAAGTGCACAAGTGGTGAGGTGTGATTTGGAGAGAAGATGAGCAAGCTCCTCTTCTCTGATTTTGGAGAGGGAAGTTATGGGGTTTGGGCATTGGTCTGGCATACAAAGGAGTTATGGTGGTTTGATGACAAATATTTGCCTTGTTTGGTCGATCTTATTTTTGAAGTGCATGGCAAAGTCCTCAGCAACGATTAGAGAAGTCAAAGGGGGCAGTGGTGGACGGAGGAGGGAGTTAAAAGTGTTGAACAACTGTTTGGGGTTGTGGGATAAGGAAGATACGAGGGTTGTGAAGTAGGCCTGTTTAGCAGAAGTGAGAGCTGATTTGAATGCGAGTGTTGCTGGTTTGAGTGCAGTGAAATCTTCAATGTTATCATGATCCTGAAAACTAGCACAATTGTTTTGTGATTGAACAGGAGTCCTATAATGAATTCTCCATGTCGGTCTTAGTGAAATAGTAATTTCAGGTGATAATTGGGCATGTGAATTAGAATCACAGTCCTCATACGTAGAAAAAAGTAAAATGTGTAAGATATTTCCTGTATTGGGGTATCCTTGTATTCGTCCAAGACTAAGAAGGGCGACTGTCTGTGTGTTTTTGAATATGGACAAATATTATTATCCTGAGAGATATTGTGTGGAAAATTGTCTCTCATGAATTTACTTATTTATTTATTCATAATTTATTGTTCCATATCCTTAATTCTCTTTCCAATATTAGCAAAACAATTCAGTAATTTGTTCAAGATGTTTATAGGGTTTTAACTGAACAAATTAAGGATTTTCCTATTGGTTTTAATGACATTATTTCTTCTTTTGTTTATAATAAATCACTAAATATATTTTTTTAAATCATTGAGTACATTGTGGGGGCCATTATACTGTTTGGAGGGCAATGTGTGTGTGGGGGGCCCATTACACTATATGGAGGGAAATGTGGGAGCCATTATAGTATTTGGAGGGCTATGTTGAGTTCATTATACTATATGGAGGGCAATGTGGGAGCCATTATTCTATTTGGAGGGCTATGTTGGGTCCATCATACTATATAGAGGGCAATAAACCTACAAGGAGGGCAAACAAATTAATATAGATGCTCCACCATGATACAATACAAGAAAACCGAAGAAACAATGGACACAAGAGCTCAGAGTAACAATATAATCAACTTTATTAAGAGCAATTTAAAAACTAACAGCAATCATTATATGCAAAATACCATATATATATATAAGACACAAAAGATGCAATGAATAAAAGTGGAGGCGAACCTAGTACCACGCATATATGAAAAATGGAGAGTTATCTATCTAAGAATATGATCCCTCGGGGCCTCCGGCTCAAAATTCTACCCTCATTTCCTGTTGAGGACTCTCTCTTTCGCTCCCGTTGGGAGGAAGCTTGTAATATATGTTCCCGTTCCCTTATTGAACTGCTTATAGGACTAAACAAAAAAAGCTTGGAATCTATGGAAAGTGATATTGAAACTCTACAGAAAAAACTTATTGAGTCTACAAGCCCTGTGGATATGGAGGCATTCAAGAAGGATCTTGATGGACAGTTTGTCATTTGGGAAAAGGAAATCCAGGAAGTGAAAACCAGTAAATTTATGAGAGATGTACAGGATTTTAAAACTAACTCTGTATATAGGTGGTATAAACCACGGATGTCAACACGTTCCTCCTCCATTTCCTCCCTTTCTTCGGCTGAAGGTAAAAATGATACCCAGGACACACAACGCTTTTCCTCGATTGGCAGGAATAAAAGAAAAGGCACGAATTATAACCGGAAATATAACTCGTCTAAACGTGCATATACCAATACTGCAGGACCATCTAAACTGCAGGTGATTAACCTTTCCTCTGTCCCTCTTACTGATACGCAGTTGGAAGTGCTAAGTCTGGGTTTATCTTTCTCTCCCACTTCATCGTTCAATCTTTTCACAGCAATAAAGGATCTCCATTTATTTGCAAGAAAGCTGGTACTTCACAAGTTACATCAGAGGAATAGTCCGGAAAATGCGGAATGGACTATTGAGGAGCAGGAAACAATTGCCATTTTGAATGAACTATGTGACGAGTCTTTACCTATTACCCCAAAAGGTAAGTTTGTCCTGCCCAAGCCTAAACGCTTTCCCCCACTTAATCTTTTCCCTGAGATAGATCTTTTCGTTAAAGTGGTGACTGAAGACCTTAAGAAAATTACAACAGGTCTACAACATGATAATTTGACTCGACAACAACGACGTGCCCTTAAGGAACTACGTTCCATTGATCAAGTATTAATTAAACCCGCCGATAAAGGCGGCAACATAGTACTATGGCCAACTGAAATGTATGAAAAGGAGGCCTTTAGACAGTTGCGTGATGAGGACACGTATAGGAAACTGAGTTTCAATCCTACCTCTATTTTTCAGGCAGAGCTGCTGGACATAATTGAGGAAGCATTTACTGACGGACTGATTACCAAAGATTTGAGAGACGGCTTGATTCCTGATGCACCACGGACTCCATGTCTGTACCTCTTACCCAAAGTACACAAAAATTTGACATGCCCCACAGGTCGCCCAATTGTGTCCGGAAATGGAGGATTGACGGAGAATGTGGGTAAGATGCTTGATTTCTACCTCAAACCCATTGTAGAAACACTCCCTTCCTATCTGAGAGACACGGGGGACATTCTGTCAAAAATCTCTAACATCAATTTAGAACCAGACATGCTGTTAGTCACTTTAGACGTGGAGTCTCTCTACACGTCTATCCGGCATGCGGATGGCATGGAGGCGGTGAACTTCTTTCTGAGCAACACTGACATGGATGATCACTTTTGTAGATTTTTGTTATCCTTGCTGGAATTTGCACTAAGTCATAATTTTTTCATTTTTAAGGAGGCACTCTACCTACAGCTCCAGGGTACAGCCATGGGGGCGGCCTTTGCGCCGTCCTATGCATGTCTGTTCCTGGGGCTGTGGGAGAGGAAAACCTTCATTACCGATGCCACTCCTCTTGCCTCTAACATACTTATGTGGGTCCGATACATTGATGACGTCTTTGCTATCTGGCAAGGCACTGAAAAGGATCTCCTGAAATTTATTGATGAATTGAATATCAACGATCTCAATATAAAACTTACCTGTCATTACAGTCGCGAGATGGTTGAGTTCTTGGATGTACGTATCCAGAGGGACGGAGACGGTTTCCTACAGAGTGATCTTCACAGGAAAGCTACATCGGTCAACAGTCTGTTGCACTCTACATCTGCTGACCCGCAACATCTGAAAAACAGCATACCATACGGACAACTTCTTAGAGCAAAACGTATATGCTCGGAGGATAATTCATATCAAAGACAAGCAGAAGACATTGCTAACCGATTTCTGGATCGTGGCTACTCGTCTAGGACTATCAGACGGTGTAGGAGGAGAGCTTCTCGAGTCGACCGAGCGAATCTCCTGGGTACCAAGAAGGAATCCTTAACAACCACTGAGGTGAGGTTTATTGCTACCTTTTCGAGTAAGTCCGCAGAAGTTAGGGAAATATTGGGAAAATATTGGCCCATTATCAAACAGGATTCTACTCTGACTAAATGTCTAACCAATACTCCTTCTGTTACGTACCGAAGAAATAAAAATTTGAGAGACCTCCTCACTCACAGCTACTATAGGGGCCCTAAATCAATTAGTACGTTTGGCTCCAAAGGCCCGAGATGGGGCTTCTTCCCATGTCGGGACTGTACGGCATGTACAAATCTAGAACGCTGTTTTACGTGTTTATCCAGTGATGGGTCCAAAGAATTCAGGATCACTCAGCACATCACTTGCTCAACGGATCATGTGGTTTATTATGCCACTTGCCCCTGCGGCCTTATTTACGTTGGCCTTACATCCCGCCAACTGCGTACCAGAATAAGAGAACATGTCCGGGACATTAAAGCAGCCCTCAATTCATCGGCTGATGAGTTTCTAAAGCCCATTCCCAGGCATTTCAAGGAGAAACACGGGTGTAACAGTCATCTCTTGAGAGTACGCGGCATAGATCGTGTCATAATGGATGGACGAGGCGGCGATATGAGGAAAAGACTTGCCCAGTTGGAAGCCCAATGGATTGTCTGCATAGATTGCATTCGCCCTAAGGGGCTTAATGAAGTTTTGAGCTTTACCCCATTCCTGTAGTTTTTTATAGCTTTATAGGTACTATGTTTGCTATAATGAACTTTTACTAGTGTTTTGTGGTTTTTTTCTTTTTAATCCTTTTAACAGTTGTCTTTTCATGTTACTCATATTTCTTTTTTCTTATTTATTCTACAGATTTTCTTACGTCCTTTACTAACTTTCCTTTATGATCCAGGAAGTGTTGTCGGATGCGGCTTTCAAGAAAACAAGAGTCTATATGAAGATATTATTATTGTATTTATTGTATTTTATTATATTCTCTTATGGTCAATTTTCGCTAATTTACTAATTTGTATGTTTTTAATATGTATTTATTTTCACATCAAGTCACCAGCATCTGCCTGCCTAACTCCACTATATTCAGCACGGCCTATGGCCTTTACTCCCTCTTCCTCTAGAGTCTGGGTCTGCAGTGTATCCCACTGCTATGACCTCACCCTCAAGTTTATTCTTTTACTGAATACTCTATGTGTACCTCACTTCATATAGTATGGCTTATGGCCTGTTATACCTTTTCTTTGAATTTAGGTCTGTAGTGTATTTCACTGCTTTGACCTCACCCCCAATCTCATTCTCTTGCTAAATATTTAGTGTGTTTACACAGTGCACCATAGATTCGATTTCTAATAATTCCACCATTGCCTCATGCTTGTCTCTTGTCTAGTGACATACTTTAGTGCCTAGCACCACTCAGCGTCATTTGTACCAGTATTTTTTAGCATCTACACTGTTGCCCATTTAGCACATTTTCTTCTCTGTCTATCACTTCTGGTCCTGGCTATGTCCGCTGTTTCTTATACACACTGCGGATATATTTCACAGTACCTTCTTTCATTACCCTCACTTTACAAGTCAGGTTCTTTGAATGTATACTTATAGACTCTCTGCAGCCTTCCCCAGCCCCTCCGCCTTCCTGTTCTCTGTAGCGGCGTGCGTTTCACTTGGTGGGCGTGGCTTGGTTGCCGTGGACACGCGTCCTCTTCGCGTCGCACAGCTGGCCCCTCCCACTGACGCGTCAGTGCGGGGCGCGGCTGTGTGACGTTGGACGCTGCCTCCGCCGCCTCCAGCCACAGCCGCACGAGATGTAGCGCCGCCATTGCCGCCAGGAGATCAATTACAGAGCGGTATTTAAAGGACCCCTCTCCCACACTTCCCTAGCGCCCCCCGAGGAAGCAACTACTGCGAAACGCGCGTCGGGGCTCCCTCTTCCACGCATGTTAACAGCAGGTCGGTACATACTTTAACCCTTCACTGGCTCAGTCTTCCCCTTTTGCCCGGTATCTCCTAGGATCATATGTGGTACCTTATTGATTTTGATATTAGGGGCTTACAGATTTACATGCCTAAAAATTTGGGATCAGATGGATTATTAAGCATTGTGGGATCTACTTATGCACTGCACTTTAAAGGGACTTTCCCATGTAGCAGTTTATACATCTGCCTAGGATTATATGTGGTATATTACTGACCTTGACATTAGGAGTTTATAGTTTCATAAGCCAAACATTGTGGATCAGATGGATTATTTAGCACTGCGGGATTTATCCATATGCACTGCACCTTAATGGGATTTTCCCATGTAGCGGTTTATACATCTGCCTTTCCCTCCTGCTGTTCGGAGCTTAGTCACCTATTATTGTTTATATGGTTGGCACATTTATCCAATTTTTAGGTCTTATAGCTTACTATTTTTCGCTAAATTGTTATTTTGCTTATATTTATATGGCTTTTTGACCTCATAGCCATCACGTGATTTGCTCCTGAGTACATTTTTTCATATATATGCGTGGTACTAGGTTCGCCTCCACTTTTATTCATTGCATCTTTTGTGTCTTATATATATATATGGTATTTTGCATATAATGATTGCTGTTAGTTTTTAAATTGCTCTTAATAAAGTTGATTATATTGTTACTCTGAGCTCTTGTGTCCATTGTTTCTTCGGTTTTCTTATATAGAGGGCAATGTGGGAGCCATTATTCTATTTGGAGGGCTATGTTGGGTCCATTATACTATATAGAGGGCAATGTGGGATTCATTATTCTATTTGGAGGGCTATGTTTGGCCTATTATACCATATAGAGGGCAATGTTGGGGGTAATTAAAACATATCATAAATCAAAAGTCACCAGACGATAATGGTAATATATAATAAATTTAGTATGCATATAAAAAATGAATATGCATAAAGAATGAGTACATGTATAAATGGTGCTAGCAAAATGAAAAATGGGAGAAAGGGGGAGGAAAAAAGGAGGAGGGGAGAGGAAAAAAAGAGAAGGAGAGGGGAAGGATGGCAGAAATAAACACAGTAATAAACAAAAGTAAAATAAATAAATTGCAGAAAATTTAAAATTATCATCACCCTCTAGGATCAAAGGGCGTTAGAATACAGATATAAAGGATGTCAGCATAGCTCATAAAGGAAAAAATAATAATATGAATGTGTACTTAGATACTATACAAGCCAGAATAAATAAGATAAACACACATACATCAGACAAAGAAAAAGAAAAATGAATGAAGTACGTCACTGGATCAAGATTCCAAATATTAGAAACTGCATGTAATCAAAATATATATGAATACTATATGAATACTAATAAAGTGCAAATGCTCGAGATATCATGTAGTCATAAATATTTCTTTATTTGCTCAACGCATGTGCTAAAGTACTTAAGATAATTGTATATGCACAAGAACGTGAAAAGCATATAATAAAGGCCAAAGATCAAAGTATCTAACACGACATGGTATATGTACCAGTAGATATAATAGAGAAATAAACAAAGATAATATAATGTAAGTAGCCAGTAAAAGAAGCAAGATAAAAGGGGAAGGAGTTGGAAAAAAGGGGGGAGAAAGGCTGAGAAATAAAAAGGTGAATATAAATACAGAAGGGAATAAGGATAAATTAAGTCATGAGGAAGCCTGTAAAAAGTCATTAGTCGTTAATTCCCAATGGAGTAACGGAGTCAAGTTTATGCATCCATCTAAATTCCAATCTAAGTAATTCCTCCTGGCAATAATTCCTGCGAATATTACGTTTTATCCTTTCAAGACCCATTACACGTAGCCCACAAGTTTTTCCATCATAGACTTCAAGAAAATGTGAGGCAACTGAAGATAAGGTTTTGCCTTTGGTCAAGTCTGATTTGGCCAGATTAATGTTTGAAATGTGCTGTTGTATGTGTGCTGTTGTAAAACACAACATAGACAGATTCAGCTTCCTTGTCAGGACATCTAGCACTTGAGTTCCTGTCTCCAGGCCTACCGAACACTGAATGAATCTGGAGACCAACTATTTAAACTCCAGGCCACACCCTGGGGTGGAGATAAGTTGGACATCCTCCCACCCACTCTTTGGTTGTCCACAAAAACCCAGCCCTTAAAATGAACAATTAACCCCTCTCAACACATAGTATGCTGGAGGAAACTTCTGGGTTTCAAATCACTGAAGCTAATAGCCTCAGTGAAACATATCTCCTCTCCAGAACTTTGCCAGTGACTTTCTCAACTGGAGATATATGTGCATTATTCATTAGGAGTTCTACCTTACATATTTTCATTATGACTCTCATATGTTTCCATTTGTGTGCTTGCTATTTATTATTCACGGGGGTGCTATTCCTTTGCAGGGTGAGTGAGCCGACGTTGAGCGGGAGTGCCACTTCGTTCCCATTAGGGTGCCGACCTGCGCACTAATTTAGGAAAATTTGGGATGTATCAGACATCTAGAGTAAGTGAGAAGTCAGCCACAGCTCTGACTTTGTCTTGATGTCTGATCCATCCAAAGGAGGAGAGAGTGAAGCCAGTGCTGATTGGGCGCAGGGCTCTCTTGACATAGCAATGTGACGCAAGAACCGGGAGGGCGAGTTCTGACACCACTGGAACTGTGCCGTCACTGGAGGCGTATATAAGTATTGTAAGTTTACATGGGGCAAACATTCAGATTGAGAAGGGGTTGCCCGTGTAGTGAACAACCCCTTTAATTCTTTTAAACTTCTTCTGCCTCTCCTTTTATAGACTTCAGTAGGTAATTGTAATCTGATCTCTCAGTTAACAGCCAGATAGTACTAGTTTGACCAAGTTGGACCTATAGCTGTTTTTTCCACATGATGATTTCAGGAGGCAGGATGTTATGAAAGGCAATTCAGTACCACAATGGACATAGCGGTCAGAGCACATACAGTGATCTGACAATAACCCAAAATCATAGAACGAGCTCTGAGACATGGGAACTCTGCAGACCGCAATCCCTAATCCTCTCCAAACAACACTAGAGGCAGCCGTGGATTGCGCCTAACTCTGCCTATGCAACTCGGCACAGCCTGAGAAACTAACTAGCCTGAAGATAGAAAATAAGCCTACCTTGCCTCAGAGAAATACCCCAAAGGAAAAGGCAGCCCCCCACATATAATGACTGTGAGTTAAGATGAAAAGACAAACGTAGAGATGAAATAGATTCAGCAAAGTGAGGCCCGACTTTCTTAACAGAGCGAGGATAGAAAAGGCAACTTTGTGGTCTACACAAAACCCTAAAGAAAACCACGCAAAGGGGGCAAAAAGACCCTCCGTACCGAACTAACGGCACGGAGGTACACCCTTTGCGTCCCAGAGCTTCCAGCAACAAATTAGACAAGCTGGACAGAAAAAATAGCAAACAAATAGCAAAGAAGAACTTAGCTATGCAGAGCAGCAGGCCACAGGAATGATCCAGGGAAAAGCAAGTCCAACACTGGAACATTGACAGGAAGCCAGGATCAAAGCATTAGGTGGAGTTAAGTAGAGAAGCACCTAATGACCTCACCAGATCACCTGAGGGAGGAAACTCAGAAGCCGCAGTACCACTTCCCTCCACCAACAGAAGCTCACAGAGAGAATCAGCCGAAGTACCACTTATGACCACAGGAGGGAGCTCTGCCACAGAATTCACAACAGCAGGAGAGACGAAGTTACTCATAAGTGGAGAAAAAAAAGCACATTTTCCTTTTTTTTCTATTTTTATTTTGCATGATAGATGTTCAATAGGAGTCGGGCTTGGTGCACGGGAACACCTCTTTAACGTAGAGTTTATTTAAAGGAAGAGGCAACATTTAAAGAAACATCCACAGTCCATGTGTTATAAATGATGGTCATGAATCCACGTTTATGCCGTCCAATTAGTCTACTTCCCCAATGGGTGGGTGACACGTTAACCTTGGGGGTGTCACTCTTCTTGCCCATTTTGGCAAAACGTTTTTGTTTTTCTATCAGCGTTCTCAGCCTTCTGCCATCGTCAGTGGCTGCTGACAGTCTTGGGCGGTCCATCTGAGAGCACTATGCAGCTGTCACTCTGGGTTAAAGTGGAGGTGACTCTTTCGACCCTTACCCTGTTGATGGTAGCCAACTTTCTTTAACATTTACCATTGACTCTTCTGATGTTTTTACAATATTTCACTAATTTTACTTAGAATCCACAGACACTTTTTTCTTTTTTTACTTTTTATTACTTTTTGTCTTATGCTGGAGATATGTGATCTTTACAAGCTAATCCTCCGAGCATTAGCGTCAGTATCTGGAAAATGCCAGTGTGAAGCTTTGGACATAAATGCTAATTAAGTGTGAATAGGGAGTTGCGGAGGTCACAAACTCTGCGTGGTCGGTTTAAGGACCAGTGTTTGATGATGAAAGCTTTGAAGCGAGATACAAACGAGGACGTTTCATACTTCAGAAACGTTTCTTTACTTTTGATGTGCGAGAGCACATTTGGGGCTGAGCTGCAGAACACCCCATCGTTGTTTGTTCTGTCCTGTCCGTCATATCAGTGGCAAGAACAACACATTAGTTATTAATGTCCTGGACTCAAAGGCTGAATAATTCTGTTCTTAACAGATGTCACCTCCTTTACCTTTTCTCAAATTTGGTTAAAAACTTCAAATTCTCATAAAACATATTCAATACATTACCATGACATGATACTAACCCCTTCCTGACATCTGCTGTACACGTACGGCACATGTTGGGTGCGTGATCTTGGGTACCAAATGTGTAATACGGCCGTGATTGGAGACAGGTCTGATCGCTGCTGTTAACCACCTGACAGCGGAACTTAAGTGGCACGATCTATAATGTAGCACCAATTCATGGGTGATTGTGGGGTGCCGAGAAGTTGCCATGGTGGCCAGGGACATATAGAAGGCTCCTGTTGTCACAATATTTGTACTTTTATTAAACCCAGTGGTTGGTACAGCTTCATGTCCTACGGATGTGCTTCATGTCCTATGGCTGGGTTTCCTATCCTATGTCTGGGCTTCATGTCCTACAACTTGGCTTCATGTTCTATTTCTTGGCATCATCTTTTATGACTGTGCTTCATGTCATATGGTTGGGCTTCATGTCCAATGGCTGGGTTTCAAGTACTAAAGGAGCTCTTCATGTTCTATGGCTGTGCTTAATGTTCAATGGCTGGGTTTCATGTTCTATGGCTGACCTTTCCTGTCATATGGCTGGACTTCATGTCCTACAACTTGGCTTCATGTTCTGTGGCTTGGCTTCATCTTCTATGACTGGGCTTCATGCCATATGGTTGGGCTTCATGTCCTATGGCTGGGTTTCCTATCCTATGGCTGGGCTTCATGTCCTACAACTTGGCTTCATATTCTATTTCTTGGCATCATCTTTTATGACTGTGCTCCATGTCATATGGTTGGGCTTCATGTCCTATGGCTTGGTTTCCTATCCTATGGCTGGGCTTCATGTCCTACAACTTGGCTTCATATTCTATTTCTTGGCATCATCTTTTATGACTGTGCTCCATGTCATATGGTTGGGCTTCATGTCCTATGGCTTGGTTTCCTTTCCTATGACTGGGCTTCATGTCCTACAACTTGGCTTCATATTCTATTTCTTGGCATCATCTTTTGTGACTGTGCTTCATGTCATATGGTTGGGCTTCATGTCCTATGGCTGGGTTTCCTATCCTATGGCTGGGCCTCATGTCCTACAACTTGGCTTCATATTCTATTTCTTGGCATCATCTTTTATGACTGTGCTTCATGTCATATGGTTGGGCTTCATGTCCTGTGGCTGGGTTTCCTATCCTATGGCTGGGCTTCATGTCCTACAACTTGGCTTCATATTCTATTTCTTGGCATCATCTTTTATGACTGTGCTTCATGTCATATGGTTGGGCTTCATGTCCTATGGCTGGGTTTCCTATCATATGGCTGGGCTTCATGTCCTACAACTTGGCTTCATATTCTATTTCTTGGCATCATCTTTTATGACTGTGCTTCATGTCATATGGTTGGGCTTCATGTCAAATGGCTGGGTTTCAAGTACTAAAGGAGCTCTTCATGTTCTATGGCTGGGTTTCGTGTTCTATGGCTGACCTTTCTTGTCATATGGCTGGACTTCATGTCCTATAGCTTGGCTTCATATTATGTGGCTTAGCTTCATCTTCTATGACTGGTCTTCATGTCCTATGGTTAGGCTTCATGTCCTATGGCTGGGCTTCATGTCCTATGGCTTGGGTTCATGCTTTATGGCTAGGGTTCGTGTTCTGTGACTGGGCTTCATGTTCTATTGTTGGGCTTCATGTTCTATGGCTTGCTTCATGTCCTGTAGCTGGTTTTCATGTGTTATAGCTGGGCTTCTTGTCCTATTGCTGAGCTTCATGTCTTATGGCTGGGTTTCATATATTATGGCTGGGCATCATGTCCTATGGCTGGGCTTCATATCAAATAGTTGGTCTTTATGTCCTATGGCTGGTCTTCATGTCCTATGCCTAACCTTTATATTCTATGGCTTGGGTTGATGTCCTATGGATGGATTTCATATTCTATGGGTGGGTTTCCTTTCCTATGGTTGATGTTCATGTCCTATGGCTGGGCTTCATTTTCTATGGCAGAGCTTCACGTCCTATGGCTGGGCTTCATGAATCATGGCTTCATGTCCCATGGCTGGGCTTCATGATCTATGGATGAGCTTCATGTACTATGCCTGGGCTTCATGTCCTATGGATGGGGTTCATAAGAGACTGCAAATACAGACAATGCATATGATCGCAGGTTCAAATCCCCTAGGAGGACTAAAAAAAGGAAGGAAAAAAAAAGTTTTAATAATATTAAGAAATTTAAAAAATGAAATATAAAAGTTTATTTCATCCCCCATTTTCCTAACTAAAATATAAACATATTTGTTATTGCCATGTTCATAAAACTCCAAAATCAATAAAAAAAATACACCAAATTGCTCTTTTTCAGTTGTCACATCTTCTCCCCAAAATTTCAACAACAAGTTATCAAAAAATCATATGTACCCCAAAATGGTACCACTGCAAATGAGAACTTACCTTGCAAAAAACAAGATCTCATATAGTTCCAGCCACGGAAAATAAAAAGTTACAGATCTCAGAAAATGGCGACACAAATTAGGTAATTTTTATTTTTGGTGCAGAATTTCTTTTAACCATGGAACTACTAAATAAAAACTGTAAAAGCACAATCACAGTTCAGATTGAGCACTGTAAAAAGGAAACCCAAAAAACAATGTCAGAAGTGATTTTTTTAAAATAATTTTTCCCCCACATTTTCCAGTCCAATATATCGTAAAATGAGTGGTGTCAGTTGAAACTAAAAGTCATCTTGCAAAAAGTCCGTGTATGGCTCCATCGACCCGAAAATAATAATGTTATGGCTCCTGAAAGAAAAAGAAGAGGAAACGAAAGGGAAAAAAATAAAAAGTGGCTGGAGATGAGGAGTTGAAAAAAAAATCTCTCCATGGGCTGCAGTTCACATTACAACCACTGGGTGGCCCACATAGACACACAATATAGACCTTTCTCGGCAGAGTATTGCAAAAGCAAATTATGTTTTCAAAGCTGGAAATCTAAAGTAACTCATCTTGGAATAGGTTGAGCCACGATGAATTGTAAAGAAAGACTCCTCTGTATCTGTAGTTTGAGAAACAATATAGAGTATCAGCAGCCACCACTAGGGGGAGCTTGTTACATATATATGTACATAGCTGGAGTTGAACCCTATTGGAACTGTGTAATCGTATGTTCACTTGGGGTTGACATGTTGCAGATTATCGATCCACATTTTTTGGTGGATAACTCACAATTTATTAGAGTACCAAATGTCCTCTCAAGAGAACAGAATCCATGCGTAAAGTTGACTTGCGATATGCTTTTAAATCTGAAACGTGTCAATTTAAGCTGCTGATTTTGCCATTGTCAATATATTGTCAGTATACGGTTAAATCCCCAGCAGAATGAAAAATTTACTGCCATTGTTTTACATTTTGCCATTGATTTGGTGTAAAATCTGCAACAGATTTTGTTTTCATTACTGAATTAAACCCTTTAAATCTTTGCGTAGTGAGCTCCCCCTATTTGCAGGTAGCAGCAATAACAGTGTGATAGCAAATAAATAATTTCAGTACCATCCCCCAACCTTTTCATAGAGATTTTGGCCTATTTTCAGCCCCACAATACATCCAGTATGTTCAACTTCCCCAGCAGGCTCACTTTGTTGAACATCTAGCCTGGTTAAATGCAGAGCTAGCTAGGTTTACAAATCAAAGCCTGCAGAGCTAGGATTTCCTAGCTTACCTGGCATTGCTACAGGTCCAACAAGCTCCCCTACCATGGCCAGGGTCTTCAGATCCTCATCTAGTGGCTACAAGATGAACCTTTGCCCTGCACGTGAAATTATGCTATGGCCATAAGGTAACTTTGCCACCATATGGCCCATAGCAGTAAAGTGCCCCACCTCTATGGCATCTCTCTGGAAAAATTCTCAGAATATTTGCCACTATACTGATGCAATTGTTAAGGGTTTTACAATTAACAATATTAGTTTCCTATCCATAAGATAAATGTTAGATCATCGGTGGTCTATAATTGATAAATATCTCATTAAAATTGAAAAATATAAAAATATATCTTTTCTATGTGTTTCAGAGGCTCTGTCATGCCCACTTTTATCTTCCTCACTGTCCGATCTGCGGCTGTAAGGGAATTGACTGCAGCAGGAGCCTCCCCCCTTTGCTCTGTCTGCAGTAGGACAAAAAATGGGTAAGCCCCTCCCCTTGTTTAACCACACACCCCTCACTTGGCCAATAGAAAACAGACTGTGAAGCAGAACATTAACTTTTTGTTCTTTGCAAGATTTGACAGTTTCAGGACTGTGCAGAAAATGTGGCAGAATAACAAAAAGTGAAGATTTATTTAGTGTTTTGGGACCTTCCAACTAGAAATCAACTTAAATCAACATATCACCCTAATTTGGGTCGAGGGTAACGAGCAGGGTGGAGATTATGTCTTGCAACCAGGAGCCAAAATGCATCCATATTATGCCACTATGAAACTCACCATATTCTATTTCTTGAAGATATTTTTTCTGCTGAATTTTGTACTATTTGCAATGTGTTTAACGTAAAAACAAATGCCAGAACTCAAAAGTCAAAATTTAGCAGGAAAGAGATAAAGAGCTAAATATAAAACATCTAGAAGATTGAAGGTTGAGCAGAAGAGATAAATATAGAGGCTAATGCAAAGATAAGATACAGCAGTGGGGAAGGAATATATATAGTGCAAAGGATACAGCATGCGGGTGAGGGGCACCCAAAGCTCACTAATGGGGTGAGAAGGCCGGCCCATTTGGTCCAGTCCCACCGAAGAGCAACTATAAGAGAAACTGCTGAAAAAGTCCATGATGGATATGATAGAATGGTGTCCGATCGCGCAGATCATCGCAGCTATGATAGAAAGGCGTCAAGAGACAAAGAGCATCGCAGCTATGAT
Source organism: Ranitomeya imitator (assembly GCF_032444005.1). NCBI lineage: Eukaryota > Metazoa > Chordata > Amphibia > Anura > Dendrobatidae > Ranitomeya > Ranitomeya imitator. Next base: position 811,253,144 of record NC_091284.1, on the reverse strand, counting down.
AGAAAGGTGTGAGATTGTGCAGAGCATCGCAGCTATGATAGAAAGGTGTGAGATCGTGCAGAGCATCGCAGCTATAATAGAAAGGTGTGAGATCGTGCAGAGCATCACAGCTATGATAGAAAGGTGTGAGATCGTGCAGAGCATCGCAGCTATGATAGAAAGGTGTGAGATCGTCCAGAGTATCGCAGCTATGATAGAATGGTGTGAGATCGTGCAGAGCATCACAGCTATGATAGAAAGGTGTGAGATCGTGCAGAGCATCGCAGCTATGATAGAATGGTGTGAGATCGTGCAGAGCATCGCAGCTATGATAGAAAGGTTTGAGATCGTGCAGAGCATCGCAGCTATGATAGAATGGTGTGAGATCGTGCAGAGCATCACAGCTATGATAGAAAGGTGTGAGATCGTGCAGAGCATCGCAGCTATGATAGAATGGTGTGAGATCGTGCAGAGCATCGCAGCTATGATAGAAAGGTGTGAGATCGTGCAGAGCATCGCAGCTATGATAGAATGGTGTGAGATCGTGCAGAGCATCGCAGCTATGATAGAAAGGTGTGAGATCGTGCAGAGCATCGCAGCTATGATAGAATGGTGTGAGATCGTGCAGAGCATCGCAGCTATGATAGAAAGGTGTGAGATCATGCAGAGCATCGCAGCTATGATAGAAAGGTGTGAGATCGTGCAGAGCATCGCAGCTATGATAGAAAGGTGTGAGATCGTGCAGAGCATCGCAGCTATGATAGAAAGGTTTGAGATCGTGCAGAGCATCGCAGCTATGATAGAAAGGTGTGAGATTGTGCAGAGCATCGCAGCTATGATAGAATGGTGTGAGATCGTGCAGAGCATCGCAGCTATGATAGAATGGTGTGAGATCGTGCAGAGCATCGCAGCTATGATAGAAAGGTGTGAGATCGTGCAGAGCATCGCAGCTATGATAGAATGGTGTGAGATCGTGCAGAGCATCGCAGCTATGATAGAAAGGTGTGAGATCGTGCAGAGCATCGAAGCTATGATAGAAAGGTGTGAGATCGTGCAGAGCATCGCAGCTATGATAGAAAGGTGTGAGATTGTGCAGAGCATCGCAGATATCATAGAAAGGTGTGAAATTGAGCAGAGCATCGCAGCTACAGTGGGGAAAATAAGTATTTGATACACTGACGTGACGATTTTGCAAGTTTTCCCACATGCAAAAAATGGAGGGTCTGTAATTTTTACTGTAGTTACACTTCAACTGTGAGAGACTGAATCTAAAAATAAAAAACTGAAAATCACATTGTAGGATTTTCACATAATTAAACTGCATTTTATTGCATAAAATAAGTTTTTAATCACCTACCTACCAGCAAGTTTTTCTTTAAGAAGCCCTCCTACTCTGCACTCATTACCTGTATTAATTGCACCTGTTTGAACTCGTTACCTGTATAAAAGACACCTGTCCACACACACAGGGCTGCCACTAGAAATTTCGGGGCCCCATACTGGCAAATTTTTCGGGGCCCCCTTGAGACTCCACCCAGGCTCCACCTCAGCCCTGCCTCTATGCTCCACCCCTCAAACTGTCCACAGTCCCACCGCTGTCTCTTGGAAAAATTCCACTTCTCACCTATCACACATTAACAGTTCCCATCACCAGATCACACATATAGCCGGCAGCTTTTGTTTTGGCCAAAAGATGTTTTAAGCTGCCACCATAACACGGTAGACGCTTTTGGCCGGGCCCTACTCTGCTGTAACCTATTAAATATTTGTTAAAATATGAAATACAATTTAGGTATATTTTTATTTATTTTTCAATTTTTAAAATGACCAATAATATCACATACAAGGAACAAATACCACGACACCATGACCAGACACCATATTACTACCACATAGTGACCAAATAGCACATACAAGGGACAAATACCACTGCACCATGTCCAGACATATATTACCACCAGTGACCGAATAATATCACATACAAGGAACAAATACCACCACACCATGACCAGACCACATATTACCACCACAAAGTGACCAAATAGCACATACAAGGGACAAATACCGCAACACCATGTCCAGACCACATATTACCACCACATAGTGACTGAATACTACAATACTGATCAGTAATAAAAAAACACAATACTATCACCATAAGTGCCATTATACACAGGAGATCTGTACTTGGTATGCAGTGTCTGTGTAGAGGTTACAGGAAAGATATATATCTTGGTACCGTGTTAACCAGTAGATAGAAAAATATTTAGAATTGAGAGTCCTCAGTGGTTGATACCTTTTAATGGCTAACTGAAAAAAATTTATTTTAGTCTTTGCCTGATGAAGAGACCTGTGTAGTCTCGAAAGCTTGCAATTTGTTACCATCTTTTCAGTTAGTCATTAAAAGGTATCAACCACTGAGGACTCTCAATTCTAAATATTTTTGTGTAGAGGTTATACAGTGATCACCAGTGACATTATACACAGGAGCTCTGTATATAGTATACAGTGTATAGTGTCAGTGTATAGGTAACACACTGACTCACCAGTGACGTCTCTAGTAGAGTTGAGCGACCTTGACCTTTTTAGAGTCGAGCCGGGTTTCGCGAAACCCGACTATCTCAAAAGTCGGGTCGAGTGAAATCGGCCGATTATGACGTAAAGTCGGGATCGACCGAAACACGAAACCCAATGCAAGTCAATGGGGCAGCATAGTTGGCAGTGAGTGGGGGCCAGGAAAACACCTAGAGTGCCCATTTTAATGTCAAAACCATCCATTCTTCTTAATGAAGCTTGTCAAGCGTAATTTACCTTATAATAATTGGAAGGCATTTGAAATTGGGGGTCATTTGGCTAAAGTTGTGGTGGGTAGGGCTGGTTCAAGTAATTAGTGGGCCCAGGAAATCTGGACCACGTCACGGCAGTGGAGCAGGGAGAGGTAAGTATTTCAACTTTGCAAGTGCTGTGAACCTGAGCAAGCAGGGGGGGCCCACTTGTTGGCATTGGCACTGGCACAGGGCCCCTCAAAGTACAACGGTGTGTTTGCACGGCGGGGGCGCCTCCCACCGGCAGCAACACTTTTGCGTACCATGAGAGGCCCTGTGCCAGTAACGTCGCCAACTAGTATTCCTCCCCCCACCTGATGAAGGAACCTGCACTTTCATCTGCACCTTCCTGTTTGTCCCCGTGTAAGGTGGTATGGTATGCGGGAAGGGGGACCTGACTTTCAGCAGGGTCACAATCTTGCAGTGTAGCGTGCACGGGAAATGTTGCGTTATGGGTCAATGTACCAGCAGACTCATCTATCACTGGCTGGGCAATGGGCAGGATGAGGAGGAAACACAGATATAGGCCCAAAGAATAAAGTGAGCTAAATGCAGTTCAAAATTGGTAACACAGGACTAATCAGGGGGCATTGCAGTGGAGGACAACTGGAATGAGAGGCTGACACAGAGAGTAGGCCCAAATCAGTAAGTAGTCGAAATGCAGTTCAAAATTGGCAACAGTAGTAAACAGGCGGCACAGCTTTGTTCAGTGGAGGAGAACAGCAAGGAGTGGCAGACACCGATAGTAGGCCCCAACCCAACTAGTAGGCCAAATGCAGTCTAACATTAACAACTACTTAACGAGCGCCTGAAAACGGAATTTCAGGACAGGAAACCAGGAGAACAGCAAGGAGCGGCAGACACCGATAGTAGGCCCCAAACGAACTAGTACGCCAAATGCAGTTGTTCCGTTTAACCACAATTTAATGAGAGCCTGAAGATAGAAGTTCAGGAAAGGCAACCTGGAGAACACCTTGGAGTGGAACACACCATCTCTCTACACCCCATACCCAATTTGTAGGTCTAATGCAGCGTAGTTTCCAACAACTACTAAACGAGAGCATGATGATCGAAGCATTGGCGAGGAAACCTGGGGAACACCTTGGAGTGGAACACACCATCTCTCTACAGTGGAACACACCATCTCTCTACACCCCATACCCAATTTGTAGGCCTAATGCAGCGTAGTTTCCAACAACTACTAAACGAGAGCCGGAAGATCGAAGCAATGGAGAGGAAACCTGGGGAACACCTTGGAGTGTAACACACCATCTCTCTACACCCCATACCCAATTTGTAGGCCTAATGCAGCATAGTTTCCAACAACTACTAAACGAGAGCATGATGATCGAAGCATTGGCGAGGAAACCTGGGGAACACCTTGGAGTGGAACACACCATCTCTCTACAGTGGAACACACCATCTCTCTACACCCCATACCCAATTTGTAGGCCTAATGCAGCGTAGTTTCCAACAACTACTAAACGAGAGCCGGAAGATCGAAGCTCAGGAAAGGCAACCTGGAGAACACCTTGGAGTGGAACACACCATCTCTCTACACCCCATACCCAATTTGTAGGCCCAATGCAGCGTAGTTTCCAACAACTACTAAACGAGAGCCGGAAGATCGAAGCAATGGAGAGGAAACCTGGGGAACACCTTGGAGTGTAACACACCATCTCTCTACACCCCATACCCAATTTGTAGGCCTAATGCAGCGTAGTTTCCATCAACTACTAAACGAGAGCCGGAAGATCGAAGCAATGGAGAGGAAACCTGGGGAACACCTTGGAGTGTAACACACCATCTCTCTACACCCCATACCCAATTTGTAGGCCTAATGCAGCGTAGTTTCCAACAACTACTAAACGAGAGCATGATGATCGAAGCATTGGCGAGGAAAACTGGGGAACACCTTGGAGTGGAACACACCATCTCTCTACAGTGGAACACACCATCTCTCTACACCCCATACCCAATTTGTAGGCCTAATGCAGCGTAGTTTCCAACAACTACTAAACGAGAGCCGGAAGATCGAAGCTCAGGAAAGGCAACTTGGAGAACACCTTGGAGTGGAACACACCATCTCTCTACACCCCATACCCAATTTGTAGGCCCAATGCAGCGTAGTTTCCAACAACTACTAAACGAGAGCCGGAAGATCGAAGCAATGAAGAGGAAACCTGGGGAACACCTTGGAGTGTAACACACCATCTCTCTACACCCCATACCCAATTTGTAGGCCTAATGCAGCGTAGTTTCCAACAACTACTAAACGAGAGCCGGAAGATCGAAGCAATGGAGAGGAAACCTGAGGAACACCTTGGAGTGTAACACACCATCTCTCTACACCCCATACCCAATTTGTAGGCCTAATGCAGCGTAGTTTCCAACAACTACTAAACGAGAGCCGGAAGATCGAAGCTCAGGAAAGGCAACCTGGGGAACACCTTGGAGTGTAACAAACCCTCTCTCTACACCACGGAAGGGCTGATTCTTAGGAAGGAAGGCTGTCTGAAAGAAGCAGGGCGCGTCCGAGGGTGATTATATTCTTATTAGGTATATACTCACCCTCGGACGCGCCCTGCTTCTTTATTTATAATGAATGTTTATTTGCAATGTGGTTTTGACTTACTCTATTTTTTTGGTAAATAATGATTTTATTATTTTCATTGTTTTGCATCTTCTTGGCAATAATATAAAGAAGACGCGACAGGACAACACTCGGTGGATGCCATATCTGTGTTTAAAATTGAAAAAACCTTTCAGTTAACTACTTGCAGGAGAAAGTTATTGTAGCTGGTGGCCATTTTTAGTACTGTACCAGATTTTTGTTGTATGTGTTTGTTTTTAATGTTAAAATGTCTGCATTTGATATCTCTCCAGTATTTTCTTTTTTATAAGCAAAATACTTATTTTTATATTTTCTGATGTTGGTTCCAGGGGTACACGGGCAGCAGTGGTGTGGTCAGTGGAGGCCTAGTGGAAGGAGTGACCGCAGACAGGCATCGAAGGCCTAAAATAATAACACATGGCTGTAGGCAATTTTAAATTGGTTCCAGGGGTACACGGGCAGCAGTGGTGTGGTCAGTGGAGGCCTAGTGGAAGGAGTGACCGCAGACAGGCATCGAAGGCCTAAAATAATAACACATGGCTGTAGGCAATTTTAAATTGGTTCCAGGGGTACACGGGCAGCAGTGGTGTGGTCAGTGGAGGCCTAGTGGAAGGAGTGACCGCAGACAGGCATCGAAGGCCTAAAATAATAACACATGGCTGTAGGCAATTTTAAATTGGTTCCAGGGGTACACGGGCAGCAGTGGTGTGGTCAGTGGAGGCCTAGTGGAAGGAGTCACCGCAGACAGGCATCGAAGGCCTAAAATAATAACACATGGCTGTAGGCAATTTTAAATTGGTTACAGGGGTACACGGGCAGCAGTCGTGTGGTCAGTGGAGGCCTAGTGGAAGGAGTGACCGCAGACAGGCATTGAAGGCCTAAAATAATAACACATGGCTGTAGGCAATTTTAAATTGGTTCCAGGGGTACACGGGCAGCAGTGGTGTGGTCAGTGGAGGCCTAGTGGAAGGAGTGACCGCAGACAGGCATCGAAGGCCTAAAATAATAACACATGGCTGTAGGCAATTTTAAATTGGTTCCAGGGGTACACGGGCAGCAGTGGTGTGGTCAGTGGAGGCCTAGTGGAAGGAGTGACCGCAGACAGGCATCGAAGGCCTAAAATAATAACACATGGCTGTAGGCAATTTTAAATTGGTTCCAGGGGTACACGGGCAGCAGTGGTGTGGTCAGTGGAGGCCTAGTGGAAGGAGTGACCGCAGACAGGCATCGAAGGCCTAAAATAATAACACATGGCTGTAGGCAATTTTAAATTGGTTCCAGGGGTACACGGGCAGCAGTGGTGTGGTCAGTGGAGGCCTAGTGGAAGGAGTGACCGCAGACAGGCATCGAAGGCCTAAAATAATAACACATGGCTGTAGGCAATTTTAAATTGGTTACAGGGGTACACGGGCAGCAGTGGTGTGGTCAGTGGAGGCCTAGTGGAAGGAGTGACCACAGACAGGCATCGAAGGCCTAACATAACAAAAATGTCAATACAATGGTATTGTCAGTGGCAGGCATTGAAGGATGTCAGCGCATAGACTAAACATTGGTGGAGCTGTGAGATAATTTTGCAAGTGGTAGAGCACTGTTTGAGCTGGGGTGGGGGGAAACTGTCTTGTGGCCGGCGGTACAGGCCCAGGGCCCCTCATATTACAACGGTGTGTCTGACGTTGGGTGCGCACCACCACCGCCAGAGACACTTTATTGTACTAGGAGGGACCCAGTGGCAGTGCCGTCGACCAAAAGCGGGCTCACCCACCTCTTCAGACAAACTGCACTCTCACGGGTGCTGTCGCCAAGTGTCGATACCACGGCCCCGTGTGGGGAGTTTGGCCATTTAGTGAGGTGTAAACATGTCGTATGCTGGACAATCAGGTGCAGAAAATTACGAGATTGGAAAAGGTATTCAGAATAGTCCACAGGCAAGACCTTTTCATAGGAAAGCTAGGTGTCAGCCGGGCAAGGTGGGGCAAAAGATTTCGAAATCCAGTTGTGGTTCATTTTAATGAAGGTTAGATCATCTACATTTTGGGTAGCCAGACGAGTCCTTTTTTCTGTTAGTATTGAACCTGCAGCACTGAATACTCTTTCTGATAGGACACTAGCTGCCGGGCAAGCAAGCTCCTGCAATGCATATTCTGCCAATTCTGGCCAGGTGTCTAATTTTGATGCCCAGTAATCAAATGGGAATGACGGTTGAGGGAGAACATCGATAAGGGATGAAAAATAGTTTGTAACCATACTGGACAAATGTTGTCTCCTGTCACTTTGAATTGATGCTGCAGTACCTGTCCTGTCTGCGGTCATAGCAAAATCACTCCACAACCTGGTCAGAAAACCCCTCTGGCCAACGCCACTTCTAATTTCTGCCCCTCTAACTCCTCTGGTCTGCTGGCCCCTGCAGCTCGTGTGAGAACGATCACGGGCGCTGTGTGCAGGGAATGCCAGAAGCAAACGGTCAACAAGAGTTGATTGTTTGGTTGCTAATATTAGTTCCAAGTTCTCATGTGGCATTATATTTTGCAATTTGCCTTTATAGCGAGGATCAAGGAGGCAGGCCAACCAGTAATCGTCATCATTCATCATTTTAGTTATGTGTGTGTCCCTTTTGAGGATACGTAAGGCATAATCCGCCATGTGGGCCAAAGTTCCAGTTCTCAAATCTGCGGTTGTACTTGGTTGAGGGGCAGTTTCAGGCAAATCCACGTCACTTGTGTCCCTCAAAAAACCAGAACCCGGCCTTGCCGCGCCACCAATTTCCAGTGGCCCCGGAAAAGCTTCCTCATTAAAAATATAATCATCCCCATCATCCTCCTCGTCCTCCTCCTCCTCTTCGCCCGCTACCTCGTCCTGTACACTGCCCTGGCCAGACAATGGCTGACTGTCATCAAGGCTTTCCTCTTCCTCAGCTGCAGACGCCTGATCCTTTATGTGCGTCAAACTTTGCATCAGCAGACACATTAGGGGGATGCTCATGCTTATTATGGCGTTGTCTGCACTAACCAGCCGTGTGCATTCCTCAAAACACTGAAGGACTTGGCACATGTCTTGAATCTTCGACCACTGCACACCTGACAACTCCATGTCTGCCATCCTACTGCCTGCCCGTGTATGTGTATCCTCCCACAAAAACATAACAGCCCGCCTCTGTTCACACAGTCTCTGAAGCATGTGCAGTGTTGAGTTCCACCTTGTTGCAACGTCTATGATTAGGCGATGCTGGGGAAGGTTCAAAGAACGCTGATAGGTTTGGATACGGCTGGAGTGTGCGGGCGAACGGCGGATATTTTGAGCAAAGTCCACGCACTTGGAGGAGCAGGTCGGATAACCCCGGATAACTTTTCAGGAAGCACTGCACCACCAGGTTTAAGGTGTGAGCCAGGCAAGGAATGTGTTTCAGTTGGGAAAGGGAGATGGCAGCCATGAAATTCCTTCCGTTATCACTCACTACCTTGCCTGCCTCAAGATCTACAGTGCCCAGCCACGACTGCGTTTCTTTCTGCAAGAACTCGGACAGAACTTCCGCGGTGTGTCTGTTGTCGCCCAAACACTTCATAGCCAATACAGCCTGCTGACGTTTGCCAGTAGCTGCCCCATAATGGGAGACCTGGTGTGCAACAGTGGCAGCTGCGGATGGAGTGGTTGTGCGACTGCGGTCTGTGGACGAGCTCTCGCTTCTGCAGGAGGACGAAGAGGAGGAGGAGGGGGTGCGAACGGCTACAGCCAATTGTTTCCTAGACCGTGGGCTAGGCAGAACTGTCCCAAACTTGCTGTTCCCTGTGGACCCTGCATCCACCACATTTACCCAGTGTGCCGTGATGGACACGTAACGTCCCTGGCCATGCCTACTGGTCCATGCATCTGTTGTCAGGTGCACCTTTGTGCTCACAGATTGCCTGAGTGCATGGACGATGCGCTCTTTAACATGCTGGTGGAGGGCTGGGATGGCTTTTCTGGAAAAAAAGTGTCGACTGGGTAGCTCGTAGCGTGGTACAGCGTAGTCCATCAGGGCTTTGAAAGCTTCGCTTTCAACTAACCGGTAGGGCATCATCTCTAACGAGATTAGTCTAGCTATGTGTGCGTTCAAACCCTGTGTACGCGGATGCGAGGCTAAGTACTTCTTTTTTCTAACCATAGTCTCATGTAGGGTGAGCTGGACTGGAGAGCTGGAGATCGTGGAACTAGCGGGGGTGCCGGTGGACATGGCAGACTGAGAGACGGTGGGAGATGGTATTGTTGCCACCGGTGCCCTAGATGCAGTGTTTCCTACTACGAAACTGGTGATTCCCTGACCCTGACTGCTTTGGCCTGGCAAAGAAACCTGCACAGGTACTGCAGGTGGTGCGGAAAATGGTGGCCCTACACTGCCGGAAGGGATGTTGCGTTGCTGACTAGCTTCATTGGCCGAGGGTGCTACAACCTTAAGGGACGTTTGGTAGTTAGTCCAGGCTTGCAAATGCATGGTGGTTAAATGTCTATGCATGCAACTTGTATTGAGACTTTTCAGATTCTGTCCTCTGCTTAAGGTAGTTGAATATTTTTGACAGATGACTTTGCGCTGATCAATTGGATGTTGTTTAAAAAAATGCCAGACTGCACTCTTTCTAGCATCGGATACCTTTTCAGGCATTGCAGACTGAGCTTTAACCGGATGGCCACGCTGTCCTCCAACAGGTTTTGGCTTTGCCACGCGTTTTGGGCAAGATACGGGCCCGGCAGATGGAACCTGTTGCGATGTTGATGCCTGCTGCGGCCCCTCCTCCGCTTCAGAACTGCTGCCGCCTGCACCCTGTTCCCCCAATGGCTGCCAATCGGGGTCAAGAACTGGGTCATCTATTACCTCTTCTTGTAGCTCGTGTGCAACTTCGTCTGTGTCACCGTGTCGGTCGGTGGTATAGCGTTCGTGATGGGGCAACATTGTCTCATCAGGGTCTGATTCTTGATCATTACCCTGCGAGGGCAATGTTGTGGTCTGAGTCAAAGGACCAGCATAGTAGTCTGGCTGTGGCTGTGCATCAGTGCACTCCATGTCAGATTCAACTTGTAATGGGCATGGACTGTTAACTGCTTCACTTTCTAAGCCAGGGACGGTATGTGTAAAGAGCTCCATGGAGTAACCCGTTGTGTCGCCTGCTGCATTCTTCTCTGTTGTTGTTTTTGCTGAAGAGGACAAGGAAGCGACTTGTCTCTGACCGTGAACATCCACTAACGACGCGCTGCTTTCACATTTACCAGTTTCACGAGAGGAGGCAAAAGAGCTAGAGGCTGAGTCAGCAAGATAAGCCAAAACTTGCTCTTGCTGCTCCGGCTTTAAAAGCGGTTTTCCTACTCCCAGAAAAGGGAGCGTTCGAGGCCTTGTGTAGCCAGACGACGAACCTGGCTCCACAGCTCCAGACTTAGGTGCAATATTTTTTTTCCCACGACCAGCTGATGCTCCACCACTACCACTACCCTCATTACCAGCTGACAATGAACGCCCCCGGCCACGACCTCTTCCACCATACTTCCTCATTGTTTTAAAAACGTAAACAAACTAACGGTATTTGTTGCTGTCACACAAATTACACGGTGAGCTATAACTTCAGTATGATTTAGCTACCCCTTTACAGGTGGGTGAGACCACAACGAAAATCAGGCACAATGTTACACACTCTGTTGTTGGTGGCAACAAATGAGAGAGATGCCACACACGCAGGACTGTCACTGAAGCGCAAATGTAAATATTAATCTCCCACTGATTTGATTTTTTTTTTTTTTAAGGGAGACTTTAGGAAAAAAAAATAATAGAATAAAATGATTTTTTCAGGAAGAATTTAGAAACCAAATAAAATAAAATGATTTTTTCAGGGAGAATTTAGAAAACAAATAAAACAAAAAAAGGCTTTCTATGGCCCACTGAGTGAGAGATGACGCACACAGGAGTCAGGAGTGGCACACAAGCCCAGAGGCCAATATTTATCTCCCACTGATTGATGTAGTGATTTTTTCAGGTAGATTTTGGAACCCAAATCAAGCTAAAAAAAATAATAGGCTTTCTATGGCCCACAATTGGAGAGAGAGAGAGAGAGATGGCACACCCAGGAGTCAAGACTGGCACACAAGCAGAAAGGCCAATATTAATCTCCCACTGATTTGTTTTTTTTTTTTTTTTTCAGGGAGACTTTAGGAAAAAAAAAATAGAATAAAATGATTTTTTCAGGAAGAATTTAGAAACCAAATAAAATAAAATGATTTTTTCAGGGAGAATTTAGAAAAGAAATAAAACAAAAAAAGGCTTTCTATGGCCCACTGAGTGAGAGATGACGCACACAGGAGTCAGGAGTGGCACACAAGCCCAGAGGCCAATATTTATCTCCCACTGATTGATGTAGTGATTTTTTCAGGTAGATTTTTGAACCCAAATCAAGCTAAAAAAATAATAGGCTTTCTATGGCCCACAATTGGAGAGAGAGAGAGAGATGGCACACCCAGGAGTCAAGACTGGCACACAAGCAGAAAGGGCAATATTAATCTCCCACTGATTTTTTTTTTTTTTTTTTTTTTCAGGGAGACTTTAGGAAAAAAAAAATAGAATAAAATGATTTTTTCAGGAAGAATTTAGAAACCAAATAAAATAAAATGATTTTTTCAGGGAGAATTTAGAAAAGAAATAAAACAAAAAAAGGCTTTCTATGGCCCACTGAGTGAGAGATGACGCACACAGGAGTCAGGAGTGGCACACAAGCCCAGAGGCCAATATTTATCTCCCACTGATTGATGTAGTGATTTTTTCAGGTAGATTTTTGAACCCAAATCAAGCTAAAAAAATAATAGGCTTTCTATGGCCCACAATTGGAGAGAGAGATAGAGATGGCACACCCAGGAGTCAAGACTGGCACACAAGCAGAAAGGGCAATATTAATCTCCCACTGATTTTTTTTTTTTTTTTTTTTTTCAGGGAGACTTTAGGAAAAAAAAAATAGAATAAAATGATTTTTTCAGGAAGAATTTAGAAACCAAATAAAATAAAATGATTTTTTCAGGGAGAATTTAGAAAACAAATAAAACAAAAAAAGGCTTTCTATGGCCCACTGAGTGAGAGATGACGCACACAGGAGTCAGGAGTGGCACACAAGCCCAGAGGCCAATATTTATCTCCCACTTTTTTTTTTTTGTTCCAGGGAAAATTTATAAACCCAATAAGAAAAATAATAAATAGGCTTTCTATGGCCCACTATCTGAGAGACAGAGAGAGATGGCACGCTTAGGCCTGGCACACAAGCCCAAAGGCCAATATTAATCTCCCTTTTTTTTTAAGGGAGAATTTATAAAACCAAAAAAAAAAAAATAAATAGGTTTTCTATGGCCCACTATTTGTGAGAGAGATGGCACGCTCAGGACTGGCACACAAGCCCAGAGGCCAATATTAATCTCCCACTTTTTTTTTTTTTTTCCAGGGAAAATTTATAAACCCATTAAAAAAAAATAAAAATAAATAGGCTTTCTATGGCCCACTATCTGAGAGAGAGAGATGGCACGCTTAGGACTGGCACACAAGCCCAAAGGCCAATATTAATCTCCCTTTTTTTTAAGGGAGAATTTATAAAACCAAAAAAAAAAAAATTAATAGGCTTTCTATGGCCCACTATTTGTGAGAGAGATGGCACGCTCAGGACTGGCACACAAGCCCAGAGGCCAATATTAATCTCCCACTTTTTTTTTTTTTTCCAGGGAAAATTTATAAACCCATTAAAAAAAAAAATAAATAAATAGGCTTTCTATGGCCCACTATCTGAGAGAGAGAGATGGCACGCTTAGGACTGGCACACAAGCCCAAAGGCCAATATTAATCTCCCACTGATTGATTTATTGATTTTTTCAGGTAGAATTTAGAACCCAAATAAAGCAAAAAAAAAAAAAAATGGGCTTTCTATGGCCCACTGAGTGAGTGATGATGCACACAGGAGTCAGTAGTGGCACACAAGCCCTGAGGCCAATATTTTTCTCCCACTGATTGATGTAGTGATTTTTTCAGGTAGATTTTAGAACCAAAATCAAGCAAAAAAATAAATAGGCTTTCTATGGCCCACTGAGTGAGTGATGATGCACACAGGAGTCAAGAGTGGCACACAAGCCCTGAGGCCAATATTTTTCTCCCACTGATTGATGTAGTGATTTTTTCAGGTAGATTTTATAACCCAAATCAAGCAAAAAAATAAATAGGCTTTCTATGGCCCACTGAGTGAGAGATGGCACACACAGGGATGGCACTCTAGCAGAAATGTCAATCTTAATCTCCCACAAAAAAAAAAAAAAAAACAGGGAGTGTCCTTCAATTACTATCTCCCTGCAGTAATCTCAGCCAGGTATGGCAGGCAGCAATAAGGAGTGGACTGATGCACAAATTAAATAAAAAGTGTGGACAAACCAAAAAGATAGCTGTGCAGAAAGGAAGGAACAAGAGGATTTGTGCTTTGAAAAAAGCAGTTGGTTTGCACAGCGGCGTACACACAGCAATGCAGCTATCAGGGAGCCTTCTAGGGCAGCCCAATGAGCTACAGCGCTGAGGAAAAAAAAAAAAAAATGTAGCTTCCACTGTCCCTGCACACCGAAGGTGGTGTTGGGCAGTGGAAATCGCTACAGCACAAGCGGTTTGGTGGTTAATGGACCCTGCCTAACGCTATCCCTGCTTCTGACGAAGCGGCAGCAACCTCTCCCTAAGCTCAGATCAGCAGCAGTAACATGGCGGTCGGCGGGAACGCCCCTTTATAGCCCCTGTGACGCCGCAGACAGCAAGCCAATCACTGCAATGCCCTTCTCTAAGATGGTGGGGACCAGGACCTATGTCATCACGCTGCCCACACTCTGCGTTTACCTTCATTGGCTGAGAAATGGCGCTTTTCGCGTCATTGAAACGCGACTTTGGCGCGAAAGTCGCGTACCGCATGGCCGACCCCGCACAGGGGTCGGATCGGGTTTCATGAAACCCGACTTTGCCAAAAGTCGGCGACTTTTGAAAATGAACGACCCGTTTCGCTCAACCCTAGTCTCTAGGTGAAGTCCTTCATCTTTGTTTTTCAACTTTCATCCAGCACAGACCGCCGTCACTTCTTTCAGCCAGGGCTCGTCTACAGGAAATAACACAGTTATCTCGAGCTCCATTGCAGAACACATTACTTAATTTTTCCCAACTTCTACATTACACCACATGAAGAAAAAAAGGCTACATAGTATCACTCTACACAGTAACAGGATCGCCCCCCCATTTAAAACAGTATACTAAAAAATAAAATAAATACATCACTGCAGAAATAATATCCTTAATTAGCCCCTATGGTAATAATATTCCCCATCCTGGCCCCGTGTGTCTCTTTCCTGGCTCCAGCCATATGTTCTCGCATCCTGCCCTCATGAGTATCCATTATGCCCCATATGATCTCCCCATCCTACCCCATATGATCTCCCCATCCTGCCCCATCTGTCTACATCGTATCCATCCTGCTCCATGATCCTGCACGATCTGTCTCCAATCCTGTCCCCATGTCTTTCATTCTGCCCCATGTCTCCAATCATGCCCCGTATCTCCATTCTGCCCCGTATCTCCATTCTGCCCCCTATGTCTCCAGTCCTGCCCCAAGTGTCTCCACCATTCTGCCCCCAGTGTCTCCACCATTCTGCCCCCAGTGTCTCCACCATTCTGCCCCAGTGTCTCCACCATTCTGCCCCCAGCATGTCCAGCATTCTGCCCCAGTGTCTCCAGCATTCTGCCCCCATTGTGTCCAGCATTCTACCCCCAGTGTGTCCAGCATTTCTGCCCCCAGTGTGTCCAGCATTTCTGCCCCCAGTGTGTCCAGCATTTTTGCCCCCAGCACGTCCAGCATTCTGCCCTGTGGCCCCCTGGATTGCCGCTCTCAAAAAAAAAGTTCTTCATGAGATCTTACCTGGCTGCGCTACTGCGGCGGGCGGCGAAGCTACCTTCCTCCACGCAGGTGAAGCTCGCACTCGCCGCGGGCTGACAATGAAGTCCGATTGGCTGGCGGCTGTTAACAATCGACGTGCAGGCGCGAGCCCGCACTCGCACGTCAATAGCGTTAAACTGCCGCAGCGGCGGTAGGGTAGGGGCCCGGTGAGTAGATGAGACAGGACCTGATGCAGGCCCCCTCTGCCCACCGGGCCCCATATGCCAGTCAGGGCAGTAATGCCCTGATGGTGGCCCTGTACACGCACAACCAATCACACTCCAACCTCTCCACCATGGCCAAGATTAAAGAGCTGTCTAAGGACATCAGGGACAAAATTGTAGACCTGCACAAGGCTGGGATGGGCTACAGGACAATAGGTAAGCAGCTTGGTGAGAAGGCAACAACTGTTGGCACAATTATTAGAAAAAGGAAGAAACACAAGATGACTGTCAAACTACCTTGATTGGGGGCTCCATGGGGTAAGGATGATTCTGAGAAAGGTCAGGAATCACCCTGGAACTACACAGGAGGAAATAGTCAATGACCTGAAGAGAGATGGGACCACAGTCTCAAACATTACAGTTAGTAACACACTACACCATCATGGATTAAAATCCTGCAGGGCACACAAGGTCCCCTTGCTCACGCCAGAACATGTACAGGTCCATTTGAAGTTCACCAGTGTCCATCTGGATGATCAAGAGGAGGCAAGGGAGAAGGTCATGTGGTCAGACCAAAATAGAAGTTTTTGGTATCAACTCCACTCGCCGTCTTTGGAGGAAGAAGAAAGATGAGTGCATCCCCAAGAACACTATTCCAACCATGAAGCATGGCAGGGGAAACATCATACTTTGGGGGTGCTTTTCTGCAACGGGGACAGGACAACTACACCGCATTGAAGGGAAGACAGATGTGGTCAGAGATTTTGGCCAATAACCTACTTCCCTTAGTAAGAGGATTGAAGATGGGTCATGGCTGGGTCTTCCAGCATGACATTAACCCGAAACACACAGCCAAGGCAACTAAGGAGTGGCTTCGTAAGAAGCATTTCAAGGTCCAGGAGTGGCCTAGCCAGTCTTCAGACATAAACTCAATAGAAAATCTTTGGAGAGAGCTGAAACTCAAAGCTGCCCAATGACAGCCCCGATACCTGAAAGATCTGGAGTAGATCAGCAAGGAGGAGGGGGCCAAAATCCCTGCTGCAGTATGTGCAAACTTGGTCAAGAAGAAACTTCCGAACTCTGTATTTGCAAACAAAGGTTTCTGTACCAAATATTAAGTTCTGTTTTTCTCTTGTATCAAATACTTATTTCATACAATAAAATGCAAATTAATTATGTAAAAATTAGTGATGAGCGAATATACTCTTTGCTCGGGTTTTTCCGAGCACGCTCGGGTGGTCTCCGAGTATTTGTTAGTGTTCGGAGATTAAGTTTTCATCGCGCCAGCTGGATGATTTACAGCTATTAGCCAGCCTGAGTACATGTGAAGATTCACTAGCAACCAGGCAACCCCCACATGTACTCAGCCTGGCTAGTAGCTGTAAATCATTCAGCTGAGGCGATGAAAACTTAATCTCCAAACACTAACAAATACTCGGAGATCACCCGAGCGTGCTTGGGAAAACCCGAGCAACGAGTATATTCGCTCATCACTAGTAAAAATCATACAATATGATTTTCAGATATTTATTAAAGAATCTCTCACAAGTGAAATGTAAAAATTACAGACCTCTCCATTCTTTGTAGGTGGGAAAACTTGCAAAATCAGCAGTGTATCAAATACCTATTTTCCACACCGTATAATAGAAAAGTGATAGAAAGTTATCAGAAGGAGAACTGGAATGATGAAAAGTTGTCCAGAAGATGCAGAGCATCCCAGCTATGATAGAAAAGTGTCAAGAGACAAAGAGCATCCCAGCTGTAATAGAAAGTAAGACTTACAAGAAAGAGGGGTTAATAAATCAGGGCTCATCAGAAAAAATACCTGTTAAAATATAACCTCCATTATATAAATTCTTAAAAAACAAAATAGACATTAGAAAAAAATGTGCCCAACCAAGCATAATACAGTACATACAGTGTGGTAATAGTATGTATTGTACATTTAAGAGAGTCAGCCACTATTTAAGAGATGCCATTGACTCTCTATATTAAAGGAAACCTGTCACCAGGTTTGGCCGATACGAGTTACGGCATTCTATAATGCTATAGATAAGCCTCCGATCCGACCTGCGAGAGAAGAAAAATAAGTTTTATTATACTCACCTGCGGTGCGGTCCGCTCCGATGGGTGTCGCAGGTCAGCTAAACCTAGTGACAGGTTCCCTTTAAATCAAGTACAAATACCCCAACAGGAGACAAATGATTTTATGCCAAGCGAATTAGATCACATTGTTACCTGTCTCACCCTAGCAGTACCCTAGAATATGTCCCTGCCTTGCCGCGGAGGTTGTCACCCTAGCTTGTACGCAAAATGGCGCCCTATGAAAACTATGGCAAGGCATCAGACATTATTAATTTGTTAAATGCTCTGCCAAAAAAAACAACCTTCATGTACAGATACCACAACATTAAATAGATGGCTAAATAATACACAAGACAATGGATTTAAACAGACCATTAGTGAGGAGCGAACGTGCTCAGATAAGTTGTTATTCCAGCATGCTCGGGTGATAACTGAGTGACTTCGGCATACTCGAATAATATGGTCGCGTCCCCACGCTTGCATGTCTCGCGGCTGTTCGACAGCTGCAACACAAGCAGGGATTGCCTAACAAACAGGAAATCCCTGCATATGTTATGGCTGTCTAACAGCCGCGAGACATGCAGGCGTGGGGACGCGAACATATTATTCGAGCACGCCGAAGTCACTCGCTTAGCACCCAAAGCATTCTCAGATAACACCTTATCTGAGCAGTTTCGCTCATCACTACAGACCACTCTTGGGATAGAAAAACTAATAGGACACAGAGCTCATTTACAATTGATAAAACCTTAGGGTGATCACATGATTGAGAAAAAGCTATAAACTATCCATTCATATGCAAAATCAGGGCACATATAAAAATAAAAATAAGCAAAGATATGGCAGGGCAGCAAGATTTTTGCCACTGTCTTGAAAACAGCCTTGATGCGTTTCACCGCCGTCATGTAGTTCCTTAGGAGTCTCATGGAAGAAGCAGTGTCAGAGCATTAAAGGGAACCTGTCACCCCGTTTTTTCAGATTGAGATAAAAATACTGTTAAATAGGGCCTGCGCTGTGCATTACAATAGTGTATTTTGTATACCCTGATTCCCCACCTATGCTGCGAAATACATTACCAAAGTCGCCGCGTGCGCAGATGGAGTGCTCTGCTGCACGGGGCTTCAGGAAAATGGCCACGGGATGCCGCGCTTGCGCAGATGGAGATCGCAGCGGCCATTTTCCTGAAGCCGAGATGCAAACGCGGCCTCAGGAAGATGGCCGCCCCCACCGATGACAAGGGTAATAGCACAGATCGCGCGCTTTTTCTTCACCTGCGCGCAGTGGATTCGGCATTTGGACATGCGGACACCACTACGCCACCAACGGAAAGCTGGGGAAGAAACAGCGATGTCACCACGCCCACCTGACCTGACCAGCCTGATTGACAGGCGAAAACGGCGACTTTGGTAATGTATTTCGCAGCATAGGTGGGGAATCAGGGTACACTACATACACTATTGTAACGCACAGCGCAGGCCCTATTTAACAGTATTTATATCTCAATCTGAAAAAACGGGGTGACAGGTTCCCTTTAACATTTGTGATATGATGTGGCCTAGTTGTACGGTGGGCACGGAAAGTATTCAGACCCCTTTAAATTTTTCACTCTTTGTTTCATTGCAGCCATTTGGTAAATTCAAAAAAGTAAAACATTTTCTCATTAATGTACACTCTGCACCCCATCTTGACTCAAAAAACCCCCAGAAAAGTTGAAATTTTTGCAAATTTATTAAAAAAAAAACCTGAAATATCACATGGTCATAAGTATTCAGACACTTTGCTTAGACCCTCATATTTAGGTCACATGTTGTCCACTTCCTTGTGATCCTCCTTGAGATGGTTCTACTCCTTCATTGGATTCCAGCTGTTTTAAATTAAACTGATAGGAGTTGAGATGGGAGAAAGTGCCACACAGTCAACTATCACCGCAGCCCTCCACCAGTCAGGCCTTTATGGTAGAGTGGCCGGACGGAAGCCTCTCCTCAGTGCAAGACATATGAAAGCCCACAAAGAGTTTGCTAAAAAAGACATGAAGGACTCCCAGACTATGAGAAATAAAATTCTCTGGTCTGATGAGACAAAGATAGACCTTTTAGGTGACAATTCTAAGCGGTATGTGTGGAGAAAACCATCACCTGCCCAATACAATCCCAACAGTGAAACATGGTGGTGGCAGCATCATGCTATGGGGTGTTTTTCAGCTGCAGGGACAGGACGACTGGTTGCAATTGAAGGAAACATGAATGCGGCCAAGTACAGAGATATCATTGATGAAAACCTCTTCCAGAGTGCTCTGGACCTCAGACTTGGCCGAAGGTTCACCTTCCAACAAGACAATGACCCTAAGCACACAGCTAAAATAACAAAGGAGCAGCTTCAGAACAACTGACCTAAACCCAATTGAGCATCTCTGGAGAGACCTGAAAATGGCGTCCACCAACGTTCACCATCCAACCTGACGAGGATCGCAAGGAAGAATGGCCGAGGATCCCCAAATCCAGGGGTGAAAAACTTGTTGCATCATTCCCAAGAAGACTCATGTCTGTACTAGCTCAAAAGGGGGCTTCTACTCAATACTGAGCAAAGGGTATGAATACTTATGACCATGTGATATTTCAGTTTTTCTTTTTTAATAAATTCGCAAAAAAATCTACATTTCTGGGTTTTTGTCAGTCAAGATGGGGTGCAGAGTGTACACTAATGAGAAAAATGTTTACTTTTTTGAATTTACCAAATGGCTGCAATGAAACAAAGAGTAAAAAATTTAAAGGGGTCTGAATACTTTCTGTAACCAGTGTAACAGCCACACTGAACAAGTACACTATCTGACTGATATACAACCACCTATCTAACTAGCTAAAATGTGGGATACAGCAGGCTTTTCCACATTTACCTACTGAAATAATATTAATTAGAATGCTGTACTTGTGCATGCAGCACTATAGAAGCAGTGCACAACACACTTGTAGGATATGTGCCCTACCGGCTTTGTCTGAGAACCTCAGTAATGCCACAAAAAAAAAATTCCGGAAGGTAAATTTTACAGCCACACAGAGTCCTCAGTGGTTGATACCTTTTAATGGCTAACTGAAAAGATGGTAACAAATTGCAAGCTTTCGAGACTATTCAGGTCCCTTAATCAGGCAAAGACTAATAGAAATTCTGAAGAATCACATATTTATGAACAATACAGCCCAGAAATAATGCCACAGAAAAGACAGGTGACGTGAAGCAGAACTACCATTATGTGAGAGTGATAAACAGTTGTGTCCATAAATATTGGAACAGTTCATAGATAAGGAGTGTGAATGTTTTATTGTCCTCTGATTGGGGGTCTGGTTCTGTGTTGTGATGCCCCCACACGGTCTGAGGAGCAAATTCCTTAATGTATAAAGACATAAATCCATGCGATGCATTCATTCCTGCACTGAGAGTGTCAAAGGTCGTCATCAGTTTATATTCCCAAACTCTTCTGTCTCTCTGAGATTTGAAATTACCCTTTAATACAAGAATTCTTATGTCCATGGAGCTATGATCAGGAAGACAAAAATGTTTTGCGACAGGTACATCTATTCTTTTCTCTCTTATTGTTTGGCGATGAGAATTCATCTTTGTCCTCCGTTTTTGCCCTGTTTCCCCTACATACATTCCCCCAGTTGGACATTTAGTACAAATAATTAGGTACACCACATTAGAAGTGACGCAGCTGAAAGTACCTGGTATCTTGTAATCCTGATGTGCATTGGGGATCTTGTTGTGAATTCTGCTCTTGGGCTCCCTCCGGTGGTTATGAGTGGTAGTGCTGCTGCCTTTGGATCGCAGCATTTATCAGGTGTATCCATTTTTTGCAATTTGGGCTGGGCTATTTAGTCCTGCTTTATCCTTTAGTCAGTGCCAGTTGTCCATTGTTTTTGGAGGATTCACATCCATTCCTGGTCTCTCCTGTTTTTGCTGTTCATTTCAACAAAGATAAGTTCTGGCTTTGTTTTTGCTGTCCACCTGCTGTGGACCTTATAGTTCTGTGCATTTTCATGTTTTGTCTTGTCCAGCTTTGTCTGTGAAGGATTTTTTGCAGCCAAGCTGTGTCTCTGGAGATGCAGATATACCCTCCATGTCTTTAGTCAGATGTGGTGATTTGTATTTTCTGTGGTGGATATTTTCTAGTGTTTTAATACTGACCGCATAGGACTCTGTCCTATTCTTTCTTTTTTGCTAGAATGGCCTCCTATGCTAAATCCTGATTTCATGTCTGCGTATGTTATTTCCCTCTCCTCTCACAGTCAATATTTGTGGGGGGCTGTCTATCCTTTCTATCCTTTGGGGATTTTCTCTAAGGCAAGATAGTTTTCCCGTTTCTGTCTTTAGGGGAAGTTAGTTCTTAGGCTGTGTCAAGGGGTCTAGGGAGTGTTAGGTACCCCCCACGGCTACTTCTAGTTGTGCTGCTAGGTTCAGGGTTTGCGGTCAGTACAGGTACCACCTTCTCCAGAGTACGTCTCATGCTGCTCCTAGGCCACCAGATCATAACAGTACAACTGGCCAACAATGAGTTAATTGCATCTCAGAAGAAGGGAGGAAAGGTTTTGAGCCATTTTTTTTTTCTTAGCCTGTTTTGTCTTTTCCTCCCTTTTAATCTCTGGGTGGTTACGGAACCTAGTAATAACATGAATGTTCAGGAGTTAGTTTCTCGGGTGGATCAGCTTGCTGCTAGGGTACAGGGTATTTCAGATTATATTATTCAGACTCCTGCCTTAGAACCTAAGATTCCCACTCCTGATTTATTTTTTGGGGACAGATCCAAATTTTTGAGTTTCAAAAATAACTGTAAACTGTTTTTTGCATTGAGACCCCGGTCCTCTGGTGATCCCATTCAGCAGGTTAAAATCATCATATCCCTGCTGCGTGGTGACCCACAGGATTGGGCATTTTCCCTGGAATCTGGCAATCCTGCTTTGCTTAATGTTGATTCTTTCTTTCAAGCATTGGGGTTATTGTATGATGAGCCTAATTCTGTGGATCAAACTGAGAAGATCTTGTTGGCCCTGTGTCAGGGTCAAGAAGCGGCAGAATCGTATTGCCAGAAATTTAGAAAATGGTCTGTACTGACTAAATGGAATGAGGATGCCTTGGTGGCAATTTTCAGAAAGGGTCTTTCTGAATCCGTTAAAGATGTTATGGTGGGGTTCCCCACGCCTGCTGGTCTGAGTGATTCTATGTCTCTGGCCATTCAGATTGATCGGCGCTTGCGCGAGCGCAGAGTTGTGCACACTGTGGCGTTGTCCTCTGAGCGGAGCCCTGAGCCTATGCAGTGTGATAGGATTTTGTCTAGAGCTGAACGACAAGGATTTAGGCATCAGAATAGGTTGTGTTTTTACTGCGGCGATTCTGCTCATATTATTTCTGATTGCCCTAAGCGTACAAAGAGAATCGCTAGTTCTGTTACCATCAGTACTGTACAACCTAAATTTCTGTTATCTGTGACCTTGATCTGCTCATTATCATCATTTTCTGTCATGGCGTTTGTGGATTCAGGCGCCGCTCTGAACTTAATGGACTTAGAATTTGCCAGACGTTGTGGTTTCCCCTTGCAGCCTTTGCAGAACCCTATTCCTTTAAGGGGCATTGATGCTACACCGTTGGCTATAAATAAACCTCAGTTTTGGACACAGCTGACCATGCGCATGGCGCCAGCCCATCAGGAAGATTGTCGTTTTCTGGTGTTGCATAATTTGCATGATGATATTGTGCTGGGTTTTCCATGGTTACAGCTACATAATCCAGTGTTAGATTGGAAATCTATGTCTGTGACTAGTTGGGGTTGTCAGGGGGTTCATGGTCACGTTCCTTTGATGTCAATTTCCTCTTCCCCCTCTTCTGAAATTCCTGAGTTTTTGTCAGATTTCCAGGATGTATTCGACGAGCCCAAATCCAGTTCCCTTCCACCACATAGGGACTGTGATTGTGCTATTGACTTGATTCCAGGTTGTAAGCTCCCTAAGGGCCGACTTTTCAACCTGTCTGTGCCAGAACATGCCGCCATGCGGAGCTATATTAAGGAGTCTTTGGAGAAGGGGCATATTCGGCCATCTTCTTCACCATTGGGAGCAGGTTTTTTTTTGTTGCCAAGAAGGATGGCTCCTTGAGACCGTGTATTGATTATCGCCTCTTGAATAAGATCACGGTCAAATTTCAATACCCTTTGCCTTTGCTTACTGATTTGTTTGCTAGGATTAAGGGGGCTAGCTGGTTTACTAAGATTGACCTTCGAGGGGCATATAATCTTGTTCGTATTAAGCAGGGTGACGAATGGAAAACTGCATTTAATACGTCCGAAGGCCATTTTGAATACCTTGTGATGCCATTCGGACTCTCTAATGCCCCATCTGTGTTCCAATCCTTCATGCATGATATTTTTCGGAGTTATCTTGATAAATTCATGGTTGTATATTTGGATGATATTTTGATTTTTTCCGATGATTGGGAGTCTCATGTGAAACAGGTCAGGATGGTATTTCAGATCCTCTGTAATAATGCTTTATTTGTGAAGGGGTCGAAGTGCCTCTTTGGAGTGCAGAAGGTTTCTTTTTTGGGCTTCATTTTTTCTCCCTCATCTATAGAAATGGATCCGGTTAAGGTTCAGGCCATTCATGATTGGATTCAGCCCACATCTGTGAAGAGCCTTCAGAAATTCTTGGGCTTTGCTAATTTTTATCGTCGTTTCATTGCCAACTTCTCCAGTGTGGTTAAACCTCTGACCGATTTGACGAAGAAAGGCGCTGATGTGACGAATTGGTCCTCTGCGGCTGTTTCTGCCTTTCAGGAGCTTAAACGCCGTTTTACTTCTGCCCCTGTGTTGCGTCAGCCGGATGTTTCTCTTCCATTTCAGGCTGAGGTTGACGCGTCTGAGATTGGGGCAGGGGCCGTTTTGTCTCAGAGGAATTCTGATGGTTCCTTGATTAAACCGTGTGCCTTCTTTTCTCAGAAGTTTTCGCCTGCGGAACGCAATTATGATGTCGGCAATCGGGAGTTGTTGGCTATGAAGTGGGCATTTGAGGAGTGGCAACATTGGCTTGAGGGGGCCAAGCACCGTATTGTGGTCCTGACTGATCATAAGAATCTGATTTACCTCGAGTCTGCCAAATGACTGAATCCTAGACAGGCTCGATGGTCCCTGTTTTTCTCCCGTTTTGATTTTGTGGTCTCGTACCTTCCTGGTACTAAGAATGTTAAGGCGGATGCCCTCTCTAGGAGTTTTTTTCCTGATTCCCCTGGGGTTCTTGAGCCGGTCGGCATTCTGAAGGAAGGGGTGATTCTTTCTGCCATCTCCCCTGATTTACGACGGGTTCTTCAGGAATTTCAGGCTAATAAACCTGACCGTTGTCCAGTGGGGAAACTGTTTGTTCCTGATAGATGGACTAGTAAAGTGATTTCTGAGGTTCATTGTTCTGTGTTGGCTGGCCATCCTGGGATTTTTGGTACCAGAGATTTGGTTGGTATGTCCTTTTGGTGGCCTTCTTTGTCGTGGGATGTGCGTTCTTTTGTGCAGTCATGTGGGATTTGTGCGCGGGCTAAGCCTTGCTGTTCCCGCGCTAGTGGGTTGCTTCTGCCTTTGCCGGTCCCTGAGAGACCTTGGACGCATATTTCTATGGATTTTATTTCAGATCTTCCGGTTTCCCAGAGGATGTCGGTTATCTGGGTGGTTTGTGACCGGTTTTCTAAGATGGTTCATTTGGTACCTTTGCGTAAATTGCCTTCCTCTTCTAATTTGGTTCCGTTGTTTTTTCAGCATGTGGTTCGTTTGCATGGCATTCCGGAGAATAATGTGTCTGATAGAGGTTCCCAGTTTGTTTCTAGGTTTTGGCGGGCCTTTTGTGCTAGGCTGGGCATTGATTTGTCTTTTTCTTCCGCATTTCATCCTCAGACAAATGGCCAAACCGAGCGAACTAATCAGACTTTGGAAACTTATTTGAGATGCTTTGTGTCTGCTGATCAGGATGATTGGGTGGCTTTCTTGCCATTGGCCGAGTTTGCCCTTAATAATCGGGCTAGTTCTGCTACCTTGGTTTCGCCTTTTTTTTGTAATTTTGGTTTTCATCCTCGTTTTTCTTCAGGGCAGGTTGAGACTTCTGATTGTCCTGGTGTGGATTCTGTGGTTGACAGGCTGCAGCAGATTTGGGCTCATGTGGTGGACAATTTGGTATTGTCTCAGGAGGAGGCTCAACGTTTTGCTAACCGTCGTCGGTGTGTTGGTTCCCGGCTTCAGGTTGGGGATTTGGTCTGGTTGTCTTCCCGTTATGTTCCTATGAAGGTTTCTTCCCCTAAGTTCAAGCCTCGGTTTATTGGTCCTTATAGGATTTCTGAGATTATCAATCCAGTGTCTTTTCATTTGGCCCTTCCAGCCTCTTTTTCCATCCATAATGTGTTCCATAGATCTTTGTTGCGGAAGTATGTGGTGCCCGTTGTTCCCTCTGCTGATCCTCCAGCCCCGGTGTTGATTGATGGGGAGTTGGAATATGTGGTTGAGAAGATTTTGGATTCTCTTTTTTCGAGGCGGAAGCTTCAGTATCTGGTCAAATGGAAGGGTTATGGCCAGGAGGATAATTCTTGGGTTGTTGCCTCCGATGTTCATGCTGACGATTTGGTTCGTGCCTTTCATTTGGCTCGTCCTGATCGGCCTGGGGGCTCTGGTGAGGGTTCGGTGACCCCTCCTCAAGGGGGGGGTACTGTTGTGAATTCTGCTCTTGGGCTCCCTCCGGTGGTTATGAGTGGTAGTGCTGCTGCCTTTGGATCGCAGCATTTATCAGGTGTATCCATTTTTTGCAATTTGGGCTGGGCTATTTAGTCCTGCTTTATCCTTTAGTCAGTGCCAGTTGTCCATTGTTTTTGGAGGATTCACATCCATTCCTGGTCTCTCCTGTTTTTGCTGTTCATTTCAACAAAGATAAGTTCTGGCTTTGTTTTTGCTGTCCACCTGCTGTGGACCTTATAGTTCTGTGCATTTTCATGTTTTGTCTTGTCCAGCTTTGTCTGTGAAGGATTTTTTGCAGCCAAGCTGTGTCTCTGGAGATTCAGATATACCGTCCATGTCTTTAGTCAGATGTGGTGATTTGTATTTTCTGTGTTGGATATTTTCTAGTGTTTTAATACTGACCGCATAGTACTCTGTCCTATTCTTTCTTTTTTGCTAGAATGGCCTCCTATGCTAAATCCTGATTTCATGTCTGCGTATGTTATTTCCCTCTCCTCTCACAGTCAATATTTGTGGGGGGCTGTCTATCCTTTGGGGATTTTCTCTGAAACAAGATAGTTTTCCCGTTTCTGTCTTTAGGGGAAGTTAGTTCTTAGGCTGTGTCAAGGGGTCTAGGGAGTGTTAGGTACCCCCCACGGCTACTTCTAGTTGTGCTGCTAAGTTCAGGGTTTGCGGTCAGTACAGGTACCACCTTCTCCAGAGTACGTCTCATGCTGCTCCTAGGCCACCAGATCATAACAGGATCTTTATCTTGTCCGTGGTCATTATAAATGGACACGTTTTACTTTTTTCTGATTGCAAGGAAAGGTTCCTGCAGCTGTTTGAGGGGACAGGGAGTTTCTGACAATGACACTTCTTAGATTTGGGGGCTGCCTGAAACACAATAGTGGGGGCATGTAACAATGGATTGTAAGCGGGCATCTTTTTGTAGTAAAGGTTGTAATTTCCGTGCAGCTCCCCTTAGCACCTCCAGATTTGGATTGTAGGTGACTACTAGAGGTAACCGGTCATTTTTTTCTTTAGATTTGTAATGTAGCAGGTGATTCCTTGATATTCTGGTGGCTCTTGTAATTTGGTTTTGAATTGTTATTGGATGGTAGCCCCTCTTATAATTTGTTTTTGGTTTTGGCAAAACATTTTTATTTCCCTGATCATAGCACCATGGACATCAGATTACTTGTATTAAAGGGTCATTTCAAATCTCAGAGAGATTTTATAAAATATAAATATTTTATAAAATTTTGCTCGGATTTCCAATCACGAATCCGAATGTGCCATATTCGTGCCGAACTTATGTTTGGCGATCATTTTCTGATCAAATTCGCTCATCTCTACTCATGACCTCTTTCACTGTATAGTTGGACTCACAAAAATTTAATTTAAATATTAGGATTATACAGCCACTCCCATATGATTTTTCAAAGTGAGTATACCAACCTTATGAGGTCTAAGGGATCTATTTAATAATGTATGCAGTTTACAATTTAAAATCTGGTGAAAGATCTACTTTAAACAGAAATAATGAAAGCTGCTGATACGCAGAAAGATGGATTATTACCATAAATGAAGCTGGACGTGGAGCGCTATGGATCTTCAGTTCCTGTGAATTCCATAGATATGAAGCAATTAGATGAAACGCTTTATGAAAGTCAAGAGTGAGTGGGACGACAGCTGAAAGTAAGAAGATAAGAAGTGATAAGTTATGTTTGGAGAAGGAATGCAAATCCTGACCCAAGAGAAGGAGAACTAAATGTCTTATGCCGTCTACCGAAGAGGAAAAGCCTTAGATATAACAGAAAATGAAGTATCCAGGAGGGTGAGATAAGACAGGAGACAGATGACTGTGGTTTCAATCACAACATAATTTTTGCTGTTATCTTCGTACACACAGGACGTGTCATCCATAATGTTCTTTGAGACCATTACATACAATATAGACCCTGCTCTCAAGAGAATGGCTCAAGAGCCACCTTGAAATGGAGTTGTCTTCTACTGGATACTTGGGGTTTAATAGTGACGGATTCATCAATTTATAGAATCCAAAATTGTGCAACTTTCAAAATGAGTCATCTTTCATTACAGCCAACCATCCTGTAACTTGTACTCGGAGTCAGACATTTGGAAGCAATGGAGAGCTGTTCTTTGTTACCTGGTCATCAATCTCTATAAGCGAGAAACTTTCCTGCTTTCCCACCACCACACTTCTCCAAACTGTTCATTTTAGGGCTTCTGTTCATTCTGAGGAGAATTCATGAAAAAAAACACCTATAAACATTTACATCATCCTTGCCAACCCTCCCAGAAAATATGAAGGGCCTCCTGAAAAAAGGGGAGCTCTCCAACGACTCTTGGGTGAGTTGGTTAATCTCCGAGAAGCCTCCAAGAGAAAAGATAGTGAAATACCAACCAAAAAACAGCATTGGCCCACTAGAGTAGCGTGTAGTAGAAGGTATTGGTGTGACAGGGGTGAGAGGATTTTTGCTCACCTGGACAGGTTGTCCCAGAGGTGTATCTAGGATTTCTGGCACCTGGGGCAAGAGTTCAGTTTGACGCCCCCCAGCGCATATGCAATGAGCACCCTTAGTCATGAGCTGCTCTCCTGAGTTCTCTCAATGTTCAGTGAACAACTGAGAGAAGCGGGAAGAGAAATTCGTTTTCCCGTGACGGTAAGCTGAATCCTGACAGTGAGTTTATTACACGCTGTTAGGATTGGCTACAGGGCTTCATTTTATAATTTAATGGCTTGTCCAGGTTTGAGATTTAAGTCTGCAGTCACTATAAGTGGCTGCAGGCTTCTGAATTCTCACAGCGCAAGCACTGCACACTTTTAGGATTCTCCCTTGCCGGTGGCAAGAGTGGACGGTCATGTGAGCACAAATAAGAGATTTGTATACTTCTGGCCACATTCTGAATAGACCTGTCCGGCCTTGCTCTATTCATTTTCATTGAGTGAGGCCACGCATGTCTAGTCGGCATGTGACCACATGTATGAGAATCACCGGTTCCAGAGAATCCTGACAGCGTGCAGTACACACTGTGAGAATCCAGAAATCTGCAGTCACATAGAATAACTAACAGAAAAAATATATTGTAGCAGGCATACTACATGTAGAATACCCCAAAGGGATCAAATAGCATCATAGCAAAGATACCAAATGGTAAGTATGTAATCTACATGTAGGCACGGACCACAAATAGGGCCAAAACTGCAAACATAAGTATATACAAAAAAACACAGAAAAAGCAGTCAACAAGATCCCATAATATGACAAAGTTTAATAGATAATCATTAAAATCGATACAAACATGAAGTAAATGTCACAAAAAGTGGGAGATAATTAGTGCCCATAACGTAGCACGGACATGCTGAAAAAGACTCAATCAGCCCCACACCCCCACATCACCACAGACATATATGTACCAGGAGCGCACAGTTGCTAAATCAAAATGGTAATACAATATCCATATCATTAACGGCACACCACCGCATAAAACATACCTATGATGTGCTGGAGCGAGGGGCCAAGAGTCCTATCCCCGACACGCGTTTCGGAGTAAAAGAACTCCTTCCTCAGGGGGCATACTAGAGTGCACTGCTCGACGAACGTTTATACCCCTCCATGCAGCGCCGCCATGCACCGCGCGCCGCATCCGGAACCTCCCCCATCCGCCGGCGTCCGGAACACGTGGGGCCCACATGACCGGACAACCATCAGGAGAGGAGGGACGGTGCGACGTCACTGGACAAGGTGCGCAGGCGCATCAAGAAACGATAATGAGCAGCAGCCATTATCAAAATGGGCACAAACCGAACGCAACACTTCCTAATGTATCCTATTTACTGTTATGTTTGCTAATGACAGGTGTTATGAAGGCAATCCAGAAACACAGTGTGCTTAGCGATCAGAGCGCACACAGTGATCTGACAAATACCCAAAAATACAAGAACGAGCTCTGAGACGTGGAAACTCTGTAGACTGCACACCTGATCCTATCCTAAACACAACTAAAAGCGGCTGTGGATTGCGCCTAACAACTACCTAGGCAACTCGGCACAGCCTAAGAAACTAGCTAGCCTGAAGATAGAAAAATAGGCCTGACTTGCCCCAGAGAAATTCCCCAAAGGAAAAGGCAGCCCCCCACATATAATGACTGTGAGTAAGATGAAAAGACAAAACGTAGGGATGAAATAGATTCAGCAAAGTGGGGCCCGATATTCTAGGACAGAGCGAGGACAGTAAAGCGAACTTTGCAGTCTACAAAAAAACCTAAAGCAAAACCACGCAAAGGGGGCAAAAAAAACCCACCGTGCCGAACTAACGGCACGGCGGTACACCCTTTGCGTCTCAGAGCTTCCAGCAAAACAAAAGACAAGCTGGACAGAAAAAAAGCAACAAAAAAGCAAAAGGCACTTAGCTATACAGAGCAGCAGGTCACAGGAACAATCAGGAGAAGCTCAGATCCAACACTGAAACATTGACAAGGAGCAAGGATAGCAGCATCAGGCGGAGTTAAGTAATGAAGCAGTTAACGAGCTCACCAGAACACCTGAGGGAGGAAGCTCAGAAGCTGCAGTACCACTTGTGACCACAGGAGTGAATTCAGCCACAGAATTCACAACAATTTACATATCGCCGCCACCTACCATAACACCCTCGAAAATCGCCATCACACCTCACACGCCGCATCCGGAACCTCCCCACTGGGTGTGTCAGCCACTCACCCAGGTCCCCCCGCTGACACACGCAGTGCACATGCCCAGGAATCCCAGCCCCGCACTGTGCATAATGCATAACACAGTGCGGGGCAGGGATTACCGAGATGGGTGGCCGCACTGCCAGCACAGGCGCAGTCTGCAAGCCTGGCTGGGACGTCAGACCGCCAGAGCTCACTGCGCCTGCCCCACAAATATTTACACAGCGTCGGTGCCGGATTTGAAAAGAAAACAGCGTGGAGGGGGCGGCGACCATCGCCCCAGAAGAGATGAGTGACGGCAGTTGGGCGCTTCACAGAGGAGGCTTCAGACCCGCCTCCGTGGACAAAGACAGGTATTTTTGCAAAGTTTCAAACTGCTTTATATTAGTAATACCTGAACACAAAACTAAAAGAGCCACCTTGTTAGAATGCGGCATTACTGCTGCACAAGGTGGCTCTTTTAGTTTATAACGGCTGCAGGGGGGTGACAGTGGCCCTTTAAACTATCTGCCCTACAGTGAGCCCCTGAATAAATAATTGCCCCTCACTATATTCTTCACAAAATATGACCCCCACCGGTCTCATGCCATCAGATGAATAGCTAAGCAGAACACCACATAAATCCCCGCCCACAGCCCCACCCATAGTCCGCCCCAGAGCAAGAGAATCTCATTAGCTGAAAATAAAGATTAAACAACAACCACAAGACAGATCTCATCAACCATGGTATCATTTTAATCAGTATAACGGCGCTGACCTGACACTGTGTGTAGGGTACTGGGCACAATCCTGCTGACAGGTTCACTTTAAGTCTCCTCTTACCCTTCTTTTTTGCAAGCTAAACATTCCCAGATCCTTTAACCGTTCCTCGTAGGACATAGTGTGCAGTCCGCTCATCATCTTGGTAGCTCTTCTCTGAACTTGCAATTTTGTCGCTGCAAATCGATTCACTCATATGGGTCTACGCCCCGCAGTCTCGGGTATCTGCTGAATATCAGGCTAGAAAGAAATGGCAAATGGGTGTGACTTGGGGTGTGGACAAGGGCGTGGTCAAAATTTGCCACGGCGTGCATAGTTTGTCCTTTTTTCTGTTCTGTATAAGTTGGAAGGTTTGGTAATGTGTCCTCCATGCTGAGAAATACAGGCAGATACTTATCCATCATGTAATACCATCAGGGAGGCGTCTGATTGGCTCCAAATTTATTCTTCAGCCCGACAACGAACCCAAACATCAAGTCAATGTCATTAAGAAGAGGAGTCCTGGAAGTGATGATCCGGCCCCCGCAGAGCCCTGATCTCACATCATCCAGTCTGTCTGGGATCACATGAAGAGACAGAAGGATCCACACAAGCCTCATACACAGAAGATCTGGGTATATATTCACAGATTGGGCTCAATAGTATCTATAATATCCCTCCCAACGGGGGACGAAGTACCATTAAACTGAACTATTACACACCGGCGTGATCAGTAAATGAAATGACCCCGACCATGGTACAAAATAAAAACAATATTTATTATATGATGTTAAAAACAACAAGTTTCTACTAGTAAGGAAGGTGCTGGAACCAAAGAACGAGGGATGGATCTGCCATAGGCTTATCTCTAACATATGAACTGGTCGACTTCTAATAATACTAAAACATCATACATAGCCTTATAAACATGTGAACGGTAAGATATCTGTATGGTTTTTAGTTTATCATAATATAAACATATAGGAGAGGCTTGGACGCTATGTCTCCTAGTGATATGACCAAACAAGACAAAGATGACCCTACAAAGGCATTAAGATGTAAATATCTGAAATATACCTGATAGTCAGTCCAATGGGGATAAGCCGCGGCGTCCCTCTGCCCCGGCAGATCCATCCCTCGTTCTTTGGTTCCAGCACCTTCCTTACTAGTAGAAACTTGTTGTTTTTAACATCATATAATAAATATTGTTTTTATTTTGTACCATGGTCGGGGTCATTTCATTTACAGAAGATCTGGGGTCAGGTCTCCAAGATGTTTGGAGCAACCTCCTGCCGAGTTCCTTCAAAAACTGTGTTCAAGTGACGAGAAGTAGTGATGAAAACAAAGAGCGGTCGCGAGATACTGACGGGATTTAGATTTCTCTTTTGCTCATTGATAAAAAATAAGCTATTAACTATTTTTAACATCTATTTTTCAATGCTTTCTTACTTTGCAGCATTCTTTCCACACCCGCCTAAAACTTGCAGAGTTTTGCATATACAGATATTTCCCAAATCCTGTAAATCGAGTAGACCCAGCAATTACGTGGTTGCATTTTGGAGAAACGTCGAATCCCCACCATTTAACCCCTTCAATAGTGCAGTCAGTATTGATTTTAGCAGCAACAAAATGACGGTCACCCCATATCTAGCATTGCTGTGACCCAACAAAAGCCCCAATGGCAGTTCTGTGGCAATAGCTAGAAGGACAAACTTTATTTATGTCCTACCAGATGTCTGTGTGTAATTGTTAGGCCTAGTTCAGACTAGTTTATCTCGCGTACGAGAAAAGCAGACTGACTATTTTGATCAGAGTGTTGTCTAAGTCTCATACATGGAGAAAAAAAAGTTTCTCCACCTTCTCCTTTCTGACATCCGAGAGTGGTCTGATTTTTTTTCATGGACCCATAGACTTGCATTGTCGACTTTGATCCATCCCATGGATAAAAATCAGACATGTCTCTGCAATTTTCCCAGCACTGCCCTGTCCGTTAAAAATCATGGACATGTGAATGGCCCTTGTAAGGAAAAATCGGATGCTCAGCTTAGTTGGTTATTAGAGATATGTAAAAAAAAAATGTAAGAAAAAAAAAAAGAATAAATATACTCAAATCAATACCTAAAATAGTAATAATAATAATAATAATTAGAAAAAGTGAATAATCATGATTTTTCTGCAACATAAAGGATGCTCGCTCACCCATATGCTGGAGCACGGCGCATTGACACGGGGAGATCCTGATATAACATCCGGTTACTTTTCAGGGTTTTTTTTATATATAAAAGATCTGACATTACCACAATAGAAGCAGAATATGACAGAACCAGCTGCTGTCCGCCTACGGCCATGGACAGTCCTGTAACACTGACTCCGTGGTCTGTGGGGAGTTCTGGTTATATTTCTCGATGGATGGATGTCTATACATTGATGTTACATCTCCTGCAATCTTACCTGTTGCCCCTTGGCTGGGATTCTTTCGGTGTAGGTGGGATTGGCAGCGCTTAGTGTGGGATTTCTCTATAAATTATGTCCAGAAGGCACAAAAGAAAACAGCGAATGCATTGTAGGCGCGCTGAGAGTACTGTCAATCACAGATTGTAATAGACGTTACCTTAGGGGACTGTATTTTGAGACTGACATTGATTATCTGTTGACAATGGTGCCTGTAAGGAATGGGAATTTTGAGGCAGCTAACGAAAATCATTTCTTAAATTTGATATGTTGAAAGCAAGAAACATGGGGAAGTGTAAGAATTTAAGTGTGTGTTTCAAGGGCAAAGTTGTCATAACAGGGTCAGAACCTCTCCAAAATGACAGGTTTCTTGGGGTGTTACTGGTACACAGCAGGACTTGTAGGGTGTTCCTGGTATACGTTGAGTCTTGTGGGGTGTTGTTCCCCATATACGGCAAGTCTTGCGGTATGTTCCTAGTATATGACAGTTCTTGTGGGGTATTCTTGGTATATGGCAGGTCTTATGAGATGTTCTCAGTATCATCTAGGTCTTGTGAGGTGTTTGCAGTATATGGCAGGTCTTGTGGGGTGCTCCTGGTATATGGCAGGTCTTGTGGGGTGTTTCCTAGTATACAGCAGGTCTTGTGGGGTTTTCCTGGTATATGGCAGGTCTTGTGGGGTGCTCCTGGTATATGGCAGGTCTTGTGGGGTGTTCCCAGTATATGGCAGGTCTTGTGGGTGCTCCTGGTATAGGGCAGGTCTTGTGGGGTGTTCCTGGTATATGGCAGGTCTTGTGGGGTGTTTCCAGTATATGGCAGGTCTTGTGGGGTGTTCCCAGTATATGGCAGGTCTTGTGGGGTGTTCCCAGTATATGGCAGGTCTTGTGGGTGCTCCTGGTATAGGGCAGGTCTTGTGGTGTGTTCCTGGTATATGACAGGTCTTGTGGGGTGTTTCCTAGTATACAGCAGGTCTTGTGGGGTTTTCCTGGTATATGGCAGGTCTTGTGGGGTGCTCCTGGTATATGGCAGGTCTTGTGGGGTGATCCTGGTATATGGCAGGTCTTGTGGGGTTTTCCTGGTATATGGCAGGTCTTGTGGGGTGCTCCTGGTATATGGCAGGTCTTGTGGGGTGTTCCCAGTATATGGCAGGTCTTGTGGGTGCTCCTGGTATATGGCAGGTCTTGTGGGGTGTTCCTGGTATATGGCAGGTCTTGTGGGGTGTTTCCAGTATATGGCAGGTCTTGTGGGGTGTTCCCAGTATATGGCAGGTCTTGTGGGTGCTCCTGGTATAGGGCAGGTCTTGTGGGGTGTTCCTGGTATATGGCAGGTCTTGTGGGGTGTTTCCAGTATATGGCAGGTCTTGTGGGGTGTTCCCAGTATATGGCAGGTCTTGTGGGGTGTTGCGGGTATACAGCAGGTCTTGTGGGGTGTTCCCAGTATATGGCAGCTCTTGTGGGGTGTTCCCAGTATATGGCAGGTCTTGTGGGGTGTTCCCAGTATACAGCAGGTCTTGTGGGGTGTTCCCAGTATATGGCAGGTCTTGTGGGGTGTTCCCAGTATATGGCAGGTCTTGTGGGGTGTTCCCAGTATACAGCAGGTCTTGTGGGGTGTTCCCAGTATATGGCAGGTCTTGTGGGGTGTTCCCAGTATATGGCAGGTCTTGTGGGGTGTTCTTGGTATATGACAGGTCTGGTGTGATTCCAGAGTATATCAAGGAGTAGCTCACTGTTTTTAATAATTACAGGTGCTCTGGAAAAATATGAACAGTCTCAAGAAAAAATCCGGCACACTGTTGTTTCAAGCCAAAAATGAAATAAATTTATTTGGAATATTTATTTTTCTCTTTCCATATTCAAATCAACATCGCACAACAAAGGACCATTGAGGTACATGATATGGGTATCGTAATTCAACGTTTCGGCTATATCATAAGCCTTTATCAAGAGATACCTAAATGTAAGATAACATAAAATTATATTTAATACATCAAAAATAAAACAAAACAATAAATAAAGTATATACATAATTTTGTAACAAACTTGAATTGGATAACGATAATTCATAAATGGAAGACTCCATCGTACAAACAAGGGGCACAGAAGATTGCTGTCAAAGACAAGTCACCCTATTGAATATGATGAATATAATAAATTATTGAAATAGGAATCATATGAGAAGGAAAAAAGAAAAAGTGAAAAAAATTATAAAAATGAAAAAAGAAAGAAAAGGAAAAAAAGGAGGGGAGGAAGGGAAAGAAAAATAGGTGCTATCCCATAATCAGGTCGCTGACAGAACCAAATATTGTCCCAATTTAATAAATGTCAGGAAAAAGGGACTAAAAACCAAAATATCGCTGCCAAAAAATATATTGCTGCCAAAAATATCGCTGCCAAAAAATCACTGCCAAAAAACCAGGAAGTAGATCAGGAAATAAACATACACAATCAGATCCGCCAATTATCAGGTAAAAGTGATTCCCAGTACTAGAAGACATAATGTAACTAACGTGCTTAGAAGGTCCGGAGTGCGGGTACCAATAAATAGAATGCTCCATGCTAACAACCGCCAGATAGCGTAGAGAATAGACAAGTAGCCTAGTCTTACCCAGGGCAGTGAGTTCGGGTGCTTGCAGAGGCAGGACGCTGAAAACATGCGTCCTCTTAAACAGCCTGAGTGAACCCGGTGTGTGAGTACTTCCGGGTGGCAGTGTGACGTGCGCGTGCGTGGCTGACAAGCCGAATGGAGCCGAATGCCGCCGGAAAAAGCCAAAAAACCTGGCAAATCATGTGACTCTCCTATTATTAATCAGCGAGGGTCAGCGCCTGTCTGTGGAGAAGAGAGAAGAAAAGAAACATAAGAAAATATTGTTATGTCTGCCGCTTACGTTACAAAGTGCACACTACTCAATATTATATTAAGACAAAAAATAAAAATAAATTATGAAAAATAATGATAAATATACTATATTATATATTATATAATATATAATGTACAATGTTACAATGGACCATGACTGAAATGAAGAATAGGGATAGATAGTGTCGGGTCTATGTGAATAAGGTCACCTAATGCATAACCTCATGTTCCCTGTTGAGGCCAAATGGAGAAAGAGTTTGCAATTTATGAATCCAATAAGATTTCCGTACCTTTAATTTTTCTATTCTGTTAACACCCCTTCTCATAGGGGGTATCCAATCAATCACTAAGTTGGGCAATTGAGTGGTTATTTTGGGAAAAATGAGCAGGAACCGGAAGGAGAGTACGCCCACATCGAATGGTAGACTTGTGCTGGGAGATGCGGTCCCGGATATGTTGGGTGGTTTCACCCACATATCCGAGACCGCATGGACGCTTAATCAAATATATGACGAATGATGAATCACACGTAAAATGTCCTTTTATAGGAAATCTTTGTCCTGAACGTGGGTGAGTAAATGAATCCCCCTTCATCACATTAGAGCACTGTAGACATCCCAAACAAGGGAATGTCCCATTGCGTGGGGTACTAAAAACTCTCTGTTTCACCGAGGGTCTAGAAGAGCCCACATCTGCCCTTACTAAAAAATTCCTCAAAATTAAATTGGGACAATATTTGGTTCTGTCAGCAACCTGATTATGGGATAGCACCTATTTTTCATTCCCTTCCTCCCCTCCTTTTTTTTCCTTTTCTTTCTTTTTTCATTTTTTTCACTTTTTCTTTTTTCCTTCTCATATGATTCCTATTTCAATAATTTATTATATTCATCATATTCATTAGGGTGACTTGTCTTTGACAGCAATCTTCTGTGCCCCTTGTTTGTACGATGGAGTCTTCCATTTATGAATTATCGTTATCCAATTCAAGTTTGTTACGAAATTATGTATATACTCTATTTATTGTTTTGTTTTATTTTTGATGTATTAACCCCTTAGCGACCGCCGATACGCCTTTTAACGGCGGCCGCTAAGGGTACTTAAACCACAGCGCCGTTAATTAACGGCGCTGTGGAAAAAGTGAATAGCGCCCCCCAGAGTCGGATTTTCTCCGGGGTCTCGGCTGCCGGGGGTAGCCGAGACCCCAGAGAACATGATTCGGGGTTTTTTTTACCCACCCCGCATTTGCGATCGCCAATAATTAACCGTTTACCGACGATCGCAAAAAAAAACAAAAAAAGCGATCTCTTTTTAATTTCTCTGTCCTCCGATGTGATCGCACATCGGAGGACAGAGAAAAGGGGTCCCAGGTAGCCCCCCAATACTCACCTATCTCCCCCGGTGCTCCTCGTGGCTCCCGGTGGCCGCCGCCATCTTCAAAATGGCGGGTGCATGCGCAGTGTGCCCGCCGGCCGGCCCCGCGAGAATCTTTGGGGTCTCGGCTGCTGGGGGTAGCTGAGACCCCAAAGAGCATGATCGGGGTCGGTTTTACCGACCCCTGTTTTGCGATCGCCGGTAATTAACTGTTTACCGGCGACCGCAAAAAAAAAAAGAGTAAAGTGTAATTTTCTGTCCTCTGATGTGATCGCACATCAAAGGACAGAGAAATAGGGGGATTCGGGTACCCTGTCATACTCACCTGTGTCCTTGGATCCTCCTGCTGCTCCTCCTGGCCACCGGCAAAAGAAAATGGCTGGCGCATGCGCACTGCGCCCGCCATCTGTCTCCATCTGCTGGCCGGCAGGAGAACAGCAGTTGGGGCTAAAATTAGGGTTAGGGCTAGGGTTAGGGCTATGGTTAGGGCTAGGGTTAGGGTTAGGGTTAGGGCTAGGGTTAGGGCTAGGGCTAGGGTTAGGGCTAGGGTTAGGGCTAGGGTTAGGGTTAGGGTTAGGGCTAGGGTTAGGTTTGGGCTAGGGTTAGGACTAGGGTTAGGGCTAGGGTTAGGGCTAGGGTTAGGGTTAGGGCTAGGGTTAGGGCTAGGGTTAGGGCTAGGGTTGGGGCTAAATTTAGGGTTAGGGTTGGGGCTAAATTTAGGGTTAGGGTTGGAGCTAAATTTAGGGTTAGGCTTCTTTCACACTTACGTCGGTACGGGGCCGTCGCAATGCGTCGGCCCGACATACTGACGCACGTTGTGAAAATTGTGCACAACGTGGGCAGCGGCTGTAGTTTTTCAACGCATCCGCTGCCCAATCTATGTCCTGGGGAGGAGGGGGCGGAGTTACGGCCACGCATGCGCGGTCAGAAATGGCGGATGCGACGTACAAAAAAAGTTTCATTGAACTTTTTTTGTGCCGACGGTCCGCCAAAACACAACTGATCCAGTGCACGACGGACGCGACGTGTGGCCATCCGTCACGATCCGTCGGCAATACAAGTCTATGGGCAAAAAACGCATCCTGCGGGCACATTTGCAGGATCCGTTTCTTGTCCAAAACGACGGATTGTGACGAATGCCAAACGATGCAAGTGTGAAAGTAGCCTTAGGGCTAGGGTTAGGGTTGGGGCTAAAGTTAGGGTTAGAGTTGGGATTAGGGTTAGGGTTTGGATTAGGGTTGGTATTAGGGTTAGGGTTGGAATTAGGGTTACGCTTGGGATTAGGGTTAGGTTTGGGATTAGGGTTAAGGTTAGGGTTGTGATTAGGGGTGTATTGGGATTAGGGTTAGGTTTGAGGTTAGGGTTGAGATTAGGATTAGGGGTGTGTTGGATTTAGGGTTTTGATTAGGGTTATGGTTAGGGTTGACATTAGGGTTGTTTTGGGGTAAGGGTTGTGATTATGGTTAGGGTTAGTGATTAGGATTATGGATCAGGTTGGGATTAGGGTTAGGGTTGTGTTGGGGTTAGGGTTGGAGCTAGAATTGGGGGGTTTCCACTGTTTAGGTACATCAGGGGGTCTCCAAACACGACAGCCAATTTTGCGCTCAAAAAGTCAAATGGTGCTCCCTCCCTTCTGAGCTCTGCCGTGCGCCCAAACAGTGGGTTACCCCCACATATGGGGCATCAACGTACTCGGAATAAATTGGACAACAACTTCTGGGGTCTAAATTCTCTTGTTACCCTTGTGAAAATAAAAACTTGGGGGCTACAAAATCTTTTTTGTGGAAAAATATATATATATATTTTTTTATGACTCTGCATTCTAAACTTCTGTGAAGCACTTGGGCATTCAAAGTTCTCACCACACATCTAGATAAGTTCCTTGGGGGGTCTAGTTTCCAAACCGGGGTCACTTGTGGGGGGTTACTACTGTTTAGGTACATCAGGGGCTCTGCAAACGCAACATAACGCCCACAGACCATTCTATCTAAGTCTGCATTCCAAAACGGCGCTCCTTCCCTTCCGAGCTCTGCCGTGCGCCCAAACAGTGGTTTACCCCCACATATGGGGCATCAGCATACTCAGGATAAATTGGACAACAACTTTAGTGGTCCAATTTCTCCTGCTACCCTTGTGAAAATAAAAACTTGGGGGCTACAATATCTTTTTTGTGAAAAATTTTTTATTTTTATTTTCACGACTCTGCATTCTAAACTTCTGTGAAGCACTTGGGCATTCAAAGTTCTCACCACACATCTAGATAAGTTCCTTGGGGGGTCTAGTTTCCAAAATGGGGTCATTTGTGGAGAGTTACTACAGTTTAGGTACATCAGGGGCTCTGCAAACGCAACATAATGCCCGCAGACCATTCTATCAAAGTCTGCATTCCAAAACGGCGCTCCTTCCTTCCGAGCTCTGCCGTGCGCCCAAACAGTGGTTTACTCCACATATGGGGTACCAGCATACTCAGGACAAATTGGACAACAACGTTTGGGGTCCAATTTCTCTTGTTACCCTTGTGAAAATAAAAACTTGGGGGCTAAAAAATCTTTTTTGTGGAAAAAATTTTTATTTTTATTTTCACGACTCTGCATTATAAACTTCTGTGAAGCATTTGGGCCTTCAACGTTCTCACCACACATCTAGATAAGTTCCATGGGGGGTCTAGTTTCCAAAATGGGGTCACTTGTGGGGGATTTCTACTGTTTAGGCACATCAGGGGCTCTCCAAACGCGAC
The DNA here is from genome assembly GCF_032444005.1 of Ranitomeya imitator. Classification (NCBI taxonomy): domain Eukaryota; kingdom Metazoa; phylum Chordata; class Amphibia; order Anura; family Dendrobatidae; genus Ranitomeya; species Ranitomeya imitator. The sequence continues at coordinate 811,211,943 of NC_091284.1, read as the reverse complement.
ATGGCGTCCGATCTCAATTCCAGCCAATTCTACATTGAAAAAGTAAAACGGCACTCCTTCTCTTCCAAGCTCTGCGGTGCGCCCTAATAGTGGTTTACTCCCACATATTGGGTATCAGCGTACTCAGGAGAAATTGCACAACAACTTTTGTGGTCTAATTTCTCCTGTTACCCTTGTGAAAATAAAAATTTGTGGGAAAAAAGATCATTTTTGTAGAAAAAATGCGATTTTTTTTTTCACGGCTCTACATTATAAACTTCTGTTAAGCACGTGGGGGTTCAAAGTGCCCACCACACATCTAGATAAGTTCCTTAAGGGGTCTAGTTTCCAAAATGGGGTCATTTGTGGGGGGTTTCCACTGTTTAGGCACATCAGGGGCTCTCCAAACGCGACATGGCGTCCAATCTCAATTCCAGCCAATTCTACATTGAAAAAGTAAAACGGCGCTCCTTCACTTCCAAGCTCTGCGGTGCGCCCTAACAGTGGTTTACCCCAACATATGGGGTATTGTCGTATTCAGGAGAAATCTCACAACAACTTTTGTGGTCTAATTTCTCCTGTTACCTTTGTGAAAAAAAGAATTTGTGGGCGAAAATATCAATTTTGTGTAAACAAAAGCGATTTTTTATTTTCACGGCTCTACGTTATAAACTTCTGTGAAGCACTTGGGGGTTCAAAGTGCTCACCACACATCTAGATAAGTTCCTTAAGGGGTCTAGTTTCCAAAATGGTGTCACTTGTGGGGAGTTTCCACTGTTTAGGCACATCAGGGGCTCTCTAAACATGACATGGCGTCCGATCTCAATTCCAGCCAATTCTGCATTGAAAAAGTCAAACGGCGCTCCTTCACTTCTAAGTTCTGCGGTGCGCCCAAAAAGTGGTTTACCCCCACATATGGGGTATTGGCGTATTCAGGAGAAATTGCATAACAAAATTTATGGTTACATTTCTGTTTTTACACTTGTGAAAATAAAAAAAATGATTCTGAATTAAGATGTTTGCAAAAAAAAGTTAAATGTTCATTTTTTCCTTCCACATTGTTTCAGTTCCTGTGAAGCACGTAAAGGGTTAATAAACTTCTTGAATGTGGTTTTGAGCACCTTGAGGGGTGTAGTTTTTAGAATGGTGTCACACTTCATTATTTTCTATCATATAGACCCCTCAAAATGACTTCAAATGTGATGTGGTCACTAAAAAAAATGGTGTTGTAAAAATGAGAAATTGCTGGTCAACTTTTAACCCTTATAACTCCCTAATAAAAAAAAATTTTGTTTCCAAAATTGTGCTGATGTAAAGTAGACATGTGGGAAATGTTATTTTTTAATTATTTTTCGTTACATATCTCTCTGATTTAAGGGCATAAAAATACAAAGTTTGAAAATTGCAAAATTTTAAAAATTTTCGCCATATTTCCATTTTTTTCATAAATAATCGCATGTAATATCGAAGAAATGTTACCACTAACATGAAGTACAATATGTCATGAAAAAACATTCTCAGAATCAGCGGGATCCGTTGAAGCATTCCAGAGTTATAACCTCATAAAGTGACAGTGGTCAGAATTGCAAAAATTGGCCCGGTCATTAAGTACCAAATTGGCTCTGTCACTAAGGGGTTTAACATAATTCTATGTTATCTTACATCTAGGTATCTCTTAATAAAGGCTTATGATATAGCCGAAACGTTGAATTAAGATACCCATATCATGTACCTCAATGGTCCTTTGCTGTGCGATGTTGATTTGAATATGGAAAGAGAAAAATAAATATTCCAAATAAATTTATTTCATATTTGGCTTGAAACAACAGTGTGCCGGATTTTTTCTTGAGACTGTCCATATTTTTCCAGAGCACCTATAATTATTAAAAACAGTGAGCTACTCCTTGATTTACTCTGGATTTACGCTTTTTAGGAGGTGTGCTCCTGTATTCGTATTATTCCTAATTCATTTTTAATTTTTTGGAAATGTCCTTTTTGACTCTATCATACAACGCGGATGAAACATTGGATATCATTTCTCGAGTTACGACCCCGGGGACCTTTCTACATACACCATCCAAAGAACTTCGGACTAGAGATTTCGAAAGAGATCTGCGGAGATTTACAGCATTGGACTTGCACTCGATCACGTTGGCAGAGTATCATAAGGTGCAACATATTCCTAGAGGCCTCAGGGTCCCCTTGAGACCGACATTATTTCAGGAGAACACGGATTATTGTGTTAAATTCGAGTCTATTCTCAACAAATGTTCCATGGACCTGATTGTTCTGACAATCGATTTCTTACAGAAGGAAATTTCAGAATTAAAAAAGATCTCCACGAGTGAACAACAACTTATTGAAACTTCATCACCAGAGGACTTCAAGGCACTAAAAACGAAATTAAATAACACCAACTCGGAATTCCGTAATAGTCTCCAGGATAAGAAGAGAACTAAGTTTCTTAGAGACGCAGACGATTACAGCAACAATCAAGTTTATCAATAGCGCTCTACTGGTTCATTCAGGTGACCCTTTCGAAGAAGCTACAGCTCATTTTCAAACAGTTCAGATAGCGACTTTGGGCCCTCACGAGGACCTTTTTTAGAAGTACGTCGTACCCGCTCACATCGAGGAAAACGCAGAGGGGAAGGAGGACACGTGGATCGACAGAGAATGACCATGAGATCGCAGGTAGGGAGATTTCGACCCATAACAACATCGTGTATAACATTTCCTCCTAGAACCTTTCCCCCGCTGATATGACACTTCTTCAAAAGGGTCTAACTTTTTGTCCAGTTCCGCATTTTGACTCATTTCAGGTGGATCAAGAATTACATAGATTTTTCAAAACTTTGAGACTCAAAGTACATTTCTCGACCATACCACTTGAGACTACTCTGGAACTTACCAGGTTATCTGGCTTTTCATTAAAATCTCTGGGTTTACGAATTCCTAGTTCCTTTCAACCACCCAAGTCCTACCATCCTGTGGAGACTTTTATTGAGGTTGTAAATAGAGATGTTAAAGAAATTTTGGGGTCGATAGATAAAGGTCTTGTTAAGGTTAAAAACAATTTATCGAAGGAAGAGTATAGATCACTGATGGACATAAAAACAACAGAAATTTAATTATAAAACCTGCTGATAAAGGAGGAGCAATTGTGGTATTAGATCGAACCTACTATGTCAATGAGATTTTGTCGCAGTTGAGTGATACTGATACTTATATGCCTGTGTCTAATAATCCAACTTTTGATATAGGGAGACAGATTAGAAGTTTGGTGTCACACTATTTATCATTGGGGGTCATTGATCAAAAATTGGGGGATTTCCTGATTAATAATCATTCGGTTATCCCAGTACTGTATACATTGCCGAAGATTCATAAAAATTTGCTTAGACCCCCTGGGAGACCCACAGTGGCCGCCACTAATTCTGTATTATCACCACTTGCGATCACGTTGGAGAAGATTTTATCTCCACTTGTGCCTCTTATGAGATCTTATCTAAAAGATACCACTCATTTTTTACAATTACTTAGTTTTTACAATTACTTAGAGATTTGGGTCCTTTACCTTCTGGCAGCATACTGGTTACTTTGGATGTGTCCAGTCTATACACCAACATTGATCATCAGGAATGTCTTTAGTCAGTTATCAAATATGTCACCACACATGCTAAATTCTCTGAAAATCAGTTACAGTTTTGTATTGATGCATTAACTATTATTCTCACTAAGAACTATTTCCTGTTTAAGCACAGCAATGGGGTCAAACGTTGCGCCCCCATTCGCTAACATATTCATGGACTTCTATGAGACATCGTATGTATATTGTCACCCATTATGCCCATCAAATGTTTTGTTTTGGAGACGTTTTATTGATGATGTATTCTTCATTTGGACTGGCGACGAAACAAGCCTTCAGGGTTTTCATGCGGACTTAAATTCTTGTACATCCAATATCACCTTTTCTTTACAGTACAGTGACCAATCAATCAATTTTTTGGATACCCTTGTGATTATACGGGCAGATGGTATGGTCGATACTGACCTATATGTGAAGTCTACGGACAAAAATAGTTTACTTTTATATAGCAGTAACCATCCACGTCATGTAAAGAAAGCATTACCTAAGTCTCAGCATGATAGAGTTAGGAGAATTGTCTCCAATCCAGTCCAACGTACCACAAGACATATTGAAATGGATAAGAAATTTCAAGATAGGGGTTACCCTTCAACCTTGGGTGATAATATTGGAGAAATAGATACCAGCAGGCGTATGGTAACACCTAAGAATCCCAGAATTGCCTTTGTTAGTGTCTTTCATCCTTTCAAACAGTGCATTCAACAATGTATATTGAAACACTGGAATATTTTACAAAATTCGTATCCCACGATTCCCGAATTTAACACCAGACCTATTTTTTGTGATAAGTGATCTGACAATTTGAGGAATTTTTTAGTAAGGGCAGATGTGGGCTCTTCTAGACCCTCGGTGAAACAGAGAGTTTTTAGTACCCCACGCAATGGGACATTCCCTTGTTTGGGATGTCTACAGTGCTCTAATGTGATGAAGGGGGATTCATTTACTCACCCACGTTCAGGACAAAGATTTCCTATAAAAGGACATTTTACGTGTGATTCATCATTCGTCATATATTTGATTAAGTGTCCATGCGGTCTTGGATATGTGGGTGAAACCACCCAACATATCCGGGACCGCATCTACCAGCACAAGTCTACCATTCGATTTGGGAGTACTCTCCTCCCGATTCCTGCTCATTTTTCCCAAAATAACCACTCAATTGCCCAACTTAGTGATTGATTGGATACCCCCTATGAGAAGAGGTGGTAACAGAATAGAAAAATTAAAGGTACGGGAATCTTATTGGATTCATAAATTGCAAACTCTTTCTCCATTTGGCCTCAACAGGGAACATGAGGTTATGCATTAGGTGACCTTATTCACATAGACCCGACACTATCTATCCCTATTCTTCATTCGGCATTCGGCTCCATTTGGCTTGTCAGCCACGCACGTGCACGTCACACTGCCACCCGGAAGTACTCACACACCGGGTTCACTCAGGCTGTTTAAGAGGACGCATGTTTTCAGCGTCCTGCCTCTGCAAGCACCCGAACTCACTGCCCTGGGTAAGACTACGCTACTTGTCTATTCTCTACGCTATCTGGCGGTTGTTAGCATTGAGCATTCTATTTATTGGTACCCGCACTCTGGACCTTCTAAGCACGTTAGTTACATTATGTCTTCTAGTATTGGGAATCACTTTTACCTGATAATTGCAGCATGGCGGATCTGATTGTGTATGTTTATTTCCTGATCTACTTCTTGGTTTTTTGGCAGCGATATTTTTGGCAGCAATATATTTTTTGGCAGCGATATTTTGGTTTTTAGTCCCTTTTTCCTGACATTTATTAAATTGGGACAATATTTGGTTCTGTCAGCGACCTGATTATGGGATAGCACCTATTTTTCATTCCCTTCCTCCCCTCCTTTTTTTTCCTTTTCTTTCTTTTTTCATTTTTTTCATTTTTTTCACTTTTTCTTTTTTCCTTCTCATATGATTCCTATTTCAATAATTTATTATATTCATCATATTCATTAGGGTGACTTGTCTTTGACAGCAATCTTCTGTGCCCCTTGTTTGTACGATGGAGTCTTCCATTTATGAATTATCGTTATCCAATTCAAGTTTGTTACAAAATTATGTATATACTTTATTTATTGTTTTGTTTTATTTTTGATGTATTAAATATAATTCTATGTTATCTTACATTTAGGTATGTCTTGATAAAGGCTTATGATATAGCCGAAACGTTGAATTACGATACCCATATCATGTACCTCAATGGTCCTTTGTTGTGCGATGTTAATTTGAATATGGAAAGAGAAAAAAAAATATTCCAAATAAATTTATTTCATTTTTGGCTTGAAACAACAGTGTGCCAGGTCTGGTGTGATGTTCCCAGTATATGGCAGAATGAGCAATAACCCTCCTGTAACTAAATATGCTATTTTTGATCATAAACAGTATTTCTAAGAACCCTGTGTTATTTAAAGGGAACCTGTCATGATCTGGTAATTCAGTACCACAATGGACATAGGAGTCAGAGCACATACAGTGATCTGACAATAACCCAAAAACATAGAACGAGCTCTGAGACGTGGAAACTCTGCTGACCGCAATCCCTAATCCTCTCCAACCACACTAGAGGCAGCCGTGGATTGCGCCTAACGCTCCCTATGCAACTTGGCACAGCCTGAGAAACTAGCTAGCCTGAAGATAGAAAATAAGCCTACCTTGCCTCAGAGAAATACCCCAAAGGAAAAGGCAGCCCCCACATATAATGACTGTGAGTTAAGATGAAAAGACAAACGTAGAGATGAAATAGATTTAGCAAAGTGAGGCCCGACTTTCTGAACAGAGCAAGGATAGGAAAGGTAACTTTGCGGTCAACACAAAACCCTACAAACAACCACGCAAAGGGGGCAAAAAGACCCTCCGTACCGAACTAACGTCACGGAGGTACACCCTCTGCGTCCCAGAGCTTCCAGCAAGCACGAGAAAACAAATAAGCAAGCTGGACAGAAAAAAACAGCAAACAAAAAACAAAAGCGGAACTTAGCTATGCAGAGCAGCAGGCCACAGGAACGATCCAGGAGGAAACAGGTCCAATACTAGAACATTGACTGGAGGCCAGGATCAAAGCACTAGGTGGAGTTAAATAGAGCAGCACCTAACGACTTCACCACATCACCTGAGGAAGGAAACTCAGAAGCCGCAGTACCACTTTCCTCCACCAACGGAAGCTCACAGAGAGAATCAGCCAAAGTACCACTTGTGACCACAGGAGGGAGCTCTGCCACAGAATTCACAACAGTACCCCCCTTGAGGAGGGGTCACCGAACCCTCACCAGAGCCCCCAGGATGACCAGGATGAGCCATATGAAAGGCACGAACAAGATCGGGAGCATGGACATCAGAGGCAAAGACCCAGGAATTATCTTCCTGAGCATAACCCTTCCACTTAACCAGATACTGGAGTTTCCGTCTTGAAAAACGAGAATCCAAAATCTTCTCCACAATATACTCCAACTCCCCCTCCACCAAAACCGGGGCAGGAGGATCAACAGATGGAACCATAGGTGCCACGTATCTCCGCAACAATGACCTATGGAATACGTTATGTATGGAAAAAGAATCTGGAAGGGTCAGACGAAAAGACACAGGATTAAGAACCTCAGAAATCCTATACGGACCAATGAAACGAGGTTTAAACTTAGGAGAGGAAACCTTCATAGGAATATGACGAGAAGATAACCAAACCAAATCCCCAACACGAAGTCGGGGACCCACACAGCGTCTGCAATTATCGAAACGTTGAGCCTTCTCCTGGGACAAGGTCAAATTGTCCACTACATGAGTCCAAATCTGCTGCAACCTGTCCACCACAGTATCCACACCAGGACAGTCCGAAGACTCAACCTGCCCTGAAGAGAAACGAGGATGGAACCCAGAGTTGCAGAAAAACGGCGAAACCAAGGTAGCCGTGCTGACTCGATTATTAAGGGCGAACTCAGCCAAAGGCAAAAAGGACACCCAGTCATCCTGATCAGCAGAAACAAAGAATCTCAGATATGTTTCCAAGGTCTGATTGGTTCGTTCGGTCTGGCCATTAGTCTGAGGATGGAAAGCCGAGGAAAAAGACAAGTCAATGCCCATCCTACCACAAAAGGCTCGCCAAAACCTCGAAACAAACTGGGAACCTCTGTCAGAAACGATATTCTCTGGAATGCCATGTAAACGAATCACATGCTGGAAGAACAATGGCACCAAATCAGAGGAGGAAGGTAATTTAGACAAGGGTACCAAATGGACCATCTTAGAGAAGCGATCACAAACCACCCAAATGACTGACATCTTTTGAGAGACGGGAAGATCTGAAATAAAATCCATAGAGATATGTGTCCAAGGCCTCTTCGGGACCGGCAAGGGCAAAAGCAACCCACTGGCACGAGAACAGCAGGGCTTAGCCCGAGCACAAATCCCACAGGACTGCACAAAAGTAAGCGACATCCCGCGACAGAGATGGCCACCAAAAGGATCTGGCCACTAACTCTCTGGTACCAAAGATTCCAGGATGACCAGCCAACACCGAACAATGAACCTCAGAGATAACTTTATTCGTCCACCTATCAGGGACAAACAGTTTCTCCGCTGGGCAACGATCAGGTTTATTAGCCTGAAATTTTTGCAGCACCCGCCGCAAATCAGGGGAGATGGCAGACACAATAACTCCCTCTTTGAGGATACCCGCCGGCTCAGATAAACCCGGAGAGTCGGGCACAAAACTCCTAGACAGAGCATCCGCCTTCACATTTTTAGAGCCCGGAAGGTACGAAATCACAAAGTCAAAACGGGCAAAAAACAGCGACCACCGAGCCTGTCTAGGATTCAACCGCTTGGCAGACTCGAGATAAGTCAAGTTCTTATGATCAGTCAAGATCGAGTCCTCGAATGCCCACTTCATGGCCAGCAACTCTCGATTACCCACATCATAATTTCGCTCAGCAGGCGAAAACTTCCTGGAAAAGAAGGCGCATGGTTTCATCACCGAGCAATCAGAACTTCTCTGCGACAAAACAGCCCCTGCTCCAATCTCAGAAGCAGCAACCTCGACCTGGAATGGAAGCGAAACATCTGGTTGACACAACACAGGGGCAGAAGAAAAACGATGCTTCAACTCTTGAAAAGCTTCCACAGCAGCAGAAGACCAATTGACCACATCAGCACCCTTCTTGGTTAAATCGGTCAATGGTTTAGCAATACTAGAAAAATTGCAGATGAAGCGACGATAAAAATTAGCAAAGTCCAGAAACTTTTGCAGACTTTTCAGAGATGTCGGCTGAGTCCAATCATGGATGGCTTGGACCTTAACAGGGTCCATCTCGATAGTAGAAGGGGAAAAGATGAACCCCAAAAATGAAACCTTCTGAACACCAAAGAGACATTTTGATCCCTTCACAAACAAAGAATTAGCACGCAGGACCTGGAACACCGTTCTGACCTGCTTCACATGAGACTCCCAATCATCCGAAAAGATCAAAATGTCATCCAAGTACACAATCAGGAATTTATCCAGGTACTCTCGGAAGATGAAAAAGAAAATCCAGCACACCATAGTAACAGTTCCACTCGGAGCACGGAAACGCTGTGTCAAGGCGTGGGGAATCCAAAAAGCAAAAAAAGAAAATCCAGCTCAACGAGACAGTGAAAAGTAAAAACTTGGTACTTTATTCACTTCATGTAGAAGCAGAGGATAAAAACATCAGCACAATAAGGATAAGAACACTATCTATCTACGCGTTTCAGGTGGCAAAGCACCCTTAATCATGATATCTAGTGTCTAGCCTGTTCCGTGCTTTTTATGTAAGAATCCATTGAACACACCGGTGCAATGATCAGGTGGAAAAGTAATCCACTGAGAATGAAAACACCTGGTGGTAAATGTGAACCAGCAATTGGCCACATGAAACAAAAAGTTAACGGAATAGGCAGAAATAGAAAAAAAGAAAAAAAGGGTATCTGAAGGGTATCTGAGTTATTGTATGTATACATCGGAGCCTGCAAACTCTTTAGTTAGCAGACTATCCTATTGTATTGCATTGTCTTATTCGCTTTGTCACTTTTATGCTCATGTTATGTTTATGGGTATATACTTTTTATAGTCATTTAGTTTCTCTGTTCACCAACCATATCATATTTGTGTTTGCATATATGCGTCTCAGATTTGTGTTTGTATATTATTTTTACAGGTTTTGGATTAGTTAATTATTTCGAGAAATTTGTTTTCTTTAAAAAAAATATATATATATATTTTTTTCTTTTTAATTTCAATTTTTTTTTTTTTCCTCTTTTTCCTTTTCTCTTGTAAAATCCAATGAAGTCTTCCTCTTCGGATTCCGCTCAAGTTCTGCTTTTTTCCATCTCAAGAAAAATTTACCATCATGCAGTTTGCGTATTTATGCATTTTGGACATTTGTCGCTGCATAAGATCATTATTGTTACATTATTCAGTGACAAGATTTGTTGTGTTCCATATATTCTTGTATTATGTTCAGTTAAAGTACATATGTGTTTCTTTTTTTCTATTTCTGCCTATTCCGTGAACTTTTTGTTTCATGTGGCCAATTGCTGGTTCACATTTACCACCAGGTGTTTTCATTCTCAGTGGATTACTTTTCCACCTGATCATTGCACCGGTGTGTTCAATGGATTCTTACATAAAAAGCACGGAACAGGCTAGACACTAGATATCATGATTAAGGGTGCTTTGCCACCTGAAACGAGTAGATAGATAGTGTTCTTATCCTTATTGTGCTGATGTTTTTATCCTCTGCTTCTACATGAAGTGAATAAAGTACCAAGTTTTTACTTTTCACTGTCTCGTTGAGCTGGATTTTCTTTTTTTGCTTTTTGGATTCCCCACGCCTTGACACAGCGTTTCCGTGCTCCGAGTGGAACTGTTACTATGGTGAGCTGGATTTTCTTTTTCGTTACTATGTATACCAGTGTCTCCGTGCTCGCATAGTTTCTCCCCAAAAAAACTTTTTTATTGTTATTATCAAGAGGATATAGTATTTATTTTTCATCAGCACAATTAACTGTGGCTTAGAAATATGAATAGATCTGGAAGACAAAATAAAGCCGAGAAACTGTTTGCGGCAACAGCCACAGAGGATATTTCACCGCCCGGTAACAAGGATGCATTGTTGGACAATTTGTTATCATTAATGCTGAAAGAAAACCGTGTGTGGTGGGATCTCAGCTCACTTAAGAACTATAAAGACAAAAATGTGATCCCGAGAGGGCTGAGATTAAAGAAAATCCCTAGTACCGTTTATTCAGATACATTTGTCAAAGAATGGAACACAATTTTATCTGATTGCTCTTTAAAACTTATTGCACTAATCATTCATCATGAGGAAGAAATGTTACTAAATCTGCAAAAGGACATTGAAACTGCAACCAAAGACGCTAAAGAAAAAATGACATCTGCCCAATTTGATGAGTTTATGAACACCAGCAACTCTAAAATTGTGAAAGCAGAGGTAGACATCATGGATATGAAAAAACGCAAACTGGATCGCGATTTATATGACTATGCTCACGAACAGGTCTACGAGTGGGGAAGGTGGGATAGGACGACTCAATCCCAAAGACCTATCCTTAAATACCATAAACGTCGTGCATCGAAAAATCGCATGCAAAGACAGGTTACTTTTAGTTCATCTGAATTGGACACATCCACTGGAGTCACTGAAGATTCAGACTCAGAACCTTTACAGGCATCAAAAAACTCTTATTTCAAAAAAAGCAAGCCTCCACTGAACAACAACAGAAAAAGGTTTATCGGAGAAAGGGAAGGAAACATCGATGCCAACAAAAATCCTCCAAGATATCATCTCAGACATCAACGTTAGGACAATTTGATGTGCTTAATCTTTCCTCGTCTCCTCTAACAAATGATCAAAAAGAACTCCTGTCTTATGGTTTGAATTTTGTGCCTAGCTGTAACTTCAATCTTTTTTCCACTATTTGTGATGTAAACAGGTTTATTAGGAACATTGCGCTCAAGCTACACTTTAAGGACGATTTGGCTGAGACTGAAGGTAATTCATATGAATGTGATAATGTTTTTAAATCCTTCAATTTTGCTGACCAATTGTCACTTATTTGTTTATTAGAACTACAGGAGGATAGTCTAAGTTCTAGCCATAGTTCTAATCCTTCCAGGAATCGCATTAAGGTATCCAATCCCTATTATTATCCTATACAAGCACGCAGATCTGTGATGGACAGGTTTCAAACTGTCATGGAAACACAGCTGAGGCTTCTTTCCGAGACCACCTCTGATGCACGCTTTTGTAACAGCAATCTAAAACCCAAATTGCAACGGGCACTACGAGAACTACGTGACAATGATGATCTTGTCATCAAAAACGCCGATAAAGGCGGTTCCGTTGTAGTTATGGACAAAAATAACTATATAGCTTGGGTTGACAAAATGTTATCAGATTCTGCTGTATATAAATGTCTATCTGCCAATCCCACTTCACCTATCAGGGATAAAATCTTCGGACTTATTGATGAGGGCTTTAGTCTGGGCTTTTTCAACAAAAAAGAGAGTGATTACCTCAAGGTTGCGACCCCCATCACCCCAGTACTATACGCTCTGCCCAAAACGCATAAAAATGCATATCCTCCACCTATGAGACCTATTGTTTCAGGTATTGGGTCCCTGGGTGAAAGACTGGGAGAGTGGCTTGACCAGCTCCTTCAGCCTCTCGTCCGGAGAACACCTGGCTATCTGAGTGATAGTACAGATGTACTTAATGTTATGAAAGATCTTATATGGCAGACTGACTTCTCATGGATCACCTCAGATGTTGTCTCATTATACACGTCCATACCTCCTGAAATAGCACTTCATGCATTGAAATTTCACATGGAAAAATACAGTGATTTTTCCTCAGATCTCCAAACCTATGTAATAGAAGTTACTCAATTCCTCATCACTACTAACTTTTTTTGCTTTAATCAAACCTATTATATGCAAATCAGTGGTGTTTCAATGGGGGCTAAGTACTCACCTTCTCTCGCCAATTTGGTTATGAGTTGGTGGGAGGAGTCTTATATTTACAATGTGGAGAATCCATTTAGGGATCACATATTTTGGTACGGTAGATATATCGATGATATGATATTAATTTGGAATTCCGATGTATCTACCGTGCACAGACTAATTGATTATTTTAACAATAATCCCTTTAATCTCAGTTTTACTGCTCGTCAAGAACATACATGCATAGAGTTTTTGGATTTAAAACTTAAAGGTGTGAATAATTTTCCTGTAGTCACAACTACATTCAGAAAAACTACAGCGGGGAACACAATCTTGAGGGCAAACAGCCATCATCCAAAACACACAATTAAAAGTATACCTGGAGGTGAAATGGCCAGAGCAAAACGTAATTGCAGTATTCAGGAGGACTATTCTAAAGAAGTCGAGGACATTAAAGATAGACTCACACAGAGAGGTTATAGCCAATGGTGCCTACAAAGGGCAGAAAAAATAGTTGATAAAAAACCTCGGTTCAAATCCCCACAAACGAAAACAACATCTTCCACCAATCCTATTACTTTGGTTTTTCAATACAGCAATCAATTTGCTTCTATAAGCAAATTAATTAGAAATAATATAACTATCTTAAGAGAAGATCCTGACATCGCTGCTGTACTTAAACATGGATGTAGAATCGTATCTAGAAAAGCACCATCTTTAGGTAATAGTCTCTCCCCTAGTTCCCTCAATATCCCTCATGTGCAATCCTCTAATTGGCTCAGTGTAAAGGGCTTTCACAAATGTGGTGCTGCAGTATGCAAAACCTGCAAATTTGCACAGAAGCGTTCCGATTTTACGGACGCAAATGATCAAAACACGTATCAAATAAAAACATTCCTCAATTGTAATACCAATAACGTAGTTTATATAATGGAATGTACGACATGTCATCTTAAATACGTTGGTAGCACCATACGCCCACTAAAAACTAGAATACGTGAGCATATTTATGATATAGATAATGCCAATACTCACAGAAATATATCCCAGGTGTCACAACATTTTATTAATTTTCATCAATCCAATCTTGATTCCCTCAAAGTCTATGCAATTGAAAAAACACATAGACCCTTCAGAGGAGGGGACACTGAAGTGACCCTGAGAAACAGACAAACATGGTGGATATTCAAATTGGGAACCAGAACACCTAATGGTCTCAACAAGAGAAAAGACATCATGCTTTTTTATTAGTTACATCACTTCTTACATTTACCTTATCCCCTTGAATGTCTTTTCTTTATTGGCACCTCATGTGATCTCGTGCTGGCCCGATCATGTATGACGTTGCACTGCCCAGCATACACGACTACCCAGTTTTTGTTTAGTTTTTTTTTTTGTTTTTTTGTTTTGTTTTTTTTTTTTTTTTTTTGCATAGGTTATCGCTCTTGGGATGTACTCCAATAAATAAATATTTAGTAGCATTACAGTCTGCAGGTTTTTCACCCTTCTTATGTAACTATTTGTCCATTGCTTCTTATGGGTATCTGAGTTATTGTATGTATACATCGGAGCCTGCGAACTCTTTAGTTAGCAGACTATCCTATTGTATTGCATTGTCTTATACGCTTTGTCACTTTTATGCTCATGTTATGTTTATGGGTATATACTTTTTATAGTCATTTAGTTTCTCTGTTCACCAACCATATCATATTTGTGTTTGCATATATGCGTCTCAGATTTCTGTTTGTATATTATTTTTACAGGTTTTGGATTAGTTAATTATTTCGAGAAATTTGTTTTCTTTAAAATAAAAATAATTTTTTTTTTCTTTTTAATTTCAATTTTTATTTATTTATTTTTTTTTTTTTCCTCTTTTTCCTTTTCTCTTGTAAAATCCAATGAAGTCTTCCTCTTTGGATTCCGCTCAAGTTCTGCTTTTTTCCATCTCAAGAAAAATTTACCATCATGCAGTTTGCGTATTTATGCATTTTGGACATTTGTCGCTGCATAAGATCATTATTGTTACATTATTCAGTGACAAGATTTGTTGTGTTCCATATATTCTTGTATTATGTTCAGTTAAAGTACATATGTGTTTCTTTTTTTCTATTTCTGCCTATTCCGTGAACTTTTTGTTTCATGTGGCCAATTGCTGGTTCACATTTACCACCAGGTGTTTTCATTCTCAGTGGATTACTTTTCCACCTGATCATTGCACCGGTGTGTTCAATGGATTCTTACATAAAAAGCACGGAACAGGCTAGACACTAGATATCATGATTAAGGGTGCTTTGCCACCTGAAACGCGTAGATAGATAGTGTTCTTATCCTTATTGTGCTGATGTTTTTATCCTCTGCTTCTACATGAAGTGAATAAAGTACCAAGTTTTTACTTTTCACTGTCTCGTTGAGCTGGATTTTCTTTTTTTACTCTCGGAAGATGTCATGCATAAAGGACTGAAACACTGATGGAGCATTGGCAAGTCCGAATGGCATTACTAGATACTCAAAATGGCCCTCGGGCGTATTAAATGCAGTTTTCCATTCATCGCCTCGCTTAATACGCACAAGATTATACGCACCACGAAGATCTATCTTGGTGAACCAACTAGCCGCCTTAATCCAAGCAAACAAATCAGATAACAACGGCAAGGGGTACTGAAATTTAACCGTGATCTTATTTAGAAGGCGGTAATCAATACAAGGTCTCAGTGAACCATCCTTCTTGGCTACAAAAAAGAACCCTGCTCCTAATGGCGACGATGACGGGCGAATATGCCCCTTCTCCAAGGACTCCTTCACATAACTCCGCATAGCGGTGTGCTCAGGCACAGATAAATTAAACAGTCGACGTTTTGGGAATTTACTACCAGGAATCAAATCGATAGCACAATCACAATCCCTATGCCGAGGTAGGGTATCGGACTTGGACTCATCAAATACATCCCGGTAATCAGACAAGAACTCTGGAACCTCAGAAGGGGTGGATGACGAAATAGTCAGAAATGGGACATCACCATGTACCCCCTGACAACCCCAGCTGGACACAGACATGGATTTCCAATCTAATACTGGATTATGGACTTGTAGCCATGGCAACCCCAACACGACCACATCATGCAGATTATGCAACACCAGAAAGCGAATAACCTCCTGATGTGCAGGAGCCATGCACATGGTCAGCTGGGTCCAGTACTGAGGCTTATTCTTGGCCAAAGGCGTAGCATCAATTCCTCTCAATGGAATAGGACACTGCAAGAAAAACCCACAACGCCTAGTATACTCCAAGTCCATCAAATTCAGGGCAGCGCCTGAATCCACAAATGCCATGACAGAATAAGATGACAAAGAGCAGATCAAGGTAACGGACAAAAGAAATTTTGACTGTACCGTACCAATGGTGGCAGACCTAGCGAACCGCTTAGTGCGCTTAGGACAATCAGAGATAGCATGAGTGGAATCACCACAGTAGAAACACAGCGCATTCAGACGTCTGTGTTCTTGCCGTTCAACTCTGGTCAAAGTCCTATCGCACTGCATAGGCTCAGGTTTAAGCTCAGGTAATACTGCCAAATGGTGCACAGATTTACGCTCACGCAAGCATCGACCGATCTGAATGGCCAAAGACATAGACTCATTCAGACCAGCAGGCATAGGAAATCCCACCATGACATCCTTAAGGGCTTCAGAGAGACCTTTTCTGAAAATGGCTGCGAGCGCACCTTCATTCCATTGAGTGAGTACGGACCACTTTCTAAATTTCTGACAATATACCTCTATCTCATCCTGACCCTGACACAGAGCCAGCAAATTTTTCTATGCCTGATCCACTGAATTAGGCTCATCGTACAGCAATCCGAGCACCAGGAAAAACGCATCAACATTAGTCAATGCAGGATCTCCTGGCGCAAGGGAAAATGCCCAGTCTTGAGGGTCGCCACGCAAAAAAGAAATAATAATTCTCACTTGTTGAACTGGGTCACCAGAGGAGCGAGGTTTCAAGGCCAGAAACAATTTGCAATTATTTTTGAAATTCACAAACTTGGCTCTATCACCATAAAACAAATCAGGAATAGGAATTCTTGGTTCTAACATAGGCTTCTGAACCACCAAATCTTGAATCTTTTGTACATTTATAACGAGATTATCCATTGAAGAGCACAGACACCAGGTGTTCCTGGTGTATGGCAGGTCTTGTTGGATGCTTCTTGTATATGGCAGGTCTTGTGGGGTGCTCCTGGTATATGGCAGGTCTTGTGGGGTGCTCCTGGTATATGGCAGGTCTTGTGGAGTGCTCCTGGTATATGGCAGGCCTTGTAGGGTGTTCCTGGTATATGGCAGGTCTTGTAGGGTGCTCCTGGTTTATGGCAGGTCTTGTGGGGTGCTCTTGGTATATGGCAGGTCTTGTGGGGTGCTCCTGGTATATGGCAGGTCTTGTGGGGTGCTCCTGGTGCATGGCAGGCCTTGTGGGGTACTCCTGGTATATGGCAGGTCTAGTAGGGTGTTCCTGGTATATGGCAGGTCTTGTGGGGTGCTCCTGTTATATGGCAGGTCTTGTGGGGTGCTCGTGGTATATGGCAGGTTTTGTAGGGTGTTCCTGGTATATGGCAGGTCTTGTGGGGTGCTCCTGATATATGGCAGGTCTTGTGGGGTGCTCGTGGTATATGGCAGGTTTTGTGGGGTGTTCCTGGTATATGGCAGGTCTTGTGGGGTGCTCCTTGTATATGGCAGGTCTTGTGGGGTGCTCCTGTTATATGTCAGGTTTTGTAGGGTGTTCCTGGTATATGGCAGGTCTTGTGGGGTGCTCCTGGTATATAGCAGGTTTTGTGAGGTGTTCCTGGTGTATGGCAGGTCTTGTGGGGTGCTCCTGGTATATGGCAGGTCTTGTGGGGTGCTCCTGGTATATGGCAGGCCTTGTAGGGTGTTCCTGGTATATGGGAGGTCTTGTACGGTGCTCCTGGTTTATGGCAGGTCTTGTGGGGTGCTCCTGGTATATGGCAGGTCTTGTGGGGTGCTCCTGGTATATGGCAGGTCTTGTGGGGTGCTCCTGGTATATGGCAGGTCTTGTGGGGTGCTCCTGGTATATGGCAGGTCTTGTGGGGTGCTCCTGGTATATGGCAGGTCTTGTGGGGTGCTCCTGGTATATGGCAGGTCTTGTAGGGTGTTCCTGGTATATGGCAGGTCTTGTAGGGTGTTCCTGGTATATGGCAGGTCTTGTAGGGTGCTCCTGGTATATGGCAGGTCTTGTGGGGTGCTCCTGGTATATGGCAGGCCTTGTGGGGTACTCCTGGTATATGACAGGTCTTGTGGGGTGTTCCTGGTTTATGGCAGGTCTTGTGGGGTGCTCCTGGTATATGGCAGGTCTTGGGGGGTACTCCTTGTATATGGCAGGTCTTGTGGGGTGCTCCTGGTATATGGCAGGCCTTGTGGGGTACTCCTGGTATATGGCAGGTCTTGTGGGGTGTTCCTGGTATATGGCAGGTCTTGTGGGGTGCTCCTGGTATATGGCAGGTCTTGTGGGGTGCTCCTGGTATATGGCAGGTCTTGTGGGGTGCTCCTGGTATATGGCAGGCCTTGTGGGGTGCTCCTGGTATATGGCAAGTTTTGTAGGGTGTTCCAAGTATACGGCAGGTCTTGTGGGGTGTTCCCAGTATATGGCATGTCTTGTGGGATGTTCCCAGTATATGGCAGGTCTTGTAGGGTGTTTCCAGTATACGGCAGGTCTTGTGGGATGTTCCCATGTAGGGGGACAAAGAGACAGCGGGTACCTGCGTGCTGGTTCCTGAATTTGAGAGGCTGCATCCACTGTTCCCCGGGTGGAAGCCTGTGTGAGCCGGACCTTCCTCCTGACCAAGCGGGGCAGGGAGAGCCAGAAAAGCGCACGCAGCAGCAGAGGAGTAAGAGGTAAAAGCGCGCAAAGCAATTCAGTGTGGCGCCAGCGCAGAGCAGTGAGCAGCGTGCTCTGCTTTCCCACCAGAGTGCTGGGCCTGCGTCAGGCCAAACTGCAGCAGGCCTGAAGGACGGAGGCTGCTGCTCTGAGGGGAGTAGTGTGCCCAGCAGCAATCTGGAGAGAGAGACCTCTGCAGATCAGAGCCGTGCAGAGCAGAGCTGTGCACACAAAGCATAGCCGATCCGGATGTTGTAGCAGCCACGAATAGCCGGGAACACCAGTGCCACGCAGTCCAGCATAGCCCGCCATCAACAGCGGGGACCAGGGAGAGCGGGATGTGCGGTGTGTGTCCAGTTGTCCAGTGACTGCCAGAGAACCGGGTGCCGTACACTACGTGACCGTGAGTACCGCACACGCGCTGCCCAAGAGGGACCTCATATGAGACTGACACTTGCTTCCAGACATTGGCAGCGAGTAGTTACAATGACACTTTTGACCTGTCTTCATCAGTGAAGAATAGTTGTGGAGCCATGTTGGGCTCAGACAGTACTGTGACCCACGCTCCTCCGGCCACAGTAGTATATGGACTAGGGGCAGTGGAAGGTGCCGGAGACCGACTGCTGTCACCAGAAGACGGGGTTTTGTTGCATACAGGACCTCCTTGGAAAAGACACTGGGCCAGCCGTTGCCTGCGCTATTGAGTTTCCAGCAGGAGTTACAGTTTAAGGACTTCCTGATACACGTGCTACCGAACGGCTGTTATCTGAGCCGTTGTTCTTTGCCTCTTCATATCCTTTGCCATTTATTCTGTTTAATCCACTGTTTAACCCTTTACCTCCCTGCATGGAGTATTTCCCAGTTATTAAACCTGTTAACCCTTGCTCTACCTCCCATCTGTCACTGCATCCCGCGTTTCTGCTGTATCTTACACCCAGTATATGGCAGTTCTTATCAGGTGTTTCCGGTATACAGCGCATCTTGTGAGGTGTTCCTGGTATACAGCAAGTCTTGTGGGGTGTTCCGGATATAAACCAGCACCAGGTTTTGTGGAGCGTTCCCCATATAAAAGCGGTCTTGTGGTGTGTTTTTCCAATATATGGCAGGTCTTTTATGTTCCTGGTATATGGCAGGTGTTATGGGGTGCTCCCAATATACAGCAGGTCTTATGGATGTACCCACAATGCATCAGGTTTTGTGCCGTTGTTCTCAGTATACGGTAAGTGTTATGGGTTGTTCCCGGTAAAAGTTTTATGGGTTGTTACTGTATATGGCAGGTCTTGTAGGGTGTTCCACGAATATGGCAGAACTTTGAATTGTTCTTGCTTTATGGTATTTCCAGCGTGTTCCAGGTACACAGCAGGTCTTGTGAAGTGTTCCCCACCATATGGCAGGCCTTCATGGGTGTTCCTATTATGGATAATGGAAAAAATTGGAGTCCAGCTCAACAGGACTGGATTTTCCTTTTCTTTTCTTTTCTTTTCAAAAGAAAATATAATGCATACAAAAGAAAAGTTTACATGGTCGAAGTGACCCAGTCTACGCATTTCCACTGCACTAAAGCAGTCTTACTTATGAATTAGGTAGAGAGTGGGTTAGTCTACATTATTTAGGGACTTGTTTCCCCTCCACTTGAGTTCAGTTGAAGAGGGCACCTATAGCCAGGGCTGTCACCCAGGCTCCACCACAGCTCCGCCTCCACCCTCGAACCTTCCACAGTCCCACCGCCCATTCTTGGAAAAACTCCTCTTCTACACCACATCCTCAATAACACACATTAACAGTTCTCATCGAATACCAGATCACATACATAGCCATCAGTTTTTGTTTTGGCCAAAATATTTTTTAAGCCGCCACCACAACAAGGTAGACTGTTTTAGCAGTGCCCTACTCTCCTCTAACCTATTAACCCCTTAATGGCTGCCAATATGCCTTTTAACAGCGGCAGCTAAGGGTACTTATTCCTCAGCGCTGCTTTTTAACTGAGAAATAAGTGTATAGCGCCAACCAAGCGTCAGAAAATCTCTGGGGTCTCGGCTACCGGGGGTAGCCGAGACCCCGGAGAACATGATTCAGGACGGTTTTTACAATCCCCAATCTGGTGATTACTATTATTCACCGAATAACGGTGATCGAAAAAAAAGTCAGATTTTCAATTCATTTCTCTCTCCTCTGATATCATCTAGCATGGGGTCTCCAGAGCCTCACCAGTACCTACGCCATCCCTGGACCCTCCTGTTCTGTGCCTTGGCCCTACCCGACCTCTTTCTGGAAGAAAATGCTGGGTTCAAGCGCAGTGCGCCAGCCGAGATCTACCGGACGGTACCTGGCAACAATAGGAGAATTTTCCTACTGGTTCATTTTGATCACTGTGATAGACCGTATCACAGTGATCAAAATAAAAAAAATAGAAAATCAACTGCCCCTTTGCTACCCCCTTATTTAGGCAAAAATAATAAAATTACAAAATTCTATTTTTTCCATTCTTTGCAGTTAGGGTTAGTGTTGGGGATAGAGCTAGGGTTACGGTTGGGGCTAGGGTTAGGGTAGAGGCTAGGGTTAGGGTTTGGTTAGAGCTAGGGCTAAGTTTGGGCTAGAGTTAGGGTTGGGGCTAGGGTTAGGGTTGTATTGGGGTTAGGGTTTTGTTAGGGTTACGGTTGTGGTGTTGGGGTTAGGGTTGTGGAAGAAGCAGGGGGTAATCCCTTGGAGCTGCACGGTTGTTCCCTGGAGCTCCGGGAAGCCTCCTTGCGCTGAGAATGTAGCCATTATTATATCATAGGGCCTGGTGAGCAGAAGCACAAGAGGATGGGCCGGAACTGGGCTGCTCACCGGGCCCCATATAGTAATGTGGGCAGTAATGCCCGGATGGTGGCCCTGCCCAGAGCAGGTGAGAACTTCACTATTTGATATAGCCCAGGACATCTAAATGGATAATGGACGCATTTGAATTTGGTGTGTTACCCCAGATTATGGAGGGAGGATTATCTCTGTGACTGTGATGGCCTTGGAAACCATGACTGCCCATAATGAGAATTGTTGCCCTAGTAGAGAGCCACCATAGTGACACAAGGGCTGGGGAAGAAAGAGGCCTATCGCAGTGTCTCGAGAGATAGAGTTATAAAGGAGTGGAAGGAGACCTTGTCCAGCGTGCTGTGGACAAGGGAAAGTCTAAAGTGTGGGCCGAAGCAAGGAGGGTCCAGAATGCAGCCTGGAGCTAAAACGAGGGTCTTTTGCGCTCCCCTGATAGGGAAATCCCAAGTCATAGACAATCCCATAAATCACATAAGGTTGTGGCCTACAATGATCCTCCTTTCATAAGGAGTAATGTTTATTTTCGGGTTCTTCTAAATCGCTGTTCACACATGTTCAGCTTTGATGTTTGTATTATCTTACATTTGTTAGCTGCAACATTTTTGCATCGCTTTTATTTCTCAAACAAAACCTAGTAAGTCAATGTAATAATAGAGGCGGTACAGACACATCAATGTATGTAATTAACCTTATACGCCATGTTCTCGGGGAGGGGAGTTTTTTTTATTACTCACTCACTGCTATATTATAATTAACAAGTGCGGGCAAAGTTTCATTAAGACTCAGCTTGCTCAATTAGGGAAAGCTTTTAAGAGATCAGTTATATAAAGTTGTCTTTTACATTACACAATTCTCAATTTAATGCTGACAGTTAAGTTGCAACACCTAATAAAAAGTAAGAAAAACAACAAAAAGACCAATGTTTTCCTGAAAGTTGTTCTGTTTCAAAACTACAACACGATTCCATACTGATCCCAACATACAGCTTCACGCCTGAGGAATGTGCCCTATTTGCCATTTTAAGAAAGAAAGGCTTTAACCACAGCCCTGCTCAGCTAAACACCAGTCACCCTGCTCCATCTCCAGCAGTTATTCACTCCTGCTTAGAATGACATAGGTATTAAGTAAAGGAGTTACCTTTTTTAATTATTACCTATGTACTACTCAAGAGGTTCATCTTTCCAAAACAAGGCAGATTGGGTCTTCTTACCCAGACCACTGAGCATCTGAAAAGACAGACTACTTGGCACCACTTTAGGGCCGTTCATATAATGCCTAAAGGTCTGTATTATAGAGCCTAATTTCAGACTCCATGCACATGGCCACGTCATCTGTATGAAACATTTTGAAGCCTTTTTTTCTGTTATTGGAAAAACAATTTTTAATTAAAGGGCCACTGTCACCCCCTCCAGCCGTTATAAACTAAAAGAGCCACCTTGTGCAGCAGTAATGCTGCATTCTAACAAGGTGGCTCTTTTAGTTTTAGGTTCAAGTATACCCCAAATAAAGCGATTTTATACTTAGCCACAATTCCTGTCTCTAGCCAGGGAGGCCGGTCCTCACTCCCCAGCTCTAACTGCTCCTCTGCCGTCACTCCAATCTTCCTGCGCTTTCGGCGCCACCCCCTCAGCGCTGTGTACGTTTCAAAACCGGCGCCTGCGCAGTGTACTGCTATGCTGCGCAGACGCAGTAAGCTCTGGCCGTCTGACGTCCCAGCCAGGCTTGCAGACTGCGCCTGCGCGGGCATTGCGGCCAGCCACCTTTGGAATCCCCGCCCCACACTGTGCATAATGCATAACACAGGGCAGGGATTAAGTACGCTGTTCTCCTGAACAATGTTTCGAATGACCCATATTTTTTAGGCTTTCATGGAGAAATGCATGTACAACATGTCCTGGCTTCACCCTTAGATGAGGGCCATCGGATTCACACCTGTCTCTTTACAGAATGATTGACCTCACTAATTGATCTCCACACTGCTATTATATTGAACACCCCCTTTCAATTAATTATTCTAATACATAGACTCAAAAACCTGCAGACCATGAATGCAGAGTCTGGTGGTTTTCTTAAGATCTACTGTACCAACTGGTAAATTGTGTGACGTGTGGTGATATAATTTATACCAAAAACAGTGATTAATCTGGTTAGTCATATTGGACTGCTATTATTTTGAACACTACTATAGTTATCATCAGAGTTGTAGGTAGGTTCTCCTTCACTGAGGGCAAAGATTTGCCACCCTAGCTCTGTATCTAAGTACCATGACCAAGTCATAGAGTTTTGTTGCTGCACCCACCCCCTCAACACAGTGGATTCTATGACTGTATTAGTTGTCATCCATCTCTGTCAGAAATGGATATTCTAGTTTGCCAGACGGGTGAAACAAGGATTATAAACTTTTGCAGTCACAGCAGCCTTCTCTTGGGTCCTTTTAATCATGGCATTCTTTCATAACGTGCATGATGAATTAGCGAGAAGTCCTCGTCAGCGTAATGTCTCTGTATGAAGGATGGAGTAATATCCCTCCTGAATGTAAATGACGACTAATCGCTCAAAATTATGCATCGTCAAAGCCAATTATATTTGTAATGTTGGCGGGCTCCATGCCTGAATAGTCCGACCCCCATCTAAGGTACTCGGTGCTAATTATTCTAGACACATCCAATTTCCGTCATCCCAATAATTCTCTACGGATAAAATGGGGTCATGCTGTAAACGTAATCATTTTGGTGCTTATTAAGGAATTTACTACGTGAATTGTGAATATTTTCAGACGCTGTGCAGCTGAGACGCTCATAGGTGCGGAATTGTTTGGGAACACAGATCGTTAAGCAATTTATAGTGTGATTATTTCAGTTAGTGGGCTGGAAAGAAAGGAATGAAGCCCATTCATCTATCAAAAAGAGTTGTTGGTGAGTTATAGGAGGTAAACGAATATTTCATGCGAAGGGACTACATTTTAATTTAAGAAACTATAGTTGTCTGAGAGACTTGTTATGATGCGGTGGTCTAGGAGCAACATGGAACGAGCTCTGAGGGAAGTGGTAACTGTACTGACCGCAGACCCTAAGCTCAACACAACACTAGAAGCAGCCGTGGAATGCTCCTAACTCTCCCTAGGCATCTCGTCACAGCCTAAGAGCTAACTACCCCTGAAGACAGTAGCAGGGAAACTATCTTGCGTCAGAGAAAATCCCCAAAGGATAGATTAGCCCCCACAAATAATGACTGTGAGTGGAGAGGAAAAAGACATACACAGAATGAAACCAGGATGAGCACAGGAGGCCAGTCTAGCTTGATAGATAGGACAGGATGGAACACTGTGCGGTCAGTATAAAACACTACAAAAATCCACGCAGAGTAAACAAAAAATCTCCACACCTGACTGTTATGACCTGGTGGTTAGGAGCACCAGGAATGACCTGATGGTTAAACTCACAGGACAAGCTCTGGGAAGTGGGAACTTTGCTGACCGCAATCCCTAATCCTATCACACACACTAGAAATAGCCGTGGAGCGTACCTAACAGGCCTAGACGCCTCGGCACAGCCTAAGAATTAGCTAGCCCTAGAAATAGAAAATAAAGCCTACCTTGCCTCAGAGAAATTTCCCCAAAGGAAAAGGCAGCCCCCCACAAATATTAACTGTGAGTTAAGATGAAAGTCACAAACACAGAAATGAAACAGGTTTAGCAAAGGGAGGCCAGACTAACTAAATAGACAGAGGATAGGAAAGGTATCTTTGCGGTCAGCACAAAAACTACAAAAGACCACGCAGAGTGTGCAAAAAGACCCCCGCACCGACTCACGGTGCGGAGGCGCCTCCCTGCATCCCAGAGCTTCCAGCTAGCAAGACAAAATCATGAAAGCAAGCTGGACTAGAAAACCATGAACAGAAAATAACAAAAGGGGACTTAGCTTCTTGCAGGAAGAGACAGGTCTCCAGAAAGATCCAAGAACGAACTGAACCAGCACAGGAACATTGACAGCTGGCATGGAGTAACGATCTGAGTGGAGTTAAATAGAGCAGCCAACCAAAGGATAAACCACGTCACCTGTGTAAGGAACCTCAGAAGCAGCAGCTTCACTTACAGCCACCAGAGGGAGTCCATGGACAGAACTCGCCGAAGTACCATTCACGACCACAGGAGGGAGTTCAACAACAGAATTCACAACACCTGACTAAAGGTGTGGAGGGTCACTCTGCTTCCCAGAGCTTCCAGCAAGACAGAAAATACTTCAAACTGATAATGCTGGACAAACAAAGAAAGCACAGAATGGATAAGTCCACAAACAATGGACAGAAAAAGTAAGCAAAAACTTAGCTTTGCTGAACTGGTCAGGATAACAGGGAACTCCAAAGAGATGTGAATCCAACCAGGAACCATTTACAAGTGGCACTAGCTGAAGGAACAGCCAGGCTTAAATAGGCGAGAGAGGAGATAAGTGGAGGAAACTCCAAGGAGCAGCCATACCACTTGAAATCACAAGAGGGAGCCCAAGAGCAGAACTCACAAAAGTGCCACTTACAACCACCGGAGGGAGCCCAGGAGCAGAATTCACAACAGTACCCCCCCCTTGAGGAGGGGTCACCGAACCCTCACCAGGGCCCCCAGGCCGATCAGGACGAGACAAATGAAAAGCACAAACCAAATCGGCGGCATGGACATCGGAGGCAACAACCCAAGAATTATCCTCTTGGCCATACCCCTTCCACTTGACAAGATACTGAAGCCTCCGCCTCGAAAAACGAGAATCCAAAATCTTCTCAACCTCATATTCCAACTCCCCCTCAACCAACAGCGGGGCAGGAGGGTCAACCGAGGGAACAATGGGCACCACATATCTCCGTAACAAAGATCTATGGAAAACATTATGAATGGCAAAAGAGGCTGGAAGAGCCAAACGAAAAGACACCGGATTAATAATTTCAGAAATTTTATAAGGACCAATAAACCAAGGCTTAAACTTAGGGGAGGAAACCTTCATAGAAACATGACGAGAAGACAACCAAACCAAATCCCCCACACGAAGCAGGGGACCAACACACCGACGGCGGTTAGCAAAACATTGAGCCCTTTCCTGAGACAACTTCAAATTGTCCACCACATGAGTCCAAATCTGCTGCAGCCTGTCCACCACAGAATCAACACCAGGACAATCAGAAGGCTCAACCTGCCCAGAAGAAAAACGAGGATGAAAACCAAAATTACAAAAGAAAGGTGAAACCAAAGTAGCCGAACTAGCCCGATTATTAAGGGCAAACTCGGCCAACGGCAAGAAAGCCACCCAGTCATCCTGATCAGCAGACACAAAGCATCTCAAATAGGTCTCCAAGGTCTGATTAGTTCGCTCAGTTTGGCCATTAGTCTGAGGATGAAACGCCGAAGAAAAAGACAAATCAATGCCCATCCTAGCACAAAAGGCCCGCCAAAATCTAGAGACAAACTGAGAACCTCTGTCAGACACAATATTCTCCGGAATGCCATGCAAACGAACCACATGCTGAAAAAACAATGGAACCAGATCCGAGGAGGAAGGCAACTTAGGCAAAGGTACCAGATGGACCATTTTAGAGAACCGGTCACAAACAACCCAGATAACAGACATCTTCTGGGAAACAGGAAGATCCGAAATAAAATCCATGGAAATATGCGTCCAGGGCCTCTCAGGGACCGGCAAAGGCAAAAGCAACCCACTAGCGCGGGAACAGCAAGGTTAGGCCCGGGCGCAAGTCCCACAAGACTGCACAAAAGCACGCACAACGCGCGACAAGGAAGGCTACCAAAAGGACCTAGCAACCAAATCTCTGGTACCAAAAATCCCAGGATGACCAGCCAACACTGAACAATGAACCTCAGAAATAACCTTACTTGTCCATCTATCAGGAACGAACAGCTTCCCCACTGGACAGCGGTCAGGCCTATCAGCCTGAAATTCCTGAAGCACCCGCCGCAAATCAGGGGAGATAGCAGAAAGAATCACCCCCTCCTTAAGAATGCCAACCGGCTCAAGGACTCCAGGAGAATCAGGCAAAAAACTCCTAGAGAGGGCATCAGCCTTAACATTCTTAGATCCCGGAAGATACGACACCACAAAATCAAAACGGGAGAAAAACAGGGACCATCGAGCCTGTCTAGGATTCAGCCGCTTGGCCGACTCGAGGTAGATCAGATTCTTATGATCGGTCAGGACCACAACGCGGTGTTTAGCACCCTGAAGCCAATGTCGCCACTCCTCAAACGCCCACTTCATAGCCAACAACTCCCGATTGCCGACATCATAATTGCGTTCCGCAGGCGAAAACTTTCTGGAAAAAAAAGCACACGGTTTCATCAAAGAACCATCAGATTCCCTCTGAGACAAAACAGCCCCTGCCCCAATCTCAGAATCGTCGACCTCAACCTGAAAAGGAAGAGAAACATCCGGCTGACGCAACACAGGGGCAGAAGTAAATTGGCGTTTAAGCTCCTGAAAGGCCTCAACAGCCTCAGAGGACCAATTCGTTACATCAGCGCCTTTCTTCGTCAAATCAGTAAGGGGCTTAACCACACTGGAAAAGTTGGCAATGAAACGGTGATAGAAATTAGCAAAGCCCAAAAATTTTTGAAGGCCCTTCACAGATGTGGGTTTGATCCAGTCATGAATAGCTTGGACCTTAACAGGATCCATTTCTATAGACAAGGGAGAAAAAATAAAACCCAAAAAAGAGACCTTCTGAACTCCGAATAGGCACTTAGACCCCTTCACAAATAAAGCATTATCACGAAGGATCTGGAACACCATCCTGACCTGCTTCACATGAGACTCCCAATCATCGGAAAAAATCAAAATATCATCCAAATATACGACCATGAATTTATCAAGATAATTGCGGAAAATATCATGCATGAAAGACTGGAACACAGATGGAGCATTAGAAAGCCCAAATGGCATCACAAGATATTCAAAATGGCCTTCGGGCGTATTAAATGCAGTTTTCCATTCGTCACCCTGTTTAATACGAACAAGATTATATGCCCCTCCGAGGTCAATCTTAGTAAACCACCTAGCCCCCTTAATCTGAGCAAACAAATCCGTAAGCAAGGGGTATTGGAATTTGACCGTGATTTTATTAAGAAGACGATAATCAATACAGGGTCTCAAGGAGCCATCCTTCTTAGCAACAAAAAAGAAACCCGCTCCCAAAGGTGACGAAGAGGGCCGAATATGCCCCTTCTCCAAAGACTCCTTAACATAACTCCGCATGGCGGCATGCTCTGGCACAAACAGATTGAAAAGTCGGCCCTTAGGGAACTTACAACCAGGAATCAAGTTAATAGCACAATCACAGTCCCTGTGCGGAGGAAGGGAACTGGACTTGGGCTCATCAAATACATCCAGGAAATCTGACAAAAACTCAGGAACCTCAGGAGAGGGGGAAGAGGAAATTGACATCAAAGGAACGTCACTATGTACCCCTTGACAACCCCAACTAGTTACCGACATAGTTTTCCAATCCAGCACTGGATTATGTTCCTGTAACCATGGGAAACCTAGTACAACAACATCATGCAGGTTATGCAACACCAGAAAACGGCAATCTTCCTGATGTGCTGGAGCCATGTACATAGTCATCTGTGTCCAGTACTGAGGTTTATTCTTGGCCAGGGGTGTAGCATCAATACCCCTCAAAGGAATAGGGCTTTGCAAAGGCTGTAAGGAAAAACCACAGCGCCTGGCGAATTCTAAGTCCATTAAGTTCAGGGCAGCGCCTGAATCCACAAATGCCATGACAGAAAAGGACGACAATGAGCAAATCAGGGTTACAGATAAGAGAAATTTAGGCTGTATAGTACTAACGGTAACAGACCTAGCAACTCTCTTAGTACGCTTAGGGCAATCAGAGATAACATGAGCCGAATCACCACAGTAAAAACACAGCCTATTCTGACGTCTGAATTCCTGCCGTTCTATTCTAGTCAAAATCCTATCACATTGCATAGGTTCAGGACTTTGCTCAGAGGATACTGCCATATGGTGCACAGCTTTGCGCTCGCGCAGACGCCGATCGATCTGAATGGCTAGAGACATAGATTCGCTCAAACCGGTAGGCGTAGGAAAGCCCACCATAACATCTTTGAGGGCTTCAGAAAGACCCTTTCTGAAAATAGCAGCCAGAGCCTCTTCATTCCATTTAGTGAGCACAGACCATTTTCTAAATTTCTGGCAGTATAACTCTGCCTCTTCCTGACCTTGACACAGGGCTAACAGGTTTTTTTCTGCATGATCCACAGAATTAGGTTCGTCGTACAATAATCCGAGCGCTTGAAAAAATGCATCAACATTCAATAATGCCGGATTCCCTGCTTCAAGAGAGAAAGCCCAGTCTTGAGGATCACCCTGCAGCAAGGATATGATGATTTTTACTTGATGAATGGGATCACCAGAAGAACGGGGTTTCAAAGCAAAAAACAATTTGCAGTTATTTTTAAAGTTCAAAAACTTGGATCTGTCCCCAAAAAACAAATCAGTAGTAGGAATTCTAGGCTCTAAAGCCGGAGTCTGGACAGCATAGTCCTGGATGCTCTGTACTCTTGCAGCAAGTTGATCCACACGAGAAAACAAACCTTGAACATCCATGCCAAAGCATATATCCTGAACCACACAGATATCAAGAGGAAAAAAAAAAGGCAAACTAGAGCACAGAAAAAAAAATGGTTCAGAACTTTCTTTTCCTTCTTTTGAAATGCAATTAATTCATTTTTGGCCACTTGTACTGTTATGATGCGGTGGTCTAGGAGAAACATGGAACGAGCTCTGAGGGAAATGGTAACTGTACTGACCGCAGACCCTAAGCTCAATATAACACTAGAAGCAGCCGTGGAATGCTCCTAACTCTCCCTAGGCATCTCGTCACAGCCTAAGAGCTAACTACCCCTGAAGACAGTAGCAGGAAAACTATCTTGCGTCAGAGAAAATCCCCAAAGGATAGATTAGCCCCCCACAAATAATGACTGTGAGTGGAGAGGAAAAAGACATACACAGAATGAAACCAGGATGAGCACAGGAGGCCAGTCTAGCTTGATAGATAGGACAGGATGGAACACTGTGCGGTCAGTATAAAACACTACAAAAATCCACGCAGAGTAAACAAAAAATCTCCACACCTGACTACTGACTAAAGGTGTGGAGGGTCACTCTGCTTCCCAGAGCTTCCAGCAAGACAGAAAATACTTCAAACTGATAATGCTGGACAAACAAAGAAAGCACAGAATGGATAAGTCCACAAACAATGGACAGAAAAAGTAAGCAAAAACTTAGCTTTGCTGAACTGGTCAGGATAACAGGAAACTCCAAAGAGATGTGAATCCAACCAGGAACCATTTAAAAGTGGCACTGGCTGAAGAAAGAGCCAGGCTTAAATAGGCGAGAGAGGAGATGATAAGTGCAGGCAGCTGACAACAGCTAACTCCAAGGAGCAGCCATACCACTAGAAACCACAAGAGGGAGCCCAAGAGCAGAACTCACAAAAGTGCCACTTACAACCACCGGAGGGAGCCCAGGAGCAGAATTCACAACAGAGACTGCTCAGCTGTTTAAAAGAGACTGCTTTACTGTTCTTACCCTGTACATGCTATATATATAGGGTCTTGAAAAAGTATTCATACCCCGTGAACTTTTCCACATTTTTTCACATTACACACACAAACTGAAATGTATTTTACTGAGGTTTTATGTGATACCAACACAAAGTAGCAAGTATTTGTGAAGAGTAAAGGAAATTATATATGGCTTTCTAATTATATTAAAAATATACATCTGAAAATTGTGACGTACATTTGTATTCAGCTTCCTGTAGTCTGATACCCCTAAATAAAACCCTGTGCAACCAATTGCCTCCAGAAGTCACATAATTAGTAAATTGAGTCCGCCTGTGTGTAATTTCTTCTCAGTCTAACTACAGATGTTCTCTGAAGGCCTCAGAGGTTTGTGTGAAAACATTAGGGATAAAACAGCATCATGAAAACCAAAGAACACACCAGAGAGGTCAGAGAAAGTTGTGGAGAAGAGCAAAGCAGGGTTAGGTTATAAAAAAATAGCCTAACGTCTGAACATCTCATGGAGCACTGTTCAATCCATCATCAAAAAAATGGAAGGAGTATGGCAGAGCTACAAACCTACAGTGACGATGGTGGATGTGGACTGTGCCCACTGACTGGGCTTATAGTGCCATTAAGGCTACGTTCACACTAGCGTTGTGCGCCGCTGCGTCAGCGACGCGATGCACAACGCACGCAAAAACGCTGCGTTTTTCGACGCGTGCGCCGTTTTTTGACGAAAATCGGACGCAAGAAAAATGCAACTTGTTGCGTTTTCTTGGTCCGACGCTAGCGTCAAAAAAGACGCACGTGTCGGAAAACGCAACAAGCAAAAACGCATGCGTCCCCCATGTTAAACATAGGGGCGCATGACGCGTGCGTCGCCGCTGCGTCGCCCGACGCTAGCGCGACGCACACTAGCCGAACGCTAGTGTGAACGTAGCCTAAGTGTTGCCACTCCTGGGTGATGTCGAGACTTGCAGCAGCTGGCCAATGGGTCAAGACAGGGATACGTGCTACAGAAGGCACAGGCAGAGATGTAGTCAGACAGTCCGAGATCAGGGAAAGCAGCACAGGTTCAGGAAACAAATCTGAAGTCAAGAGTGGAGAGGTCAGACAGAACTGGTATACAAGCTGGGTGGGTAAGAAGAGAAATAAAGAGACAAAACACCCTGGCAGGGAACTAGATGAGAACTGCAAACTGGAACCAAAGCTCAGGGTCCCCCTTTATATTAACCAGTAAAAGCTGCACTGACTGGGAACCTTTATGGCTATTGGCCCCTTCCCAGGATAATAGCACCAGCTCCCTGCTGTCTGCTTTCCCTCAGCTGTTCAGTAAAATTAAGGGGGACCCATGCCACGTAATTTTAAAAATGTTTTACTTATTTATTTAATAAGCGCTATTCACAGATGGAGGGTACTGACTCCAAATCTCATTATCGTCGCCTGGTCGCACTGATCAAAGGGAGATCAGAAGACCTACTGCTTTTCCCAGATGCTGGTACATGTCACTCTGATGACACACAAATATCATCTGTGTCATCTGTGTGCATGTGTGCAGCACGTATTATGGACCATACTGCCGTCAAAAAACAGACATGTACATGTGTTTTGCAGACGGACACACAGTCCTTGGAAACACACTGACAAGTGCGCAGACTCATAGATTTGAATAGGTCTATGTGTGTAAGTGTCTCCAGTATGTGTAAGTGTCTCCAGTATGTGTGGAGACTGTCACGATCCAGGCCGGGTAACCTGCAAAATCCCCTATGTGGAGCACAGCAGAGCACAGTGGACCGAAGGGAAGGATACCGGGGACAGGTCTGTAACACCCCTTTCTGGGGTGGTGTCGTAGCATGGACCTGATACAATGTCTTTTAGTAATAGTAAATGTTACTTTGTTCCATGATGCACAATACCTTTAACCATTTGGCAACAACTTATTTACACCATCTTTATAGACACTTCTTACACACTGTCCCCTTATGGTTACTTCATGATAAAAGGACTGTATACACTATGGTTACTGGCCAATCCTCTGGACATCTCACTCGTGGCTGGTTCCTCTGTTCTTCATTTTCCTTGCCCTCTCTCACGGCTCTGTCTCCTTGCCACCAATACACCACGGCAGGACCAAGGTAGCATATTTTTTACTAACTCTTGTCTTTCTACAGATTTGGCTCTCTACTAGGTTGGTCTCTTTCTTTTCTCCTTATTGGCAAACATTTCGTCCTCCACCCAGGACAGTTACAGAGGAAATCTCCTCTTCATAACCGATACGCCACATTGAAATGTTTCCTCCATCTAGGAGTATATCAGCTCCTAGCCGATCCATGTGCCCTCTGCCACTGACTTTGAATGTCATGAAGCCAACACTTAGATAACCTAGGCCAGCATCCTCTCTGCCCAGGCTCACTTCAGTCATCAACTTTCCCAACCTCTACAAACTAGGCTACGACACTGTTGACATGACTCAGTATTTTCTACACACAGCACACACACAGAATACAATGACAAAAATAAACATATTATAAGACATAAACAAGTGCACTAAACATAAGTTCAGGTAGTGGCTGAATGCAGAGACGCTAAAGTGTGAGTCTCTCTTTTAGAATGGTTAAGGGGAACAAGAAGTCATTTTCAACACTGGTATTGTGCAGCCAGAATCATGTGAATTGTGCAGCCAGAATTATGCACCACAATGCTAACAGGAAGGGCAGAATGGGTTGGTAACAAAGGGCCAGTGTGCAGATAGTCAGTGGTTAAAATTTAGATCTAGGACCTGTCCATCAGAGTAGTGTTGGTGACCAGGAGGTCAGAATGCATTGGGGAAGCATCGATAGTTAAAAGGCTTTAGTGTCTTTCTTGACCATTGCAGGCAAATAATGGTTTGGGCATTGGAGAGATCCAAGTGGGACCCAAGGACATACTGCAAAGTGGGTAACCTGGGCGGGATGCGGGACCACCCATAGTTAACTAAGCACCTCTTCTGGCCTAGGGATTGTTGACAATTATGGCATCTAGGGCATCAGTTTTCAAGTCTCTGCTGGGTCTCCGAGAATCATCAGCCCAAAGTAGGGAGGGAGAAGGCAAGTTGGGTCCAGGAGAGATTGTATAGGACATCAGCCTGGGAAGAATTTGTAACCAGCATATCATGGAAGGTTGTGGCTTCCTTAAATGTGACTCACTCCTGTGACTCATTCCTATTACGCTAAGTGCAGATAGCTGTAGACAATCTTGGCAGTTTCTCATCTGCGGTGCATGGGCACAGTTACAGCATCAATTGACAGTAGCAGCATGGATATCTGGAATAATAGCGTTCAGTGAAATATCCCTTCCTAAAGAAGACCTTAAAGTTGTTGTGTCAAGTTTGGAAGTTATCCCCCATCCATTGGATCACTAGGGTTTTCATTGTTGGGACTTCCCACCGATCCCGAGAGCAAAGCTCTGAATAGCTCCGTCTCAATGAAGTGTTGGCTGATCATGCGCACATCCATTCCATTCATTCTTAATGGGAGCGCCAAAAAATGGACAAGTGCAGCGCACGGCTATCTCTGGTGGTCATATTGAGTATGGATGGAGCAGAGAGGTGCACATGCTCAATCACCGCTCAATTCAGATTAGCCATTGTGAGGACCATTGGGAGGGTTTCAGGAGTTGATACAAAATAGAAAAAGGCACAACAAGTTGTTGTAATTTATCCAAAAATATTTAATCCAGTGTATATATACAAGTAATAGAAATAACTTTGCAGTATGTTCAACCACTGTCAACAAATCATCCAGACCGTGGTACAGGTTTGAGCAAGCTTCCGACTTCCATACAGATCCTGGCTGTGGGTGATGCCGTGCAAACGTCCACTTCCATAAATCGAGCAGGAGAGCAGAGACACTGACTGACGCTGAAGGACGGCTTTGACGACTCGGGGGACCTCTCCATTTCTCAGGCTCATCTGTTTTTGTTCCCAAAAATGTCTCTTTACTGTTGTTTCAGTTTATTTTTGATTGTTTTCATTTTTTCTTCATTATTTCTATTTGGTCTCTTCTGTTTTTTCACCACAAATTCTTAAACTGGCCAAAAAAATGCTCACGAAACGACTAAAAAATTGACATAAAAAACCCCCAACTCCACAGTTTCCTGAACTGCCTTCTGCTTAAAAAACTTATCATTTTTACGTGAGTTTAAAATAAGTCATATGCATATTCTTCAGATATGTCCTCACAAGTTATTTTGATGAGATTTTGGAGCAAAAACTGAGTGGAAACTCAAAGTTTTTGAGGAGTTTTGACATTTGGAGGAGGATTTGGAGACCTTCCACTCAGTATCTGCTCCAAGAACTATTAGAAAAACTGAGAGGGCTCACAGAAATGGTGTCTCGTAATGTTTACTGCAACCGCCAAGAAATCATGACTCCTAATGTGAACTGTGACCACAAAGCTCTGTGCCTCAAATGATACGATACGATACACTTTATTGATCCCGTGGGAAATTATGGTATCACAGCAGCACAACTTAAATCATAAAAATCATAAAGGAATTACATAGTTGACATGACAGTGGAGTTGACAGAAGAACATTATACATTATACATTAGAATAGGACATACACAACAAGTGAACTGAAATGTAGAGAAATAAGTAGACATTCACCTTGGTGGTTTAACCCTAATGTTATTGTTGTACATTCCCATGGCAGTTGGCACAAACGATTTCCTATATTTTTCCTTCTTACACCTCAGAAGTATTAGCCGGTTAGTGAAGGTGCTCTTCTGTCTCATGAATAGCTCATATAGTGGATGTGCATTATTGTTCATAATTGCCATACACTTTTTCAGAGTTCTTCTCTCCACTACCTCCTCAAGAGAGTCCAGATTACAGCCCACAGCAGAACTTGCCTTCTTAATAATCTTATTCAGCTTATTAGCATCAGAGGCCCGCACACTACTACCCCAGCACGTGATTGCAAAAAAGATGGCACTTGCCACTACAGATTGGTAGAACATTTCTAACATTTTGCTACACACATTAAAAGACCTCAGTTTCCTTAGGAAATACAGTCTGCTCATCCCCTTCTTGTAGACAAACTCTGAGTGGCATCTCCAGTCCAGTTTGCTATCCAAATGGACCCCCAAATATTTGTAACTCTCCACCTGCTCTACCTCCTGACCAGCAATAGTGATCGGTAAGCATTCTATCTTTATCCTGCTATAGTTGGCCACCAACTCCTTGGTTTTCTTCACATTTAGTTGTAGATAGTTACCATTGCACCAATCCACGAAATTCGACACCACACTTCTGTATTCCTCATCCCCCTGATCTCCCCTAATGCATCCCACAACCACAGAGTCATCCGAAAAATTTTTGAAGGTGGCAAAGTTCAGATTTATACTGAAAGTCTGAAGTATACAGTGTGAATAGAAAGGGCTCAAGCACCGTTCCCTGGGGGGCACCTACACTGCTCAGTAATCTGCTGGACACCACTGCTCCCATCTGTACAAACTGTGGCCGATCTGATAGGTAGTCAGTTATCCAATTTCTCATCCCCTCCTCAACCTTCATATCAGTCATCTTTTTGTGTAGTAAAAGTGGCTGCAGGGAGTTAAATGCACTCGAGAAATCGAAGAACATCGCTCGCACCGTGGTTCCGTCAGTCTCCAGAAATGAATGTACCCTATGTAACAGAGAAAGGATAGCATCATCCACTCCCAATCTATGTCGGTAAGCAAACTGAAGGGGATCGATAAAAGCATTGACCCTTGGTCTTAAGTGAGCAAGCACTAATCTTTCCAAGGCCTTCATAGTGTGAGATGTTAAGGCTACAGGACGATAGTCATTTAGGGTTGCAGGAGAAGAAGTCTTGGGTACCGGCACCAGACAGGAAGTTTTCCATAACACAGGCACCCTCTGTGTTTGTATACTTAAATTAAATAGGCGCGTGAAGACAGTACACAGCTGGTCTGCACAAACTTTAAGGACATGTGAGCTGAGACCATCAGGTCCTGCAGCTTTACCAATATTAAGTGACTTAAACTGCCTCCTCATCTCAAATGAGATGTGTAACCATCCAGCTTGTTGTGCCACTGAATGTAACCAACGGTGAAATAAAGTTCTTCTGTTTTAATTTACTTTAAAGTGCAATTTTTTCATAACAGGGGACCAAGGGACCAAGCTTTTACAAGGCACGGGGAGGTGTTCCTTGCCCAATTTTGTGACATGAAGGGAATATGCTTAAAAAAGACCACTCCAAATTGCATTGGTGTTTTTTAAGGGACTTCTCAAAGAAGATGACCAGACTATATAATAAATGTTAGAAGTAAAAACCTATATGCATATTTGCCAATGTTTTATCAGCTTTGCCAGGCCCATTTTTAGGCCATGCCCTGGAGGACCCAAACTAGGAGCATTGCTTTATGTAAGGATTTGGCATGGAGATTAACCGATTCTTAGGGGAGTCTGAAGGTCTCCCCTCTTTCCCGGAAAGTTGACAAGTATACCAATATGCTACGATTAGTTTCTCACCTTTTCCAATCCCATAAATGCAGTAATGCGGTAAAAGCGAATACTAGTTATCCAGATAGACTTGAGAAATTAGACTGTGGTGCTTGAACGTTTGTGATGCCTTCAGAATCTTTTACAATAGTACCCTCAATAAAAATGTATTTTAATATTTTTGACGCATTTGTTTAATTTGGTATTTTATCTGCTTTTCTGACTTGGGTGACAATCTGATGTAGTTTTAGGTCAAATTTATGCAGAAATATGGAAAATTCTGAATGGTTCACAAACTTTAAAGCACAACTATTTAGTGAAACTTGTGTACAACCAATGAGGCCAAATATATCAGCTAATTTAGACAAAAACTAGAATTACGCGGAACAGGCGCATGAGGGCAGCCGTCTCTGTACGATCCAATGAAAGCCGATATTTTTTGTAGAATGTGGTTCTTCTAGATTTACATGAATATTATTTTCTTTATTGTAGAGGTTACAAGTTTTACATTGTAATTTAATCCACAAGTATTCCCAGAAATCCCCCCCGTTCCAGCCCAGAGCCCATCACTACATATCAGGACTGAAGCCGCAATCTTTACCATCTGCATCGTATTTCCTCTCAATTCTTCAGTGTTATACTTTAATGGCGAGATCTCACTTTGGCCGGACAATAAAATAATCCAGATGAATGACTTATCTGCAGCGTTCTGGACACAAGTCAGCTGGAATGACAAATATTTTGGCGAAATTCTGAAGAAAAAAAGAATTCTTGGAACATCTTTCTTTAATCCAACAGGATGTTTGATTCTTCCCAGATTCACTTGTAGTTTTAGGCGTGGGAGTCATGGGCACAGTAATATACTATATGCAATCTCAACATCGAGAGACCCCGTAGCAGAATAAGAATAAGCAGAATAAGTACCCCCGGCGTCTCTGCCATCTGTCCCCCTTCCTTGGCAGAGACGGCGTTGCCCCGATCCCGCTCTGTATGCCCTGGAGCGCCCATCAGGACCATAGGGTACTTTGGCTGTGTACAGCGGTACTTAAAGGGGTGGTCACAGTGGCAGTGACCCGGTCCGTGGACCTGGGCGTCCAGTAAAAGGGGCTTAATGGAAATGGGAATAAAGTCTAATGTAGTAATGTTCGTGACGCCACCTGTGGTATTCGGCCAGGGATGGCCGACGCTGCTTTAAGGGATCTGCTGGGGCCGATGGTAATGCAGCTCAGATGGTTTCGCTCCCCACAAGGGGAGCAGAGGCCCCAGGGCTACCAGGACAATCTATAAGCGGTTGTAGGTGTTGGGGTGCAGGAAATAATTGGAGTACAGAGTTTGCAGTCTCTTTACCTTTTACTGGTGAATGCAGTCCGGGCCACAGGTTACAGGTGATCTTTGAAATCCGGGCAGCCTGGAAGCAGTTCGGAATCCCCTTAGCCAGGTGGGGTTGGAAGCCTTCCTTTCTGCGCTGTGTTTTGTCTCTTGCTGCCTTAAGCTTCACACAAGGTCCTCTCTCTATCCATCCCTCAGGTGGGACACTACCCACATGGCAGGCAACTAGACCTTTTTTACAGGTGTCCCTTCTCGCGGTGACGCGGGCTCTAATCTGCTGCTGTGCCTTCGGATGTTAATGGTGGCCAGATGACCTGCAATCTCCTGCCCTCCAGTTTTTGCTGTGGGGCATACAGTTCACACACAGCCCCGGACTCCGGTGTCTGGTTTCTTGCGCTCAATCCTGGAGGGAGCCCAGTCGCAGCTCCCCTCCAGCTCCTCACTCCTCTCTCCCTTCACTGTCTCAAACAATCTGCTCTCTAACTCCTCCAGCCAGAATTTATAGGGAAGCTACCCTGAAACAGGGTCCAGAGCTCCCCCTTCTGGCCTGTAGTCAGAATAGTGTTGTATGCTCGTGTTACCTGTTAAGGTAGACGTAGGCAAATGGCGGCCCATGGGCCACATCCGGCCCTTTGGTTGTTTCTATCCGGCCTGCAGACAGAAACATGGAAAGTGCAGAAGCCTCGCCAACAAAATGGACGAATTAGAACTAATGTTGTTGGAGCATAATTATGACATGGTGGGGATATCTGAAACGTGGCTGGATGAGAGCCATGACTGGGCAGTTAACTTGCAGGGCTATAGTCTGTTCAGAAATGACCGTACAGATAAGCGAGGGGGTGGGGTGTGTCTATATGTAAAATCGTCCTTAAAACCCATCCTGCGTGATAATATAGGTGAATTTAATGAAAATGTAGAATCCCTGTGGGTGGAGATAAGGGGAGGGGGAAAAAATAATAAATTACTGATAGGGGTTTGTTATAAATCTCCAAAAATAATGGAAGCAATGGAGAATATCCTCGTAAAGCAAATAGATGAAGCTGCGACTCAAGGAGAAGTCATTATAATGGGGGACTTCAACTACCCTGAAATAGATTGGGGAACAGAAACCTGCAGTTCCAGCAAGGGTAATCGGTTTTTGACAACTATGAGAGACAATAACCTTTCACAACTGGTTCAGGACCCAACAAGAAGGGGGGCACTGCTAGACCTAATATTAACCAACAGGCCAGACCGCATAGCAAATATAAGGGTTGGGGGTTACTTGGGAAATAGCGATCACAAAATAATAAGTTTTCATGTATCCTTTAAAAAGATGTGTAATAGAGGGGTTACAAGGACACTAAACTTCAGGAGGGCAAATTTCCAATGGATGAGAGAGGATCTTGGTGCAATTAAATGGGACGATATCCTGAGACACAAAAATACACAAAGACAATGGGAGACATTTATTAACATCCTGGATAGGACCTGTGCACAGTATATACCGTATGGGAATAAACATACTAGGAATAGGAGGAAACCAATATGGCTAAATAGAGCTGTAAGGGGCGCAATAAGTGACAAAAAGAAAGCATTTAGAGAATTAAAGGAAGTAGGTAGTGAGGAGGTATTAAATAAATACAAAAAATTAAATAAATTCTGTAAAAAGCAAATCAAGGCAGCAAAGATTGAGACAGAGAGACTCATTGCCAGAGAGAGTAAAAATAATCCCAAAATATTCTTTAACTACATAAATAGTAAGAAACTAAAAAATGATAGTGTTGGCCCCCTTAAAAATAGTCTGGGTGAAATGGTGGATGAGGATGAGGAAAAAGCCAATATGCTAAATGACTTTTTTTCATCAGTATTTACACAAGAAAATCCCATGGCAGACAAAATGACTAGTGATAAAAATTCCCCATTAAATGTCACCTGCTTAACCCAGCAGGAAGTGCGGCGGCGTCTAAAAATCACTAAAATTGACAAATCTCCGGGCCCGGATGGGATACACCCTCGAGTACTGCAGGAATTAAGTACAGTCATTGATAGACCATTATTTTTAATCTTTAAAGACTCCATAATAATTAATCTTTAAAGACTCCATAATAACAGGGTCTGTACCACAGGACTGGCGTATAGCAAATGTGGTGCCAATATTCAAAAAGGGAACAAAAACTGAACTCGGAAATTATAGGCCAGTAAGCTTAACCTCTACTGTGGGTAAAATCCTGGAGGGCATTCTAAGGGATGCTATACTGGAGTATCTGAAGAGAAATAACCTCATGACCCAGTATCAGCACGGGTTTACTAGGGACCGTTCATGTCAGACTAATTTGATCAGTTTCTATGAAGAGGTAAGTTCCGGATTGGACCAAGGGAATGCAGTGGACGTAGTGTATATGGACTTTTCAAAAGCTTTTGATACGGTGCCACACAAAAGGTTGATACATAAAATGAGAATAATGGGGATAGGGGAAAATATGTGCAAGTGGGTTGAGAGCTGGCTCAGGGATAGGAAACAAAGGGTGGTTATTAATGGAGCACACTCGGACTGGGTAGCGGTTAGCAGTGGGGTACCACAGGGGTCAGTATTGGGCCCTCTTCTTTTTAACATATTTATTAATGACCTTGTAGGGGGCATTCAGAGTAGAATTTCAATATTTGCAGATGACACTAAACTCTGCAGGGTAATCAATACAGAGGAGGACAATTTTATATTACAGGATGATTTATGTAAACTAGAAGCTTGGGCTGATAAATGGCAAATGAGCTTTAATGGGGATAAATGTAAGGTCATGTACTTGGGTAGAAGTAATAAGATGTATAATTATGTGCTTAATTCTAAAACTCTGGGCAAAACCGTCAATGAAAAAGACCTGGGTGTATGGGTGGATGACAAACTTAAATTCAGTGGCCAGTGTCAGGCAGCTGCTACAAAGGCAAATAAAATAATAGGATGCATTAAAAGAGGCATAGATGCTCATGAGGAGAATATAATTTTACCTCTATACAAGTCACTAGTTCGACCACACTTAGAATACTGTGCACAGTTCTGGTCTCCGGTGTATAAGAAAGACATAGCTGAACTGGAGCGGGTGCAGAGAAGAGCGACCAAGGTTATTAGAGGACTGGGGGGTCTGCAATACCAAGATAGGTTATTACACTTGGGGCTATTTAGTTTGGAAAAACGAAGACTAAGGGGTGATCTTATTTTAATGTATAAATATATGAGGGGACAGTACAAAGACCTTTCTGATGATCTTTTTAATCATAGACCTGAAACAGGGACAAGGGGGCATCCTCTACGTTTGGAGGAAAAAAGGTTTAAGCATAATAACAGACGCGGATTCTTTACTGTAAGAGCAGTGAGACTATGGAACTCTCTGCCGTATGATGTTGTAATGAGTGATTCATTACTTAAATTTAAGAGGGGACTGGATACATTTCTGGAAAAGTATAATGTTACAGGGTATATACACTAGATTCCTTGATAGGGCGTTGATCCAGGGAACTAGTCTGATTGCCGTATGTGGAGTCGGGAAG
Organism: Ranitomeya imitator; assembly: GCF_032444005.1. NCBI lineage: Eukaryota > Metazoa > Chordata > Amphibia > Anura > Dendrobatidae > Ranitomeya > Ranitomeya imitator. The sequence continues at coordinate 811,169,690 of NC_091284.1, read as the reverse complement.
GAATTTTTTTCCCCAAGGTGGAGCTTACTCTTTGCCACATGGGTTTTTTTTGCCTTCCTCTGGATCAACATGTTAGGGCAAGTTAGGTTAGGCTATGGGTTGAACTAGATGGACTTATAGTCTTCCTTCAACCTTAATAACTATGTAACTATGTAACTATGTAACTCACGTGGGCTCATAGCTTGGGGTTAGCCCCAACTCGCTATCCTATTGGTGGAGCGGTTTCTGCCGGAGGAAGCGAGGAACTGCTACGATCACTCACAGCAGAGCAGCTCCAGCGTCTGTTGTAGCATCACTGAGAAGTCACTGCTGTGCCCAGCAGCTTCTACACATACCTGGTAATCAGTCACCTTGCAAGCAGGCATGTTTGTGATTAGAACTAGGAGACATATGTGCTGGGTCTGTGCTGTGTAAGGCTAGGTTCACATTTGTTTGTGGTTGAGTCCGCAGTGGCAAACGCATGGAAAAACGCATGCAAACACATGATAACGCTGCGTTTTTGATCTGCATCAACTTATGCATGACGGATAAAAAAAAGCAATGTTTGCATGCATTTGCATGCGTTTTGCATGAGTTTGCATTTTTTATACACATGCATTTGATAGGAAACATTTTTTTGGGGAGAATTTCCTTGACCTAAGCCATGCCAAATGGGCGTGGCTCATGGGATTTCTGTATGCATGTCCTTGCATATGCATGCGTACCCATAGACTGAAATACGTTTATTTGACGCACTCCTTCCGCAAGCCTCTGCATGTGTATAGCGGCAGAAATTTGCCGCCACAAAAATTCCAACATGGTGCGTCAGCCGCACCCAGCCGCACACCACAAAAATACGCATGTGTAAGCAAACACGGGCGAACGCATGCAAATGCATGCATCTGCGTCTACAATGTTAAAGATATGAAATCAAGAAGCATGTGGCTGTATGCGTCAGAAACGCTGCGGACACAACCGCAAATGTGAAACCAGCCTTAATGAAGACCGGCAGAGCTGTGTTCTTTTAACCCCACAACTACTAGATCACAGCTTGAAATCAAACTGGAGGAAGAGCAGCTATTATTATATTCTTCCAGCAACTTCTAGCAGTTCAGGGATCAGGCTGATATGAGATGAAACAATTTGGCCAAGCATACAATGTCCAATAGTGAATTGCACCCTCAGCCTCACTACATGCTGCCTGGAAATCTGACATTCTGGGTCTACCCCCCTCCCTTTATCCTCCAGTAGTGAAATATGCTTCCCAAACTTCTATTCCTGTGCCCCATATACTCTGGTGGCTGGTCTGTGCGCGTGTGTGTCTGTGCCCCATGTAGTCTAAAGGATGGTCTGTGTGCGTGCGTGTCTGTGTGCGTGCCTCATGTACTCTGGTGGATGGTCTGTGTGCGCGCGTGTCTGTGTGCGTGCCCCATGTACTCTGGTGGCTGGTCTGTGTGCGTGCGTGTCTGTGTGTGTGCCCCATGTACTCTGGTGGATGGTCTGTGTGCGTGAGTGTCTGTGTGCCCCATGTACTCTGGTGGATGGTCTGTGTGCGTGCGTGCCTGTGTGTGTGCCCCATGTACTCTGGTGGATGGTCTGTGTGCGTGTGTGCCTGTGTGTGTGCCCCATGTACTCTGGTGGATGGTCTGTGTGCGTGAGTGTCTGTGTGCCCCATGTACTCTGGTGGATGGTCTGTGTGCGTGCGTGCCTGTGTGTGTGCCCCATGTACTCTGGTGGATGGTCTGTGTGCGCGCGTGTCTGTGTGCGTGCCCCATGTACTCTGGTGGCTGGTCTGTGTGCGCGCGTGTCTGTGTGTGTGCCCCATGTACTCTGGTGGCTGGTCTGTGTGCGTGCGTGTCTGTGTGTGTGCCCCATGTACTCTGGTGGATGGTCTGTGTGCGTGAGTGTCTGTGTGCCCCATGTACTCTGGTGGCTGGTCTGTGTGCGTGAGTGTCTGTGTGCCCCATGTACTCTGGTGGATGGTCTGTGTGCGTGCGTGCCTGTGTGTGTGCCCCATGTACTCTGGTGGATGGTCTGTGTGTGTGCGTGCATGTCTGTGTGTGTGCCCCATGTACTCTGGTGGCTGGTCTGTGTGCGTGCGTGTCTGTGTGTGCCCCATGTACTCTGGTGGATGGTCTTTGTGCGTGCGTGTCTGTGTGTGTGCCCCTTGTACTCTGGTGGATGGTCTGTGTACGTGCGTGTCTGTGTGTGTGCCCCATGTACTCTGGTGGATGGTCTGTGTGAGTGCGTGTCTGTGTGCGTGCTCTTGTGAATTCTGTGGCTGAATTCACTCCTGTGGTCACAAGTGGTACTGCAGCTTCTGGGCTTCCTCCCTCAGGTGTTCTGGTGAGCTCGTTGGCTGCCTTGTTATTTAACTCCACCTGATTCTGTCTTCCTTGCTCCTTGTCAATGTTCCAGTGTTGGATCTGAGCTTCTGGATCTTTCCTGTGGCCTGCTGCTCTGCTTAGATAAGTGCTTCTTTGCTTTTGTTGCTGTTTTTTCTGTCCAGCTTGTCTATTCGTTTTTGCTGGAAGCTCTGAGGCGCAAAGGGTGTACCGCCGTGCAGTTAGTTCGGCACGGTGGGTCTTTTTGCCCCCTTTGCGTGGTTTTTTGCTTTAGGGTTTTTGTAGACTGCAAAGTTCTCTTTGCTATCCTCGCTCTATCTAGAATATCGGGCCTCACTTTGCTGAATCTATTTCATCCCTACGTTTTGTCTTTTCATCTTGCTAACAGTCATTATATGTGGGGGGCTGCCTTTTCCTTTGGGGTATTTCTCTGAGGCAAGTCAGGCTTGTATTTCTATCTTCAGGCTAGTCAGTTCCTCAGGCTGTGCCGAGTTGCATAGGTAGTGTCAGGCGCAATCCACAGCTGCCTTTAGTTGTGTTTAGGATAGGTTCAGGTATTGCGGTCTACAGAGATTCCACGTCTCAGAGCTCGTTCTATTGTTTTTGGGTTATTGTCAGATCACTGTATGTGCTCTGATTACTGGCACACTGTGTTACTGGATTGCCTTCATAACAGTACAAGGAGCCTAACTAATGATTCTCAATAGAGGGAAAAAAGAAGTTCTGACATCATTTTTTTTTCTCAGCTCTGTGTTCAGTCTTTTTTTTCCCCTAGACATTAGGGTGCTTCAGGACACAGCTGTGGACATGGATATTCAGGCTCTGTGCTCTTCAATGGATAATCTCGTTATAAATGTACAAAAGATTCAAGATACAATTGATCAGAAATCTATGCTAGAACCAAGAATTCCTATTCCTGTCTGTGTGCGTGTGTGTCTGTGTGCGTGCCCCATTTACTCTGGTGGATGGTCTGTGTGCGTGTCTGTATGCCCCATGTACTCTGGTGGCTGGTCTGTGTGCGTGCGTGTCTGTGAGTGCGCCCCATGTACTCTGGTGTCTGGTTTGTGTGCGCACGTGTCTGTGTGTGTGCCCCATGTACTCTGGTGGCTGGTCTGTGTGCGTGCGTGTCTGTGTGCGTGCCCCTTGTACTCTGGTGGATGGTCTGTGTGCGTGTCTGTGTGCCCCATGTACTCTGGTGGCTGGTCTGTGTGCGAGCGTGTCTGTGTGTGTGCCCCATGTACTCTGATGGCTGGTCTGTGTGCGTGAGTGTCTGTGTGCCCCATGTACTCTGGTGGCTGGTCTGTGTGCGTGCGTGTCTGTGAGTGCGCCGCATGTACTCTGGTGGCTGGTCTGTGTGCGCACCTGTCTGTGTGTGTCCCATGTACTCTGGTGGCTGGTCTGTGTGCGTGAGTGTCTGTGTGCCCCATGTACTCTACTGGATGGTCTGTGTGCGTGAGTGTCTGTGTGGCCCATGTACTCTGGTGGATGGTCTGTGTGTGCGTCTGTGTGCAAGTGTCTGTGTGCCCCATGTACTCTGGTGGCAGGTCTGTGTGCCCCATGTACTCTGGTGGCAGGTCTGTGTGCCCCATGTACTCTGGTGGATGGTCTGTGTGCGTGCGTGACTGTGTGTGTGCCCCATGTACTCTGGTGGCAGGTCTGTGTGCCCCATGTACTCTGGTGGCAGGTCTGTGTGCCCCATGTACTCTGGTGGATGGTCTGTGTGCGTGCGTGACTGTGTGTGTGCCCCATGTACTCTGGTGGCAGGTCTGTGTGCCCCATGTACTCTGGTGCCTGGTCTGTGTGCGTGCCTGTGTGTGTGCCCCATGTACTCTGGTGGATGGTCTGTGTGCGTGCGTGTCTGTGTTCGTGCCCCATGTACTCTGGTGGATGGTCTGTGTGCATGTGCGTGTCTGTGTGTGCGCTTGTCTATGTGTGCGCGTGTCTCTGTGTGTGTGTGTGCACGTGTCTCTTTTCCACTTCGTGGACTAAAAGGAAGACTTCTTACCACTTGTCTTTCACCTCCTCCTCACATATGAGCAGTGAGCAATGAGTTTTTCAAACGACCTCAATTTTTTTCTTAACCCCTTAGCGACCGCCGATACGCCTTTTAACGGCGGCCGCTAAGGGTACTTAAACCACAGCGCCGTTAATTAACGGCGCTGTGGAAAAAGTAAATAGCGCACTCCAGAGTCGGATTTTCTCCGGGGTCTCGGCTGCCGGGGGTAGCCGAGACCCCAGAGAACATGATTCGGGTTTTTTTTTACCCACCCCGCTTTTGCGATCGCCGGTAATTAACCGTTTACCGGCAATCGCAAAAAAAAAAAACGCGATTTCTTTTTAATTTCTCTGTCCTCCGATGTGATCACACATCAGAGGACAGAGAAAAGGGGAGAAAAGGGGTCCCAGATAGCCCCCCGATACTCACCTGTCTCCCCCGATGCTCCTCGTGGCTCCCGGTGGGCGCCGCTATCTTCAAAATGGCGGGCGCATGCGCAGTGCGCCCGCCGGCCGGCCCCGGGAGAATCTTTGGGGTCTCGGCTACCGGGGGTAGCCGAGACCCCAAAGAGCATGATCGGGGTCGATTTTACCGACCCCTGTTTTGCGATCGCCGGTAAGTAACTGTTTACCGGCGACCGCAAAAAAGAAAAGCTAAGTGTAATTCTCTGTCCTCTGATGTGATCACACATCAGAGGACAGAGAAATAGGGGGATTCGGGGACCCTATCATACTTACCGGTGTCCCTGGGTCCTCCTGCTGCTCCTCCTGGCCGCCGGCGTCTTCTGGGGAAAAGAAAATGGCGGGCGCATGCGCAGTGCGCCCGCCATCTGTCTCCATCTGCCGGCCGACAGGAGAAGAGCAGTTGGGGCTAAAATTAGGGTTAGGGTTACGGCTAGGGTTAGGGGTAGGGTTAGGGTTAGGGGTAGGGTTAGGGTTAGGGGTAGGGTTAGGGGTAGGGTTGGGGTTAGGGGTTGGGTTAGGGGTAGGGTTAGGGGTAGGGTTAGGGCTAGGGTTAGGGGTAGGGTTAGGGCTAGGGTTAGGGGTAGGGTTAGGGCTAGGGCTAGGGTTAGGGGTAGGGTTAGGGGTAGGGTTAGGGGTAGGGTTAGGGCTAGGGTTAGGGTTAGGGCTAGGGTTATGGTTAGGGGTAGGGTTAGGGGTAGGGTTAGGGCTAGGGTTAGGGTTAGGGGTAGGGTTAGGGCTAGGGTTAGGGTTAGGGGTAGGGTTAGGGCTAGGGTTAGGGCTAGGGTTAGGGGTAGGGTTAGGGGTAGGGTTAGGGCTAGGGTTAGGGGTAGGGTTAGGGCTAGGGGTAGGGTTAGGGTTAGGGCTAGGGTTAGGGCTAGGGTTAGGGCTAGGGGTAGGGTTAGGGGTAGGGTTAGGGCTAGGATTAGGGTTAGGGCTAAATTTAGGGTTGGGGCTAAATTTAGGGTTAGGGTTGGGGCTAAATTTAGAGTTAGGGTTGGCGCTAAATTTAGGGTTAGGCTTCTTTCACACTTACGTCGGTACGGGGCCGTCGCAATGCATCGGCCCGACATACCAACGCACATTGTGAAAATTGTGCACAACGTGGGCAGCGGATGTAGTTTTTCAACGCATCCGCTGCTGTCATGATCCCAATGGCAGGGGATCACTAAAGGACAAGCACAGATACAAACAAGCTCTAGGGCGATGGAACCTGAGCTGACCGCGACCCTGAACCTAACACACAAATAAAAGTAGCCGGGGAACGTGCCTACGATGATCCTAGACGTCTCGCTCCAGCCGAAGATCCAACTTCCCCTATTAGAAGAAACACAGACCTCTCTTGCCTCCAGAGAAATACCCCACAGAAATAGCAGCCCCCCACATATAATGACGGTGAAATGAGAGGAAAGCACATACGCAGTATGAAAACAGTTTCAGCAAAATGAGGCCCGCTAAAGCTAGATAGCAGAGGATACAAAAGTGAACTGCGCGGTCAGCGAAAAACCCTTCAAAAAACCATCCTGAAATTACTTGAACTCATGTGCCAACTCATGGTACATGAGGAGCAATTTCAGCCCACTAGAGCTACCAGCAGCAATAATCACATATCTGCAGGCTGGACTAAAAAACCAAATAAAGAAAAACACCAAAACAGGAAAATCCAAACTTAGCTTGACCAGAAGGTTCTAGGAGCAGGGAGCAGAGGTAACAAGACACACTGGATACATTGCTAACCGGCGAGGAAATGCCAGCAAAGCCAGGTTAAATAGGAAACTCCCATATCCTGATGGAACAGGTGGAACCCAGAGACCCAGGAAAGACAAGTCACCCAGTACCATCAGTAACCACCAGAGGGAGCCCAAAAACAGAACTCACAACAGTACCCCCCCCTTGAGGAGGGGTCACCGAACCCTCACGAGAACCACCAGGGCGACCAGGATGAGCCCTATGAAAAGCGCGAACCAAATCATCAGCATGAACATCCGAGGCAACCACCCAAGAATTATCCTCCTGACCATAACCCTTCCACTTGACCAAATACTGGAGTTTCCGTCTGGAAACACGAGAATCCAAGATCTTCTCCACAACATACTCCAATTCTCCCTCCACCAGCACTGGAGCAGGAGGCTCAAGCGAAGGAATAACAGGTACCTCATACTTCCGCAACAACGACCGATGGAACACATTATGAATAGCAAACGATGCCGGGAGATCCAAACGAAACGACACAGGGTTAAGAATTTCCAAGATCCTATAGGGACCGATGAACCGAGGCTTGAACTTAGGAGAAGAGACCTTCATAGGAACAAAACGAGAAGACAACCACACCAAGTCCCCAACAAGAAGTCGAGGACCCACGCGGCGACGGCGATTAGCAAACTGCTGAGCCTTCTCCTGGGACAACTTCAAATTGTCCACCACATGACTCCAAATCCGATGCAACCTATCCACCACCATGTCCACTCCAGGACAATCAGAAGGTTCCACCTGACCAGAGGAAAAACGAGGATGAAACCCCGAATTACAAAAGAAAGGAGAAACCAAGGTAGCAGAACTAGCCCGATTATTAAGGGCAAATTCGGCCAGCGGCAAAAAGGTAACCCAGTCATCCTGATCAGCAGAAACAAAACACCTTAAATAAGTTTCCAAGGTCTGATTAGTTCGTTCAGTCTGGCCATTCGTCTGAGGATGGAATGCAGACGAAAAGGACAAATCAATGCCCATCTTAGCACAGAACGTCCGCCAAAATCTAGACACAAACTGGGATCCCCTGTCAGAAACGATGTTCTCAGGAATCCCATGCAAACGAACCACATTCTGAAAAAACAGAGGGACCAACTCAGAGGAGGAAGGTAACTTAGGCAAGGGTACCAGATGAACCATCTTAGAAAAGCGATCACACACAACCCAGATGACGGACATTTTTTGAGAGACAGGGAGATCCGAAATAAAGTCCATGGAAATGTGCGTCCAAGGCCTCTTCGGGATAGGCAAAGGTGACAACAATCCACTGGCCCGAGAACAGCAAGGCTTAGCCCGAGCACAAACCTCACAAGACTGCACAAAAGAACGCACATCCCTCGACAAGGAAGGCCACCAAAAAGACCTGGCCACCAAGTCTCTAGTACCAAATATTCCAGGATGACCTGCCAACGCAGAAGAATGGACCTCGGAGATGACTCTACTGGTCCAATTATCCGGAACAAACAGTCTCTCAGGCGGACAACGATCAGGTTTACCCGCCTGAAACTCCTGCAAAGCACGTCGCAAGTCTGGGGAGACAGCAGACAAAATCACCCCATCCCTAAGGATACCAGAGGGCTCAGAATTTCCAAGGGAGTCAGGCACAAAACTCCTAGAAAGAGCATCCGCCTTCACATTCTTTGAACCTGGCAGGTATGAAACCACAAAATTGAAACGAGAGAAAAACAATGACCAACGCGCCTGTCTAGGATTCAGACGCCTGGCAGACTCAAGGTAAATCAAATTTTTGTGATCAGTCAAGACCACCACACGATGTCTAGCACCCTCTAGCCAATGACGCCACTCCTCAAATGCCCACTTCATGGCCAAAAGTTCCCGATTACCAACATCATAATTCCGCTCAGCCGGCGAAAACTTTCTAGAAAAAAACGCGCATGGCTTCATCACTGAGCCATCGGAGCTTCTCTGTGACAAAACCGCCCCCGCTCCAATCTCGGAAGCATCAACCTCAACCTGAAAAGGGAGCGAAACATCTGGCTGACGCAACACAGGAGCAGAAGAAAACCGGCGCTTAAGTTCTTGAAAGGCCTCCACAGCCGCAGGAGACCAATTAGCAACATCAGCACCCTTCTTAGTCAAATCCGTCAAAGGCTTAACAACACTAGAAAAATTAGTTATAAAACGACGATAGAAATTAGCAAAGCCCAAGAACTTCTGTAGACTCTTAAGAGATGTAGGCTGCGTCCAGTCACAAATAGCCTGAACCTTGACGGGATCCATCTCAATAGTAGAAGGGGAAAAAATATACCCCAAGAAAGAAATCTTCTGGACTCCAAAGAGACACTTTGAGCCTTTTACAAACAAGGAATTGGCCCGCAGGACCTGAAACACCTTCCTGACCTGCTGAACATGAGACTCCCAGTCATCAGAAAAAACCAAAATATCATCCAAATACACAATCATAAATTTATCCAGATATTCACGGAAAATATCGTGCATAAAAGACTGGAAGACTGAAGGAGCATTAGAAAGTCCGAAAGGCATTACCAAATACTCAAAATGGCCCTCAGGCGTATTAAATGCGGTTTTCCACTCATCACCTTGCTTTATTCGTATAAGATTATACGCACCCCGAAGATCAATCTTAGTGAACCATTTAGCCCCCTTAATGCGAGCAAACAAATCAGTCAACAATGGCAAAGGATACTGATATTTTACGGTAATCTTATTCAAAAGACGATAATCTATACAAGGCCTCAAGGAACCATCTTTTTTGGCCACGAAAAAAAAACCTGCTCCCAAAGGGGACAAAGATGGACGGATATGTCCCTTTTCCAAGGACTCCTTAACATAATCCCGCATAGCAGTATGCTCTGGCACTGACAGATTGAACAAACGACCTTTAGGAAATTTACTGCCTGGAATTAAATTTATAGCACAATCGCAATCCCTGTGAGGAGGAAGCGAACTGAGCTTAGGCTCCTCAAAAACATCCCGATAGTCAGACAAAAACACAGGAATCTCAGAAGGAGTAGATGAAGCGATAGAAATCGGAGGTGCATCATCATGAACCCCCTGACAACCCCAGCTTAACACAGACATCGATTTCCAGTCAAGGACTGGATTATGAGTTTGTAACCATGGCAGACCAAGCACTAGGACATCATGCAAATTATACAGTACCAGGAAGCGAATCACCTCCTGATGAACAGGAGTCATACGCATGGTCACTTGTGTCCAGTACTGAGGTTTATTCATAGCCAAAGGTGTAGAGTCAATTCCCTTCAAAGGAATAGGGACTTCCAGAGGCTCCAGACTAAACCCACAGCGATTGGCAAATGACCAATCCATAAGACTCAGGGCAGCGCCTGAATCCACATAGGCATCGACGGAAATGGATGATAATGAGCAAATCAGAGTCACAGACAGAATGAACTTAGACTGTAAAGTAGTAATGGCAACAGACTTATCAACCTTTTTTGTGCGTTTAGAGCATGCTGATATAACATGAGCTGAATCACCACAATAAAAGCACAACCTTTTTTTCCGCCTATAATTTTGCCGTTCACTTCTGGACTGAATTTTATCACATTGCATTATCTCAGGTGACGGTTCAGACGACACCGCCAAATGGTGCACAGGTTTGCGCTCCCGTAAACGCCGATCAATCTGAATAGCCATAGTCATAGACTCATTCAGACCAGTAGGCGCAGGGAACCCCACCATAACATCTTTAATGGCCTCAGAAAGGCCATCTCTGAACCTTGCAGCCAGGGCGCACTCATTCCACTGAGTAAGCACCGACCACTTCCGAAATTTTTGACAATAAATTTCTGCTTCATCTTGCCCCTGAGAGAGGGCCAACAAAGCTTTTTCAGCCTGAATCTCTTGGTTAGGTTCCTCATAGAGCAAACCCAATGCCAGAAAAAACGCATCCGCATTAAGCAACGCAGGGTCCCCTGGTGCCAATGCAAATGCCCAATCCTGAGGGTCACCCCGCAGGAAAGATATAATAATCTTGACTTGCTGAGCAGGGTCTCCAGAGGAGCGAGATTTCAAAGAAAGAAACAACTTGCAATTGTTCCTAAAATTCAGAAAACGAGATCTATCTCCAGAAAAAAACTCTGGGACAGGAATTCTAGGTTCAGACATAGGAGCATGTACAACAAAATCCTGTATATTTTGAACCTTAGCGGCAAGATTATTCAGGCTGGAAGCCAAATTCTGGACGTCCATGATAAACAGCTGGGATCAGAGCCATTCAAAGATTAAGAGGAGGAGGAAGTAGCCAGGCTGCAATAAGGCTAGGCAGCAAACTCTGAGGGAAAGAGAAAGAGAAAAAAAAAAAAAAACTTCCTCAGACTACTTATCCTCCTACTTCAGCCAATGCAATTAACACTTTGTGGGCCGGTTATACTGTCATGATCCCAATGGCAGGGGATCACTAAAGGACAAGCACAGATACAAACAAGCTCTAGGGCGATGGAACCTGAGCTGACCGCGACCCTGAACCTAACACACAAATAAAAGTAGCCGGGGAACGTGCCTACGATGATCCTAGACGTCTCGCTCCAGCCGAAGATCCAACTTCCCCTACTAGAAGAAACACAGACCTCTCTTGCCTCCAGAGAAATACCCCACAGAAATAGCAGCCCCCCACATATAATGACGGTGAAATGAGAGGAAAGCACATACGCAGTATGAAAACAGTTTCAGCAAAATGAGGCCCGCTAAAGCTAGATAGCAGAGGATACAAAAGTGAACTGCGCGGTCAGCGAAAAACCCTTCAAAAAACCATCCTGAAATTACTTGAACTCATGTGCCAACTCATGGTACATGAGGAGCAATTTCAGCCCACTAGAGCAACCAGCAGCAATAATCACATATCTGCAGGCTGGACTAAAAAACCAAATAAAGCAAAACACCAAAACAGGAAAATCCAAACTTAGCTTGACCAGAAGGTTCTAGGAGCAGGGAGCAGAGGTAACAAGACACACTGGATACATTGCTAACTGGCGAGGAAATGCCAGCAAAGCCAGGTTAAATAGGAAACTCCCATATCCTGATGGAACAGGTGGAACCCAGAGACCCAGGAAAGACAAGTCACCCAGTACCATCAGTAACCACCAGAGGGAGCCCAAAAACAGAACTCACAACACGCTGCCCAATCTATGTCCTGGGGAAGAGGGGGCGGAGTTACGGCCACGCATGCGCGGTCAGAAATGGCGGATGCGACGTACAAAAATACGTTACATTGAACGTTTTATTGTGCTGACGGTCCGCCAAAACACTGATCCAGTGCACGACGGACGCGACGTGTGGCCATCCGTCACGATCCGTCGGCAATACAAGTCTATGCGCAAAAAACGCATCCTGCGGGCACATTGGCAGGATCCGTTTCTTGTCCAAAACGATGGATTGCGAAGGATGCCAAACAATGCAAGTGTGAAAGTAGCCTTAGGGTTAGGGTTGGGGCTAAAGTTAGGGTTAGAGTTGGGATTAGGGTTAGGGTTTGGATTAGGGTTGGTATTAGGGTTAGGGTTGGCATTAGGGTTACGCTTGGGATTAGGGTTAGGTTTGGGATTAGGGTTAAGGTTAGGGTTGTGATTAGGGGTGTATTGGGATTAGGGTTAGGTTTGAGGTTAGGGTTGAGATTAGGATTAGGGGTGTGTTGGATTTAGGGTTTTGATTAGGGTTATGGTTAGGGTTGACATTAGGGTTGTTTTGGGGTAAGGGTTGTGATTATGGTTAGGGTTAGTGATTAGGATTATGGATCAGGTTGGGATTAGGGTTAGGGGTGTGTTGGGGTTAGGGTTGGAGCTAGAATTGGGGTTTTTTCACTGTTTAGGTACATCAGGGGGTCTCCAAACACGACAGCCAATTTTGCGCTCAAAAAGTCAAATGGTGCTCCCTCCCCTCTGAGCTCTGCCGTGCGCCCAAACAGTGGGTTACCCCCACATATGGGGCATCAGCGTACTCGGGATAAATTGGACAACAACTTCTGGGGTCCAATTTCTCTTGTTACCCTTGTGAAAATAAAAACTTGGGGGCTACAAAATCCTTTATGTGGAAAAATATATATATATATATTTTTTTATGACTGCATTATAAACTTCTGTGAAGCACTTGGGCATTCAAAGTTCTCACCACACATCTATATAAGTTCCTTGGGGGGTCTAGTTTCCAAAATGGGGTCACTTGTGGGGGGTTACTACAGTTTAGGTACATCAGGGGCTCTGCAATCGCAACATAATGCCCACAGACCATTCTATCAAAGTCTGCATTCCAAAAAGGCGCTCCTTCCCTTCCGAGCTCTGCCGTGCGCCCAAACAGTGGTTTACCCCCACATATGGCACATCAGCGTACTCGGGATAAATTGCACAACAACTATTGCAGTCCAATTTCTCCTGTTACCCTTGTGAAAATAAAAACTTGGGGGCTACAATATCTTTTTTGTGGAAAAAAAAAATATTTTTTATTTTCACGACTCTGCATTCTAAACTTCTGTGAAGCACTTGGGCATTCAAAGTTCTCACCACACATCTAGAAAAGTTCCATGGGGGGTCTAGTTTCCAAAATGGGGTCACTTGTGGGGGGTTTCCACTGTTAAAGCACATCAGGGGCTCTCCAAACGCGACATGGCGTCCAATCTCAATTCCAGCCAATTCTACATTGAAAAAGTAAACCGGCACTCCTTCTCTTCCAAGCTCTGCGGTGCGCCCTAACAGTGGTTTACTCCCACATATTGGGTATCAGCGTACTCAGGAGAAATTGCACAACAACTTTTGTGGTCTAATTTCTCCTGTTACCCTTGTGAAAATAAAAATTTGTGGGCAAAAAGATCATTTTTGTAGAAAAAATGCGATTTTTTTTTTCACGGCTCTACATTATAAACTTCTGTGAAGCACATGGGGGTTCAAAGTGCTCACCACACATCTAGATAAGTTCCTTAAGGGGTCTAGTTTCCAAAATGGGGTCACTTGTGGGGGGTTTCCACTGTTTAGGCACATCAGGGGCTCTCCAAACACGACATGGCGTCCAATCTCAATTCCAGCCAATTTTACATTGAAAAAGTAAAACGGCGCTCCTTCACTTCCAAGCTCTGCGGTGCGCCCAAACAGTGGTTTACCCTCACATATGGGGTATCGACGTATTCAGGAGAAATCGCACAACATCTTTTGTGGTCTAATTTCTCCTGTTACCCTTGTGAAAATAAGAATTTGTGGGCAAAAAGATCATTTTTGTGTAAACAAATGCGATATTTTATTTTCACGGCTCTACGTTATAAACTTCTGTGAAGCACATGGGGGTTCAAAGTGCTCACCACACATCTAGATAAGTTCCTTAAGGGGTCTAGTTTACAAAATGGTTCACTTGTGGGGGGTTTCCACTGTTTAGGCACATCAGGGGCTCTCTAAACGTGACATGGCGTCCGATCTCAATTCCAGCCAATTCTGCATTGAAAAAGTCAAACGGCGCTCCTTCACTTCTAAGTTCTGCGGTGCGCCCAAAAAGTGGTTTATCCCCACATATGGGGTATTGGCGTATTCAGGAAAAATTGCATAACAAAATTTATGGTTACATTTCTGTTTTTACACTTGTGCAAATAAAAAAAATGGTTCGGAATTAAGATGTTTGCAAAAAAAAGTTAAATGTTCATTTTTTCCTTCCACATTGTTTCAGTTCCTGTGAAGCACATAAAGGGTTAATAAACTTCTTGAATGTGGTTTTGAGAACCTTGAGGGGTGTAGTTTTTAGAATGGTGTCACACTTCATTATTTTCTATCATATAGACCCCTCAAAATGACTTCAAATGTGATGTGGTCCCTAAAAAAAAATGGTGTTGTAAAAATGAGAAATTGCTGGTCAACTTTTAACCCTTATAACTCCCTAAAAAAAAATATTTGTTTCCAAAATTGTGCTGATGTAAAGTAGACATGTGGGAAATGTTATTTATTAACTATTTTTCGTGACATATCTCTCTAATTTAAGGGCATAAAAATACAAAGTTTGAAAATTGCAAAATTTTAAAAATTTTCGCCATATTTCCATTTTTTTCATAAATAATCGCAAGTAATATCGAAGAAATGTTACCACTAACATGAAGTACAATATGTCACGAAAAAACAATCTCAGAATCAGCGGGATCCGTTGAAGCGTTCCAGAGTTATAACCTCATAAAGTGACAGTGGTCAGAATTGCAAAAATTGGCTCGGTCATTAAGTACCAAATTGGCTCTGTCACTAAGGGGTTAAAGGGGCTTTCCAGATTCAGTAAACCCACTGTTCCCTGAGTGGAATGGCTCTTACTCGCCTTCCCAGGTTCAGCCGCTGATTCCGGTGCCTCTTATTGTCTGCAGAACAGACGTCATGTTGACACTTCTGGATCCAATAGCTGAGCTCTGCAGCTTCACGTGCGTTGACGCCGTGAGTCGCTCACAGCCAATGAGCTCACCGACTGACTGCAGCGCTGCAGATGTGACATCAGCACTTCAGACAATAACAGGGACAAGGAACTGTCATGAAGACTGTGTTGGTCCCTGGAGGGAGAGGAAAAAAAAACTTTTTTTTTTTTTAATAACTGCAGCTAATGAGAAGGATTTTTTGAAATAGGAAAACCCCTTTAAGTAACGGCTAATACATGTTACTATGGGTTTTGGCAGCAAATTAAAAACATATAGCTTACAGCTTCTTATAAACTGATATAATCAGTGTTGAGCTGTGTTCAGATGCAGTGGGATTTTTTCATGCAAACTAAAAGCTGCGTTTTACCGTACGAGACGAAGCGATGAGGTTGCAGAAATCTCATGCACACGCTTGTTTTTCTTCCTGACTGAATTTGAGAGCAGCAGCGTTTTTTAGGCTGCAGCATATCAGTTCTTTCAGCGTTTTTCACTGTTTCACTCATAAAGTTATGAGAAAGTAAATAAATTGTTTTTTTAATAAAACCAATTTTATTAAACAAGTCATGTAGACACGTGTAATCCACACCCAATAAAATGCAGCAAACAAATGCACCAAAACTGGTGTTTTGAACACAGTAGTTCTACTGCCAAGACAGCAGGTTATGGCTTCAGAAACATAACGCAGCAAAAACGCTGCGTGTGAACATAGCCTTAAGAAGAATTATGATCAGCCAATTGGTTCGGCCCTCCACAACAGCCCCAGTTTCTTATGTAGCTCCTTTGAAAAATTAATTGCCCACCCCTGTGTTAAGGGGATCCTTCTCCTCCTTCCAGGCATGGCATCACCCTCCCCGAGAGGCAGGCAATACCACTGTGGCATCTGGATTTCTGGGGTGCCACATTCCCCCTTAGTTAAATCCAGTACTCCCAGACTGGGAAAAAAACAAACAAAGAGGTAAAGACATACACAATTTTTGAAATATGCATTTTAACTGTAACAGGTAATATAAACTTTTCTTCCCTTTCGGGGAGGTTCTCTTGCTTTAACGTTACATATACACAAATGACAAACATATCAGAAGTGCCAAACATTTTTCAAGTGGAAAACATCACATTAATAACACTTTTACTTCTTTTTCCAGGGCAGGTCATCGTCTGGGCCACGGGTAACATCAGATTCAGCCCAGTACCGTTTGTAAAGAATATATGGCATAGTTGTCACCTGGGAGCCAGTGTCCAAAAGGCATTCATTGGGATGCCGTCAATCACAATTAGGAGGACTGGTTGTCCTATGACATACTTGGCTCGCCAGCTTTGTGGAACTGGTCGTCCTACTCCTGGGGGTTGGCCCTCTGCCCCAGGGGTTGCTTGTGTAAATTGCAGAATCTTGCAATGTGTCCCACCTGGTTGCAGCGGCGACAAATGGGTTGTCCGTCCTGGTTGTAGCGGTCGTTGTCTCTTCCTCTGGTCGGTGGGATCCTCTTCTGCCATCGCCATGGGACGTCATCTGGACTGGAGGCCAACGGGATCTTCTCCTTTGGGGACACTTGAATGGACTGCACGGTTCTGGCAAGTGCAGCCACAGCACTGGTCAGTTCCTGGACCTGGAGGCGCAGTCCTGCAGCAGGGTCATTATCTAGGGTCTGCACGTCAGCCTCAAAGGGGGCCTGATAAAAGATTGCCGCTTCCTGATGGTATGCAATTGCTGGGCACCTAGGGGGCACTGTGCAGTTGCGATTTGGTTCATGCAGCACCCGGATGGCCCTCTCTTTAAAGTGTGCAAAGTCCAGGTCAAGGTTTTGCAGGGCCAAGATGCGTAGATGTGTTTTGTGGGTGTTGGACAGGAGTCCTTCAATAAATTGCTCCTTTAATAATTTGTCCCCATCCTGCACGCTGTCAGAGTCAACCTGCTTAATAGCATGCAGCGCCTCCTGGAGATTAAGGGCATAGTCCCGTATACTGTCCTGCACCCTTTGTTTGCACCCAAAGAACCTCATCTTTATCTCTGCTGTGGTGCTGGTGTCAAAGGTGTCCTTCAGCCTGGCCAAGATTTGCTTAACAGTCCCTTTATCAGTGTCCGGCCAGGACTTTACTTCCCTCTGAGCTGCACCAGTTAGCTGGCCAGTGAGGAGGCTGACCTTTAGGTTTTCACTTCAAACAGAGTGCAGAGTCTCTCCTTAAAGTCACTCAGGGTGTGTGACTCTCCTGAGAACTTCGGTAGCAAGGCTGCTCCCGGTATATAGAGCATGGGAGGTGTAGCTGCGGATGGCTCCGGCCGGTTTATAGGGGCTGCAGCCATCGCGGGGTCTGGTGGCATCATGGAGGCTGCAGTTGCCGCTGGTTCTGACGGCATCATGCAGGCTGCGACTGGGGCCGCCACTGGTTCTAACGGCACCATGGGGGCTGCGGCCGCCGCTGAATTCTGCTGTACTATGGGTGCTGCAGAGGCTGCTATAGAGGGGTCACTGGAGTTGGGCATCTTCGGCCCCTAGTTAACCCTTGCCGGGGTGTGACTCACAGCTCCAGCTGCTGCAGGTTGTTGCTCCTTGCACAGCACTGCTGCACTGTTGTTTCACAGCTTCTCACACTGGTATTGCCTTCACAGGAGCTGGCAGTCTGCTGAAGACGCTGGGATGGATCACACAGCACACGGTTCCTCGCAGGGACCCCTCCTGAAAGCTTAGCACACAGCACACGGTTCCTCGCAGGGGCCCCTCCTGAAAGCTTAGCACACAGCACACTGCTCCTCACAGGGGCCCCTCCTGAAAGCTTAGCACACAGCACACGGTTCCTTGCAGGGGCCTCTCCTGAAAGCTTAGCACACAGCACACTGCTCCTCGCAGGGTCCCCTCCTGAAAGCTTAGCACACAGCACACGGTTCCTCGCAGGGGCCCCTCCTGAAAGCTTAGCACACAGCACACTGCTCCTCGCAGGGGCCCCTCCTGAAAGCTTAGCACACAGCACACGGTTCCTCGCAGGGGCCCCTCCTGAAAGCTTAGCACACAGCACACGGTTCCTCGCAGGGGCCCCTCCTGAAAGCTTAGCACACAGCACACTGCTCCTCGCAGGGGCCCCTCCTGAAAGCTTAGCACACAGCACACGGTTCCTCGCAGGGGCCCCTCCTGAAAGCTTAGCACACAGCACACTGCTCCTCGCAGGGGCCCCTCCTGAAAGCTTAGCACACAGCACACGGTTCCTCGCAGGGGCCCCTCCTGAAAGCTTAGCACACAGCACACGGTTCCTCGCAGGGGCCCCTCCTGAAAGCTTAGCACACAGCACACTGCTCCTCGCAGGGGCCCCTCCTGAAAGCTTAGCACACAGCACACGGTTCCTCGCAGGGGCCCCTCCTGAAAGCTTAGCACACAGCACACTGCTCCTCACAGGGGCCCCTCCTGAAAGCTTAGCACACAGCACACGGTTCCTTGCAGGGGCCCCTCCTGAAAGCTTAGCACACAGCACACTGCTCCTCGCAGGGGCCCCTCCTGAAAGCTTAGCACACAGCACACGGTTCCTCGCAGGGGCCCCTCCTGAAAGCTTAGCACACAGCACACTGCTCCTCGCAGTGGCCCCTCCTGAAAGCTTAGCACACAGCACACGGTTCCTCGCAGGGGCCCCTCCTGAAAGCTTAGCACACAGCACACTGCTCCTCGCAGTGGCCCCTCCTGAAAGCTTAGCACACAGCACACTGCTCCTCGCAGGGGCCCCTCCTGAAAGCTTAGCACACAGCACACGGTTCCTCGCAGGGGCCCCTCCTGAAAGCTTAGCACACAGCACACTGCTCCTCGCAGGGGCCCCTCCTGAAAGCTTAGCACACAGCACACGGTTCCTCGCAGGGGCCCCTCCTGAAAGCTTAGCACACAGCACACTGCTCCTCGCAGGGGCCCCTCCTGAAAGCTTAGCACACAGCACACTGCTCCTCGCAGGGGCCCCTCCTGAAAGCTTAGCACACAGCACACTGCTCCTCGCAGGGGCCCCTCCTGAAAGCTTAGCACACAGCACACGGTTCCTCGCAGGGGCCCCTCCTGAAAGCTTAGCACACAGCACACTGCTCCTCGCAGTGGCCCCTCCTGAAAGCTTAGCACACAGCACACGGTTCCTCGCAGGGGCCCCTCCTGAAAGCTTAGCACACAGCACACTGCTCCTCGCAGTGGCCCCTCCTGAAAGCTTAGCACACAGCACACGGTTCCTCGCAGGGGCCCCTCCTGAAAGCTTAGCACACAGCACACTGCTCCTCGCAGGGGCCCCTCCTGAAAGCTTAGCACACAGCACACGGTTCCTCGCAGGGGCCCCTCCTGAAAGCTTAGCACACAGCACACTGCTCCTCGCAGGGGCCCCTCCTGAAAGCTTAGCACACAGCACACTGCTCCTCGCAGGGGCCCCTCCTGAAAGCTTAGCACACAGCACACTGCTCCTCGCAGGGGCCCCTCCTGAAAGCTTAGCACACAGCACACTGCTCCTCGCAGGGGCCCCTCCTGAAAGCTTAGCACACAGCACACTGCTCCTCGCAGGGGCCCCTCCTGAAAGCTTAGCACACAGCACACGGTTCCTCGCAGGGGCCCCTCCTGAAAGCTTAGCGCACAGCACACTGCTCCTCGCAGGGACCCCTCCTGAAAGCTTAGCACACAGCACACGGTTCCTCGCAGGGGCCCCTCCTGAAAGCTTAGCGCACAGCACACGGTTCCTCGCAGGGGCCCCTCCTGAAAGCTTAGCACACAGCACACGGTTCCTCGCAGGGGCCCCTCCTGAAAGCTTAGCACACAGCACACGGTTCCTCGCAGGGGCCCCTCCTGAAAGCTTAGCACACAGCACACGGTTCCTCGCAGGGGCCCCTCCTGAAAGCTTAGCACACAGCACACTCACTCCTCAGTGCAGAGGGGTGGATCAGTGCCACCGTAGTAACGCAGTCTATGCATAGAGGGGCTGGCACATTCTAATGCAGGGGAGGTAGCAATTTCTCCACACAATCTAAGCACCTCCTTTCTGGAATGACAGACAACTCAAAGCACACCTATGCAAGTGGGAGGGGCCTATTTTGGCACCGTTTCCGAGGCTCCGCCCACGGTGGGACACCCTTCATATGATTAACTCCACATGTCCCTCAGTAATGGCCGCTCTCAAAGTTCCAATGCACCACACAGCATGCAGCTTCTTAGGGTATGTTTCCACGTTTAGGAAACGCTGCGTGTTTGACGCTGCGTAGAGCCGCAGCGTCACTCACGCAGCGTCCAGATATTACAGCATAGTGGAGGGGATATCATGAAATCCCGTCTCCACTATGCATTAAAAGACGCATGCGGCAGACCCGCGGAAACGGACATGCTGTGCGTCTGCCAGTGGCCTCAGGTGCAGATTTGGTCAGGATTTACCTGCATCAAATCCAGACCAAATCCTGAGGCAATCCTGAACGTGGACACATATGCGGTTTTGTATGCGTTTTTAAAAGCTAAATAAAGATGTATTATTGAACAAAAAAAAAAAAAAAGATTTGTGATGTCATGTCTTGTCCAACCTCCTCTTTTACATTTGTCCAACCCACACTCCAGTACACACATAGATAGACAGATAGATAGATGGACAGATAGATAAACAGATGGATAGATAATAGATATCTAGATAGATACATAGACAGACAGACAAACAGACAGATAGATAGATAGATAGATAGATAGATAGATAGATAGATAGATAGATAGATAGATAGATAGATAGAAGAAATGAGATAGATAGATGTAGATAGATATATGGATAGTTAGGCTACTTTTGCACATCAGGTTTTTGCCGTCAGGCACAATCCGGCGAGTTGTGATAAAAGCGGATCGGTTTTTTTTTTTACCGGATCTGTTTTTTTCTCAGAGTTGTATTAGGCTACTTTCACACTTGTGTCGTTTGGTGTCCATCGCAATCGTCGTTTTGGGAAAAAAATGCATCCTGCAAATGTGCCCGCAGAATACGTTTTTTTCCTATAGACTTGTATTGCCGACGGATGGCGACGTATGGCCATACGTCGCGTCTGTCGTGCACTGGATGCATCGTGTTTTGGCAGACCGTTATCACTAAAAAATGTTCAAGGGAACGTTTTTTCGTACGTCGGGTCTGCCATTTCCTACCGCACATGCGCGGCCGGAACTCCGCCCCCTCCTCCCCGAGACTTTACAGTGGGCAGTGGATGCATTGAAACACTGCATCCCCTGCCCACGTTGTGCCGAATTTTCACAACTTCCGTCAGTACGTCGCACCGACGCTTAGCGAGGCGCCCGTACCGACGCAAGTGTGAAAGTAGTCTTAGCGACCAGATTGTGCCTGATGGCCACATGTTTCATCATTTTTTTTGCCGGATCCGTAAAAAAAAAACTGTTTCCAGCGGACGGAGAAAACGTACAGAGGAAAGTTTTATCTGTCAAGTGAAAAAACGCACAGCGACGGATCGGGCAAAAAATGTATGAAACAGATGTGAAATGATGATTCCGTCCTCCGAATCCAGGTTCTCATGAATTTTTTCCATTGAAATCATGCACATTTTCCGTTCTCTGTCTCTCTAAAAAAACGGATCAGTTGCAGCAGTTTTTCACTATTTGCAACGGATCCGTTTTTCCACAAATTCATCGGATCCTGCCTGACGGAAACAAACTGATGTGTGAAAGTAGCCTAACTATCCATATATCTATCTACATCTATCCATCAGGCAGGATCCGGCGAATTTTTGAAAAAACGGATCGGTTGCAAATAGTGAAAAACTGATGCAACTGATCCGTTTTTTTTTTTTTTTTAGAGAGAGAATGAAAGATGTGCATAATTTCAATGGAAAAAATGCATCAAAAACCGGATTCGGAGGCCGAATGCGTAATTTCACATCTCAGTTTCATACATTTTTCGCCAGATCCGTCGCTGGGCGTTTTTTCGCTGGACAGAAAAACCATTCTTCTGTACGTTTTCTCCATCCACCGGAAACAGCTTTTCTGAAGGATCCGGCAAAAAACGGATGAAACGTGTGGCCATCAGGCGCAATCCGGCGCTAATACAACTCTATGAGAAAAAAAAAGATCCAGCGGAAAAAAACGGATCCATTTTTTTCAAGATTCACCGGATTGTGCCTGATGGCAAAAACTGAAGTGTGAAAGCAGCCAGATATATGGATAGATACATCTATGTATCTATAGATATATCTATCTATAAATATATCTATAGACAGATATATCCATAGATATATAATAGAAAGGCCGATGTTTCTTAATGAGCGTTTAATTTAAAAAAAAAAAAGGAAAAAAATGGCGTGGGCTCCCGCGCAACAGACAGCTGTGGGCTGATATTCATAGCCTAGAGAGGGCCATGGATATTGCCCCCCCCCCCAGCTACAAATACCAGCCTGCAGCCGCCCCAGAAATGGTGCATCTGTAAGATGCGCCAATTCCAGCACTTCACCTCTCTCTTCCCACTCCCGTTTAGCGGTGGGATATGGGGTAATAAGGGGTTAATGTCACCTTGCTATTGTAAGGTGACATTAAGCCGGGTTAATAATGGAGAGGCATCAATAAAACGCCTATCTATTATTAATCCTAGAGTAGTGAAAGAGTTAAAAACAAAATAAAGACACAGCCAGAAAAAAGTATTTTATTATACTTAATTTCACCATACTTACCATACTTCAGCGCCTGCAAAAAACGTAAAATAATAAACCGTATACTACCTGTCCGCCGTAGTCAAATTAATAACGAGTGTCCCACGGCGATCTCCACTATAGAACAGTGACATCGGGTGATGTCACTGCTCTATAGGACCTCCAGTGACACACTGACAGGAGACAATGGCTCCTGCAGTGCATCACTGAGAGGTTACTGTACTTCACTGGTCTCACTTTATGACATTGCTGCGTGGGAACTTTCTCACACAGCAATGCCAAAAGTGAGACTAGGGACTATTTTTTTACAGTGGCGGAGGAATGCAGCGCAGAAGGATACCTCCCTCCCGTCATTGTATTCCTGGAGCCCCTAGAGAGCAGTCGCATCAGCTGATGATGCTGCTCTCCACGGGAGATCGTCGTGGGACACTCGTGGATTTCTGAGGATCAGGGAGTATAGTGTTTGCTATTTTAATGTTATTTTAATATTTTTACAGGCGACACTGGCTTCGAGGATCAAAGTGACAAGTGATGGTGAGTATGTACTCTATGTTATATGTACTGTATGTCTATATGTATGTATTGTATGTAATGTATGAATGTATTGTATGTAGTATGTTGTATGTAGTATGTATGCAGTATGTATGTATGCATGTTGTATGTAGTATGTATGTAGTATGTATGTATGTAGTATGCATGTTGTATGTATGTAGTATGTTGTATGTATGTAGCATGTATGTAGTATGTAGGTATATATGTTGCATGTATGTAGTATGTTGTATGTATGTAGTATGTATGTAGGATGTTGTGTGTATGTAGTATGTATGTATGTAATATGTATGTAGTATGTTATATGTATGTATGTAGTATGTTGTATATATGTAGTATGTACTGTATGTAGTATGTATGTTGTATGTATAGTATGTATGTTGTATGCATGTAGTATGTATGTAGTATGTTGTATGTAGTATGTATGTTTGTGTTTTTTTGTTTTTTTACATTCAACACATTAGCCGGATGATGGGACTTCTACTGTCCCATTATTGGCTAATGTGTCAATCACTGTCATTGTAGCAGGACGATGCCTGCACACCAGCACAGACCCCCGAGAGGCCCGCACAGACCCCCGGCAGGCCCGCACAGACCCCACGGCAGGCCGCACAGATCCCCTGGCAGCCCGCACAGACCCCCAAGGCACACAGACCCCCCGGCAGCCCGCACAGACCCCCCGGCAGCCTGCACAGACCCCCCGGCAGGCCATACAGACCCCCTGGCAGGCTGCACAGACCCCCGGCAGGCCCGCACAGACCCCCGGCAGGCCCGCACAGACCCCACGGCAGGCCGCACAGATCCCCCGGCAGCCCGCACAGACCCCCAAGGCACACAGACCCCCCGGCAGGCCCGCATAGACCCCCGGCAGGCCCGCACAGACCCCCGGCAGGCCCGCACAGACCCCTGGCAGGCCCGCACAGACCCCCTGGCAGGCCCACACAGACCCCCCGGCAGGCCCGCTGTTATGTTTGCTAATGACAGGTGTTATGAAGGCAATCCAGAAACACAGTGTGCTTAGCGATCAGAGCGCACACAGTGATCTGACAAATACCCAAAAATACAAGAACGAGCTCTGAGACGTGGAAACTCTGTAGACTGCACACCTGATCCTATCCTAAACACAACTAAAAGCGGCTGTGGATTGCGCCTAACAACTACCTAGGCAACTCGGCACAGCCTAAGAAACTAGCTAGCCTGAAGATAGAAAAATAGGCCTGACTTGCCCCAGAGAAATTCCCCAAAGGAAAAGGCAGCCCCCCACATATAATGACTGTGAGTAAGATGAAAAGACAAAACGTAGGGATGAAATAGATTCAGCAAAGTGGGGCCCGATATTCTAGGACAGAGCGAGGACAGTAAAGCGAACTTTGCAGTCTACAAAAAACCCTAAAGCAAAACCACGCAAAGGGGGCAAAAAAACCCACCGTGCCGAACTAACGGCACGGCGGTACACCCTTTGCGTCTCAGAGCTTCCAGCAAAACAAAAGACAAGCTGGACAGAAAAAAAGCAACAAAAAAGCAAAAGGCACTTAGCTATACAGAGCAGCAGGTCACAGGAACAATCAGGAGAAGCTCAGATCCAACACTGGAACATTGACAAGGAGCAAGGATAGCAGCATCAGGCGGAGTTAAGTAATGAAGCAGTTAACGAGCTCACCAGAACACCTGAGGGAGGAAGCTCAGAAGCTGCAGTACCACTTGTGACCACAGGAGTGAATTCAGCCACAGAATTCACAACAGCCCGCACAGACCCCCAGCAGGCCCGCACAGACCCCCGGCAGGCCCGCACAGACCCCCGGCAGCCCACACAGACCCCCGGCAGTCCCGCACAGACCCCCCGGCAGCCCGCACAGACCCCCGGCAGGCCCACACAGATCCCCAGCAGCTTGCACAGACCCCCGGGAGGCCCGCACAGACCCCCGACGTTACCGCAGAGACCCCTCCCGCACACACAGACACGCAGTCTCTTTTTTAGATCTGCAGTTTTGCTGCGGAAGTGCCCAACTCAATGCAAGTCAATGGGTGCAGAAACGCTGCAGATCCGCACAAAGAATTGTCATGCTGCGGAAAAAACAAAGCTGCGTTTCCGCACGTTTTGTTTCCGCAGCATGTGCACAGCGGATTTGGTTTTCCATAGGTTTACATGGTACTGTAGACCGCATGGAAAACTGCTGCAGATCCGCAGCATCAAAAACGCTGCGGATCCGCGGTAAAAACCGCAATGTGTGAACATGGCCTTACACAGTTCACAAACAGTTCAGAAGCAGATATTAAGCACACAGCACTCTGCTTAGCGGAGGTTCTTTATCCTGTTTGTGACGCCAAGTCACAGGACCTAGGACCGTGGGGTACTCAGGCCGGGTCTAGATGTACTTAAAGGGGTGGTCACAGTGGCAGTGACCCAGTCCGTGGTACTGGGGGTCCAGTAAACGGGGCTTAATGGAAATGGGAATAAAGTCTAATGTAGTAATGTTCATGACGCCACCCAGTACCGGCGTCAGCACCCAGCGCATCCGGGCAAGTGTCGGGGCCCTAGCAAGACAGGGCGGCTCATTTTGACAAGTGTGACCAACTTTTTACTATTGATGCTGCCTATGCAGCATCAATAGTAAAAAGATATAATATTAAAAATAATATATAAAAAAAAAGCGTAATATTCTCACCTTCCGGCCGCTCCTGCAGCTTTCCCAATCGTCACGATGCTCACGGCAGCTCCCGTGCCCAGTAATGCCTTGGGACAATGACCCCAGATGATGTAGCATCACCTGAGACCGCTAAGTCATCACAGGTCATTGCGAATCCCAAGGCATCACTGAGAACAGGAGCTGCTGGGAGCAGTATATACTGTAACTATTGATATGGTGCCCAGTCCCTGGAGGAGAGTCTCCTCTCCTCCACACCCGGGTACCATCCGCACATGCATGATCTGCTTACTTGGTGCATGGTGGGCATAGCCCCATGCGGAAAGCAAGCGGATCAATGCATTCCTATGTGTGCGGAATCGCGGCGATTCCGCACAAAGAATGAGCATGCTGCCTATTTTTCCGTGATGTGATTCCGCTGCGGAAAAATACGCAGCATTAGCACAGCATTGCAGAATCCCATTGAATTCAATGGGTTGTGTTGTGTATGCTTTTTCATGGCGAAAAAAACACGGTAAAAACGCATACAATCCGCAATGTGTGCACATAGCCTAACAGTGAGTACTGGACTGTGGGACCATTCTCGGGGGACATATACTTATACTACATGGGCTGTGTTATATACTATGTGGGCTGTGTTATATGCTACGTGGGCTGTGTTATATGCTACGTGGGCTGTGTTATATACTATGTGGCTGTACTATATACTACATGGGCTGCGTTATATGCTATGTGGGCTGTGTTATATGCTACATGGGCTGTGTTATACAGTGGGGCAAAAAAGTATTTAGTCAGTCAGCAATAGTGCAAGTTCCACCACTTAAAAAGATGAGAGGCGTCTGTAATTTACATCATAGGTAGACCTCAACTATGGGAGACAAACTGAGAAAAAAAAATCCAGAAAATCACATTGTCTGTTTTTTTAACAATTTATTTGCATATTATGGTGGAAAATAAGTATTTGGTCAGAAACAAAATTTCATCTCAATACTTTGTAATATATCCTTTGTTGGCAATGACAGAGGTCAAACATTTTCTGTAAGTCTTCACAAGGTTGCCACACACTGTTGTTGCTATGTTGGCCCATTCCTCCATGCAGATCTCCTCTAGAGCAGTGATGTTTTTGGCTTTTCGCTTGGCAACACAGACTTTCAACTCCCTCCAAAGGTTTTCTATAGGGTTGAGATCTGGAGACTGGCTAGGCCACTCCAGGACCTTGAAATGCTTCTTACGAAGCCACTCCTTCGTTGCCCTGGCGGTGTGCTTTGGATCATTGTCATGTTGAAAGACCCAGCCACGTTTCATCTTCAATGCCCTTGCTGATGGAAGGAGGTTTGCACTCAAAATCTCATGATACATGGCCCCATTCATTCTTTCATGTACCCGGATCAGTCATCCTGGCCCCTTTCCAGAGAAACAGCCCCAAAACATGATGTTTCCACCACCATGCTTTACAGTAGGTATGGTGTTTGATGGATGCAACTCAGTATTCTTTTTCCTCCAAACACGACAAGTTGTGTTTCTACCAAACAGTTCCAGTTTGGTTTCATCAGACCATAGGACATTCTCCCAAAACTCCTCTGGATCATCCAAATGCTCTCTAGCAAACTTCAGATGGGCCCGGACATGTACTGGCTTAAGCAGTGGGACACGTCTGGCACTGCAGGATCTGAGTCCATGGTGGCGTAGTGTGTTACTTATGGTAGGCCTTGTTACATTGGTCCCAGCTCTCTACAGTTCATTCACTAGGTCCCCCCGCGTGGTTCTGGGATTTTTGCTCACCGTTCTTGTGATCATTCTGACCCCACGGGGTGGAATTTTGCGTGGAGCCCCAGATCGAGGGAGATTATCAGTGGTCTTGTATGTCTTCCATTTTCTAATTATTGCTCCCACTGTTGATTTCTTCACTCCAAGCTGGTTGGCTATTGCAGATTCAGTCTTCCCAGCCTGGTGCAGGGCTACAATTTTGTTTCTGGTGTCCTTTGACAGCTCTTTGGTCTTCACCATAGTGGAGTTTAGAGTCAGACTGTTTGAGGGTGTGCACAGGTGTCTTTTTATACTGATAACAAGTTTAAACAGGTGCCATTACTACAGGTAATGAGTGGAGGAAAGAGGAGACTCTTAAAGAAGAAGTTACAGGTCTGTGAGAGCCAGAAATCTTGATTGTTTGTTTCTGACCAAATACTTATTTTCCACCATAATATGCAAATAAATTGTTAAAAAAACAGACAATGTGATTTTCTGTATTTTTTTTCCTCAGTTTGTCTCCCATAGTTGAGGTCTACCTATGATGTAAATTACAGACGCCTCTCATCTTTTTAAGTGGTGGAACTTGCACTATTGCTGACTGACTAAATACTTTTTTGCCCCACTGTATACTATGTGGGCTGTGTTATATACTATGTGGCTGTACTATATACTACATGGGCTGCGTTATATGCGATGTGGGCTGTGTTATATGCTATGTGGGCTGTGTTATATGCTACGTGGGCTGTGTTATATACTATGTGGGCTGTGTTATATACTACTTGGGCTATGTTATATGCTATGTGGGCTGTATTATATACTACGTGGGCTGTGTTATATACTACGTGGGCTGTGCTATATACTATGTGGGCTGTGTTATATGTTACGTGGCTGTGCTATATAGATGTGGCTGTGCAATATACTACGTGGCTGTGCTATATACTATGAGGCTGTGCTATACGCTACCCATTTTTCACTTTTACAAATGTTCTACATTAATACTTTCTAATGTTTACTTTAAAAAGTTTTCCATTAAAAACTTGTCATATTCAATGTATGCAGTTTTTTCTTTGCAGCAAGTTCAGTTAACAATAAAATGCCTACTGGTAACTGAGGAAGAGGGAGTAGATCACAAAAATTGGCATATAAGGGGTTTACTTATATAAAGCCTAAAGCCTCTCTGCTGTATGGTATTGTAAATTTTACACTAGCTATCACTCATGTAAGAAGTTAAATCTGGCATTGTACTATACCTATATTTCCCTGCTGTATCTGTGCATCATGACTCGTGGTTTGTGTTAAAGGGGGGCCCACTGAGACTCTTTCACCTCGGGCCCTCATAAACCTGGAGCCGGCCCTGACGCCACCTGTGGTATTCGGCCAGGGATGGCCGACGCTGCTTAAAGGGATCCGCTGAGGCCGATTGTGATGCAGCTCAGATGGTTTCGCTCCCCACAGGTGGAGCGGAGGCCCCTGGGCTATCCGGACAGTCTATAAGCGGTTGTAGGTGTTGGGGTGAAGGAACTAATTGGAGGACACAGAATTTGCAGTCTCTTTACCTTTTACTGGTGAATGCAATCTGGGGCACAGGATACAGGTGATCTTTGAAATCCAGGCAGCCTGGAAGCGGTTCAGAATCCCCCTAGCCAGGTGGGGTTGGAAGCCTTCCTTTCTGTGCTGTATTATCTGTCCCTTGCTGCCTTAAGCTTCACACAAGGTCCTCTCTCAATCCATCGCTCAGGTGGGACACTACCCGCATGGCAGGCAACTCGAGCCTTTTTACAGGTGTCCCTTCTCGCGGTGACTCCGGGCTCTAATCTGCAGCTGTGCCTTCAGATGTTCATGGTGGCCAGGAGACCTGCAATCTCTTGCCCTCCAATTTCTGCTGTGGGGCATACAGTTCCCACACAGCCTCGAACTCTGGTGTCCGGTTTCTTGCGCTCAAGCCTGGAGGGAGCCCAGTTGCAGCTCTCCTCCAGCTCCTCACTCCTCTCTGCTCCTCTCCCTTCACTGTCTCACACAATCT
Organism: Ranitomeya imitator; assembly: GCF_032444005.1. Taxonomy (NCBI): domain Eukaryota; kingdom Metazoa; phylum Chordata; class Amphibia; order Anura; family Dendrobatidae; genus Ranitomeya; species Ranitomeya imitator. Next base: position 811,140,217 of record NC_091284.1, on the reverse strand, counting down.
GCTCTTACTCCTCCTCCAGACAGAATTTATAGGGAAGCTACCCTGAAACCGGGTCTAGAGCTCCCCCTTCTGGCCTGGAATCAGAAAAGTGTTGTAAGCTCGTGTTACCTGGTAAGGGCATCCTTCTTGCTTCTAGGCATGGCATCACCCTCCCCGAGAGGCAGGCAATACCACTGTGGCATCCAGATTCCTGGGATGCCACATCTCCTTCCGGCTTGGCGGCTGCCCAGGGTGCGCACACTGCGGGCAGATCGCCATGCACCGTGCTTAAGACCTGCATGCGTACGCTTTCCCTCTCTTAAAGGGGCCATGTGCGATTCCTTAAAATGTCTCCAGCGAATAGCTGGAGGACTCCTACTATTTCAGGCCCATTCTCCAGCATGGAGGTGTTTCTGTGTCTAACACACTTGCTAGATCTCAGGTCCCATTACTAGTATCCTATATACCTGACTGTCTATCAGCCGTGCCCACCTGCCTGTCTATCAATCGTACTTGCCTGCCTATCAGTTGTGTTCACCTGCCTATCAGCCGTGCCCACCTGCCTGTCCATCAGCCGAGCCCACCGACACATGTCTACAAAGATACCTGTGGTGACCGCCAGTACCAGTCAGTTTGTCAGTTGTGCCAGCTACTGCTCTAGCCAGACCTGTCTGGACTTGCCCAGTCCAATATCCCTGCCTCCAGACCCTTGAGGGTCAGCTACCATACACACGAGGACTGTCCTAGTGTAGTACTTGGTTCCACCTCCTTCATCTCTCCTCGGATCACGGTGTCGTCAGCCGTCTTGTATACTAGTTCAGACTTGGTGAGGCACCTAGTTACACCCCTCAAGGCTTTCCTTGGGCCGCGACACAGTGGTTCCACCACTCAGCCCGTTACAGCAATATATATATATATATGCTTGGAATATATATATATATATATATATATATATATACTTGGAAAGCATCACCAAACCGAATTTTTGCCTGTAGGACATTATTGCAAGAGAGCTTGCCTGAGTAGATTACACAAGAAGGATAACACACAGCAAGTCAGCAGGATCTAGGAGCAACATGGCAGATGTGACAACCTACATGGTGAGCTGCAGCATGTGCTACATGTTCACAGATCGACCAGAAGAAGAATCAAATTTCACCTGTCAGAAGTGTAGACTAGTGGCCCTTTTAGAAGAAAAGGTGCGGGGTCTGGAAGAAAGAATAGCAACTTTGAAACTCATCAAAGAGAATGAAGACTTTCTAGACAGAACAGAAGCATCTCTACTGGTCACAGAAGCTGAAAAAAGTGTCAGAGAACCTCCAAAAGCAGATGAGTGGAAGCATGTGACCAAAAGAAGCAAGAAGACCATGGAGAAATCACCAACCACACAACTGAAGAACCGATATCAAATCTTTGTAGAGGATGAAGATGGCACACCTAAGGATGAAGCAATACCAGCAAGCAAAAAAGAAAAGGGCACACAGCAACAAGTGACATCAAAAAGTACAGCCAAGAAGCAACGAAGAGTGGTGGTGGTGGGAGACTCACTACTGAGAGGCACAGAAGCAGCCATCTGCAGACCGGACATAACTGCAAGAGAAGTATGCTGCCTTCCAGGTGCGATGATCAAGGATGTGACCGATAGGATACCAAAGCTCTTCAGCTCCAAGGACGTCCACCCATTTCTTCTGATACATATTGGCACCAATGACACGGCAAGGAAGGACCTACCGACAATCTGCAAAGACTTTGAAGAGTTGGGGAAGAAAGTAAAGGAACTGGATGCACAGGTAGTTTTTTCTTCTATCCTTCCAGTAGACGGGCATGGCACCAGGAGATGGGACAGGATCCTTGATGCAAACAACTGGCTAAGACGATGGTGCAGACAACAAGGATTCGGATTCCTGGACCACGGTGTGAATTACTTGTACGATGGACTCCTCGCCAGAGACGGACTACACCTCAACAAACCTGGGAAACACACATTCGCCAGAAGACTCGCTACACTCATCAGGAGGGCGTTAAACTAGAAGAAGAGGGGATGGGAAGAAAAACATTAGACTCGAACAAAGAAGACCCAGGAAAACATACTCAGAAGGGAGGTAAGAACATTTCTAAAACAATCCACAGCGAGGAGATTGGAACAAAACAAAATCCTCTAAACTGCATGCTCGCAAACGCCAGAAGCCTGACAAACAAGATGGAAGAACTAGAAGCAGAAATATCTACAGGTAACTTTGACATAGTGGGAATAACCGAGACATGGTTAGATGAAAGCTATGACTGGGCAGTTAACTTACAGGGTTACAGTCTGTTTAGAAAGGATCGTAAAAATCGGAGAGGAGGAGGGGTTTGTCTCTATGTAAAGTCTTGTCTAAAGTCCACTTTAAGGGAGGATATTAGCGAAGGAAATGAGGATGTCGAGTCCATATGGGTCGAAATTCATGGAGGGAAAAATGGTAACAAAATTCTCATTGGGGTCTGTTACAAACCCCCAAATATAACAGAAACCATGGAAAATCTACTTCTAAAGCAGATAGATGAAGCTGCAACCCATAATGAGGTCCTGGTTATGGGGGACTTTAACTACCCGGATATTAACTGGGAAACAGAAACCTGTGAAACCTATAAAGGCAACAGGTTTCTGCTAATAACCAAGAAAAATTATCTTTCACAATTGGTGCAGAATCCAACCAGAGGAGCAGCACTTTTAGACCTAATACTATCTAATAGACCTGACAGAATAACAAATCTGCAGGTGGTCGGGCATCTAGGAAATAGCGACCACAATATTGTACAGTTTCACCTGTCTTTCACTAGGGGGACTTGTCAGGGAGTCACAAAAATACTGAACTTTAGGAAGGCAAAGTTTGACCAGCTTAGAGATGCCCTTAATCTGGTAGACTGGGACAATATCCTCAGAAATAAGAATACAGATAATAAATGGGAAATGTTTAAGAACATCCTAAATAGGCACTGTAAGCGGGACTAGAAATAGGAAAAACCCAATGTGGCTAAACAAACAAGTAAGACGGGCAATTAACAGTAAAAAGAAAGCATTTGCACTACTAAAGCAGGATGGCACCATTGAAGCTCTAAAAAACTATAGGGAGAAAAATACTTTATCTAAAAAACTAATTAAAGCTGCCAAAAAGGAAACAGAGAAGCACATTGCTAAGGAGAGTAAAACTAATCCCAAACTGTTCTTCAACTATATCAATAGTAAAAGAATAAAAACTGAAAATGTAGGCCCCTTAATAAATAGCGAGGAAAGAATGGTTGTAGATGACGAGGAAAAAGCTAACATATTAAACACCTTCTTCTCCACGGTATTCACGGTGGAAAATGAAATGCTAGGTGAAATCCCAAGAAACAATGAAAACCCTATATTAAGGGTCACCAATCTAACCCAAGAAGAGGTGCGAAACCGGCTAAATAAGATTAAAATAGATAAATCTCCGGGTCCGGATGGCATACACCCACGAGTACTAAGAGAACTAAGTAATGTAATAGATAAACCATTATTTCTTATTTTTAGGGACTCTATAGCGACAGGGTCTGTTCCGCAGGATTGGCGCATAGCAAATGTGGTGCCAATATTCAAAAAGGGCTCTAAAAGTGAACCTGGAAATTATAGGCCAGTAAGTCTAACCTCTATTGTTGGTAAAATATTTGAAGGGTTTCTGAGGGATGTTATTCTGGATTATCTCAATGAGAATAACTGTTTAACTCCATATCAGCATGGGCTTACGAGAAATCGCTCCTATCAAACCAATCTAATCAGTTTTTATGAAGAGGTAAGCTATAGGCTGGACCACGGTGAGTCATTGGACGTGGTATATCTCGATTTTTCCAAAGCGTTTGATACCGTGCCGCACAAGAGGTTGGTACACAAAATGAGAATGCTTGGTCTGGGGGAAAATGTGTGTAAATGGGTTAGTAACTGGCTTAGTGATAGAAAGCAGAGGGTGGTTATAAATGGTATAGTCTCTAACTGGGTCGCTGTGACCAGTGGGGTACCGCAGGGGTCAGTATTGGGACCTGTTCTCTTCAACATATTCATTAATGATCTGGTAGAAGGTTTACACAGTAAAATATCGATATTTGCAGATGATACAAAACTATGTAAAGCAGTTACTACAAGAGAAGATAGTATTCTGCTACAGATGGATCTGGATAAGTTGGAAACTTGGGCTGAAAGGTGGCAGATGAGGTTTAACAATGATAAATGTAAGGTTATACACATGGGAAGAAGGAATCAATATCACCATTACACACTGAATGGGAAACCACTGGGTAAATCTGACAGGGAGAAGGACTTGGGGATCCTAGTTAATAATAAACTTACCTGGAGCAGCCAGTGCCAGGCAGCAGCTGCCAAGGCAAACAGGATCATGGGGTGCATTAAAAGAGGTCTGGATACACATGATGAGAGCATTATACTGCCTCTGTACAAATCCCTAGTTAGACCGCACATGGAGTACTGTGTCCAGTTTTGGGCACCGGTGCTCAGGAAGGATATAATGGAACTAGAGAGAGTACAAAGGAGGGCAACAAAATTAATAAAGGGGATGGGAGAACTACAATACCCAGATAGATTAGCGAAATTAGGATTATTTAGTCTAGAAAAAAGACGACTGAGGGGCGATCTAATAACCATGTATAAGTATATAAGGGGACAATACAAATATCTCGCTGAGGATCTGTTTATACCAAGGAAGGTGACGGGCACAAGGGGGCATTCTTTGCGTCTGGATGAGAGAAGGTTTTTCCACCAACATAGAAGAGGATTCTTTACTGTTAGGGCAGTGAGAATCTGGAATTGCTTGCCTGAGGAGGTGGTGATGGCGAACTCAGTCGAGGGGTTCAAGAGAGGCCTGGATGTCTTCCTGGAGCAGAACAATATTGTATCATACAATTAGGTTCTGTAGAAGGACGTAGATCTGGGGATTTATTATGACGGAATATAGGCTGAACTGGATGGACAAATGTCTTTTTTCGGCCTTACTAACTATGTTACTATGTTACTATATATATATATATATATATATATATATATATACAGTATATATTTGTGTGAATTGCCCAAAAAAAATCCTGCTGCCTTTCAACATATCAGATTGCAATGCACAGAAGATAACATCAGCCATAGAATGCTAACGTGACGTCTGGCACAGCTGTATGGACTTCGACATAATGTCTTGCAGCTATAACATCACATGACATAGCACAGCGAATCAGGAGGAACTATCAAAACTTGTATAACAGCCGAGGTAGGAAATGCAGCAGCCATTTCAGGGTGATTTAAGAAAGAATAAGCTCAGCAATATAGATAGGTAAGAAGAGAAAACCCTAAAATATTGGGCAAATACTCCAGATGGTAATACATTACACAGCATCAGCACTGAAAATGATGAGTATAGTAGTCTGATATGGCGGAGCTAGCATCTGTCCTGCTTCATTTGAATTACACATTTTTTTCTTCATTCTTAATGCTCTAATAAGCAGCAGCAAGGCAGCACAATATTTCTAAAAAAAATTTACAGAAAGAAAAATTCTGAAATCAGTGTCAGTCAGAGATAGTGTGCTTGATTGTTATAAACAAGCAAACATACTTAGTTTTTGCCTTTCTTGTGCCATCCTTTTTTTGTAAAGGGGGGAATAATTGGTGATTATAAAATACTAAAGAACGTTGCCTTAAATCTAGACATCAAACAGCGACTGTCTTCTCCGCAGAGTGTGTATGTTGTAAACAATTTTTATGTGCACTCTTATTTTACTAGTCAAATTTTACATTCATACATGCTGCACAAACATGGTGTCTTATTACAGGTGCTGACTTTTTGCATGAGTATCTAGCATTTCTTGGTATTTTTTTCATTTGGGAAGGGAGTTTAAATTTTGTAAAAAGAAAAAAGGAAAAACACAAGAAAAAAATCTTGACATTACAGTAACTATGCATGTCTGCTTTTACTAGTCCAAATTGACAACTGTCGAAATGAAACCTATATCGTGGCATGCAGCTGCACTTTGTTTTCTGTACTTGTACCTACTTAGCTAGCATTTCTTGTTGCGCCCTTTTTGTGAAGGGGTGTGAGGTGAATTTAGTTAAAAATTAGAAGAAAAACAATTTAGACAAAATCTAGACATTTAATTGAAAATTTCTGTTTTTGCACATCTGTTTTATACTAGTCATGTTTAACATCAGTACATGCCCTATCAGCCATCTGAGCAGTAGTGCCAACAAATGTAGTTCACAATTGGCCTCTTTTGCCTCTGGTGAGCTTAGTAGAGTAAGAAAGCAGAGTGCATAATGGAATGCAATGGCTATCCCCGAGAGCTGCCACTGTGCAGGTGCGGGCGGTGCCATTTTTGAGGAGGAAATTTTTTTCCTTCGTCAGCAAGATGGCGCCGCCGGCGCATGCACAGTAGCAGCTATCGGATCACCTCTATATACACAGCTGCTACTGTGCCAAAAGGAGAGCAATTCAGAGCAATGATTTATAAAACAAACTTTAATTGCCATAAATAATACAAAAACATATATCAAAATATTACATTATCTAATGACTAGAGCACAGGATGAATGTCCCAGGAATGCTGGAAAAGCGCCCATCCCCCCACCCCCCCAGATGTAAATACCCTTGTAATGGTATGCATAAGAAAAAGCACCTACACTATCCAACCAAGGTCACCCCAAAGCAGTGGGACTCTATAGTAATGCCATTAAGTATGGTGGTGGAAAAAGGGTGCTAGCACTTACCACTACACAGAGGTAGGGGGGGGGGCGGTCGGGCGATGGTCCCCAACGCACGTTTCGTGGCCACCAGTGCCTACTGTGCAGGCGTGGCGGGTGCCATTTTAAAATTGATTTTTTTGTACTATCTGAATAACATCAAGAACAGTTATTAATGACAGTAAATATGCGACTATGCTGCTGCAAAACTGAAAATAAAGATTAAACAACAGCCATAAGACGGATTTCATCACCAGGTATTATTTTAATCAGTTTAACAGCACCGACCTGACACTGTGTGTAGGTTACTGTGCACAATCCCGCTGACAGATTCCCTTTAAAGGGACACTGTCACCTGAATTTGGAGGGAACAATCTTCAGCCATGGAGGCGGGGTTTTTGGGTGTTATAGTGCTCTGCACCGTTCATTATTTCCCCATAGCTGTGCCATATAGTGCTCTGCACCGTTCATTATTTCCCCATAGCTGTGCCATATAGTGCTCTGCACCGTTCATTATTTCCCCATAGCTGTGCCATACAGTGCTCTGCACCGTTCATATTTCCCCATAGCTGTGCCCCATATAGTGCTCTGCACCGTTCATACTGCCCCATAGCTGTGCCATATAGTGCTCTGCACCGTTCATACTGCCCCATAGCTGTGCCATATAGTGCTCTGCACCGTTCATACTGCCCCATAGCTGTACCATATAGTGCTCTGCACCGTTCATACTGCCCCATAGCTGTGCCATATAGTGCTCTGCACCGTTCATACTGCCCCATAGCTGTGCCATATAGTGCTCTGCACCGTTCATATTGCCCCATAGATGCTCCACATAAATCTGTGCCATTGCTGCTGCTGCTGCAATAAAAAAAAAAAAAGCCATACTCACCTCTCTTACTTGCAGCTCCCAGCGTCCGGTCCCGGCGTCTCTGCGCTCTGACTGATCAGGCAGAGGGTGCCGCGCCCTCTGACCTGAACAGTCAGAGCGGAGCGACGCCGGGAAGATGGAGCGGCGCCCGGCGTGTGGAACGGGGACAGGTGAATATGCGATACTTACCTGCTCCCGGCGTCCGGCTCCTTCTCCCGGACAGCTGTCTTCGGTGCCGCAGCTTCTTCCTCTATCAGCGGTCACTGGCACCGCTGATTAGAGAAATGAATATGTGGCTCCACCCCTATGGGAGGTGGAGCCGCTTATTCATTTCTCTAATGAGCGGTCCCACGTGACCGCTGAACAGTGGAAGAGCTGCAACACCGAAGACCGTGGGACAGGCGGGGAGCGCCAGGATCGCTGGAAGCAGGTAAGTATGCCTCAGCGCCCTCTCCCCCTCACCCGCCGACCCTGCCGCCCACCTTGACTCGAGTATAAGCCGAGAGGGGCACTTTCAGCCCAAAAATTTGGGCTGAAAATCTCGGCTTATACTCGAGTATATACGGTAAGTGGTGAAAAAAAAATCCAAACTTTGCTAAAAATAAATAAATAAAAATTGCGCCATTTTCCGATACTCGTAGCGTCTCCATTTTTCGTGATCTGGGGTTGGTTGAGAGCTTATTTTTTGCGTGCCGAGATGACGTTTTTAATGATAGCATTTTGGTGCAGATACGTTCTTTTGATCGCCAGTTATTGCATTTTAATGCAATGTCGCGGCGACCTAAAAAACGTAATTCTGGCGTTTCAAATTTTTTTCTCGCTACGCCGTTTAGCGATCAGGTTAATGCTTTTTTTTAATTGATAGATCTGGCGATTCTGAGCGCGGCGATACCAAATATGTGTAGATTTGATTTTTTTTTATTGATTTATTTTGATTGGGGCGAAAAGGGGGTGATTTAAACTTTTATATTTTTTTTTATTTTTTTCACATTTTTTTAAACTTTTTTTTTTAACTTTTGTCATGCTTCAATAGCCTCCATGGGAGGCTAGAAGCAGGCACAACTCGATCGCCTCTGCTACATAGCAGCGATCTGCTGATCGCTGCTATGTGGCAGAAATGGAGGTGTGCTGTGAGCGCCGACCACAGGGTGGCGCTCACAGCCACTGGCGATCAGTAACCATAGAGGTCTCTAGGACCTCTATGGTCACCATCCTGACGCATCGCCGACCCCAGATCATGTGACGGGGGTCGGCGATGACGTCATTTCCGGCCGCCCGGCCGGAAGCGGTAGTTAAATGCCGCTGTCTGCGTTTGACAGCAGCATTTAACTAGTTAATAGGTGCGGGCAGATCGCGATTCTGCCCGCGCCTTTTACGGGCACATGTCAGCTGTTCAAAACAGCTGACATGTCCCGGAGCCCTGCATCAAAGCAGGGGATCTGACCTCGGACGTGCTATCCCGTCCGAGGTCAGAAAGGGGTTAATAAACATCTTTTAGGTCTATATTTCCCTAAAGAAGGTCTTATCCTGACTTTCCATTGAACTTACAGGTGACCATGATTAACAACCCCTAACAGTCAGGTTTTGCATGCAGTTTTTTTTTTTAATACTGGTAATTTTCATCTTCTCTGCCCCTTGGATAACATTAACATGTTTTGAACAGCTGACATGTGCCTCTAACAGCTGCAGGTGGAATCGCGATCCACCCGGCAAGCGCGCTGGAAATCCCGCCCATCATCACCCGTGTCACATGACTGTTGGTCGTCAATAGGTTGGCATGACAACCAGAGGTCTCCAGCAGACTTCTATGGTTGTTACTGCTGGATTTCTATGACCGCCGCCCGGTGGTCGGCGTTCATAGCCAGTGATCAATTCTGCTACGTACAGGCAATCTGATCATCACCTGTATGCAACAGAGCCGATCTGGTTATGGCAGCTTCTAGTCTTCCATGGAAACTATTGAAGCATGCTAAAAGTTAAAAAAAATGTTTTAAAAAAATAAAAAAAATATAAAAGTTCAAAACACCCCCCCTTTCGCCCCATTCAAAATAAAACAATTAAAAAAATCCGAATAGTCCAATCTATCAATATAATTGAATTAACCCGATTCGTAAACTGCATAACAAGAAAAAAAGTAAAAATTCCAGAATCACATTTTATTGGTCGCCCGTAACATCGCATTAAAATGCAGTAACGGGCGATCAAAAGATCTACACCAGAATGGTATAAATAAAAATGGCAGCTCAGTGCGCAACAAAAATAAGCCCTCACCCAACTGGAGATCACGAAAAAGGTAGACACTACGGGTATCGGAAAATGGCACATTTTTTTAAAACAAGTTTTGGAATTTTCTTTTCACCACTTAGATAAAAAAGAACCTAGACATGTTTGGTGTCTATGAACTCGTAATGACCTGGGGAATCATAATGGCAGGTCAGTTTCAGCATTTAGTGAACATGGTAAAAATACAAAACAAAAAACAACTGTGGGATTGCACTTTTTGCAATTTCTCCGCACTTGGAATTTTTTTTCCGTTTTCCAGTACATGATATGTTTAAACCAATGGTGTAGTTTAAAATTGCAACTCGTACCACAAAAAATCAAGCCCTCACATGGCCATATTGACGGAACAGTAAAAAAGTTATGGCTCTGGGAAAAAGAGGAGCAATAACCAAAAACGAAAATACCTCCGGGGGTTAAGAGGGTTAATCCTTTTTTTTCGTTCTGTCCTATCCCATACTGTCAGACTCCCTACAGTGCCCCAAAAACATATGGTGTCAATGCAAAAAGCAGTAAATTAGTGTAAGGATCAGCAGAATTACAGTAGCAACCCCCAACCATATTACCATATTTGAGACCCACAAAAATGTTTCCTCGGTACACCAGACAAGATCTTTTTGCCAAGTACTATCCATACGAGAAATCTACATGCCCATTTATAATTGTATTGTTTTCCACGTTTTTTCCATTATCCCTCTATATCACTTTCATGCCCCCTTCGTGCCCCCCATTGTCCCGTAAAAACATGATTGGACGCAGGGCTATGTCCGTGACAAATCTTTCGTGTAAACCCCCTGAAAGTGATGCTCTTCAAGAGTTTTTAGCACCACTTTGAATATTTATGCTCTCTTCATGTAGTCTGTAGGTTTCTCTTTTCCCAGAGATGTGCCATAGAGTTGACTTATATTGATATTTCACCGATAACATCTAGTAGGTTATTTGTGGTCATCCCATAAGAAATACAGTATACACTAGTGGTAAAGGATTGGTTTCAAAGTCACTTCCTAATGGGGTTGTCTTCTGCTTACTCTTGAGAGCCCATTATTGCGTCGAAGCCTGGAGCCAGCAGATAATGTACCAGTGGGTCCATCCAACCATGTTTCCTATAACACGTCCTACCGACTCTTTTATATGGAGGTGGAAATGGTTACAAGACACAAATGCTAGACACTTCTAAGCTACACGCCATTGCTCTTAGAGACACAACATGGGATACGCTTTCAGTACTCAGGAATCAGTGGACTTGCTAAGATTTTGGCCTTTCGTTTGGGTCAGAGTCTCTCACTTCTCGGAAATGCTGAGGAGAGGGTTTTTTTGCTACACCACATTCTTAGATTTGTCAGCCATCCAAGTTGGCTTTACATAAAATTCCTCTTAGTGATTGGCTCTGAACTCACATTCAATGCTCTCGTAACCTCTCGATACGTTGAATTTGAGAGAACCATTATTTCCTAGATACAGTTCTATCTTATTATGTGAACTGTGACTATTTCCAGATTAATCATCTTATAAATGCAGAATAATGAGCATCATAGTGAAATATCTGGACCATACTTAAGTGAACTGCAAAAATGTCTTCTGTTACTCAAACCAGCATTTCATATCTATTGGTTTCTCGTGATTCAACATTGACATACTTACTCATATTTCTAAGCCCCTGCGTGATGGCATCCTCAAACCTCTTTTGATTAGTCAGCCTGGTGCGATGTCATCGTTGCGGTGTGATGCAAACACGCGGCATTGAGTCAGGCCTGCTAATCAATTGAAGAGCTGTGATTGCCGCCAGGTAGGAGGTGGTTCTCAGGGTTCCTGTACAGCCTCCACAGAACACTGATCGGACTGTGCGACCAGAGTCCTGCCCATTTATTCGCTCACTTCTAGTAGCTCCTTTGTAAGTCAATGATCCTTATTTATCAAAACTGTCTAAACCCATTCACAGCTCACTTTCATTTTTTAAACATCCCGTGTAAAATGAAAGCTGGGGTGCAGTTGGTTGCTACAAAGACATTTTTATTTATTTTCCACAGTATTAATAAACCATGGTCTTTCTAAGTGCTGCTTCAAAGACGTCTCACCTATCCAACCGGAATCCTGTTCTGCACTGATGAGGAGCAAAAACACCAAAACATGCTGTGTACAGACGGTGTCTTTGCTGTGGCTGAAATAGATGGCGCTGTAGCCATTTTGCATCTAAATACTTTTATACAGTATATGCTGAAGTGTGTTAATTTTGCCCTTTCTTATTGGTATCCGGCTGTACCTGGCCATGTCCCCAGGAAACTGTGGTACAAACTGGCCAACTGTGACCACCCTGTGAGCAGGAGTTTAACTCTAGTAGGTGCAGAGGTTGCAGTCACAACAGAATCTTGAAGGTTTGAGAAGACCAAAACTATAAACGGCTAGTGATGGTGGCCCTGTTGGAGATTTTGCATTTAGACTCTCGAAAATCAAGTTACACCTCTGCCTGTGGGTTCTGTGCAGAGTCCACCTATATATAAAACACTGATCTCCAACATCTATTTGTCTAGCTATGGTGAAACTGTGACTCAAAACATGTCAGTCAGTGGCGGCATTATTATGTGTGTTTTATATGCATGCATTAAGTGGCTATGTACTCTAATACTACGGTATGTGGGCTGTGTGTGGCGGTATAACTAACAGGGGAGGTCACAAATAACACAATTATGTTTTAAGTATGTAAAGCATCCCACACACCATAAAATAGCAAAGCAAAACAAAAGCTGGGATTAAAAAACAAAACTAATACAGGGAATGTTCACACCAGCTCTATATTGTATTGGGCGCTGACTAACTTCTTAGTATATAATTATAGTGGCCCGTCTCTTCTATTGTTATATAATAGCTATCCATAGGGTTGAGCGACTTTTACTTTTTTAGGGTCGAGTCGGGTTTCGCGAAACCCGACTATCTCAAAAGTCGAGTTGAGTGAAATCGGCCGATTATGGCGAAAAGTTGGGGATCGACCAAAACACGAAACCCAATGCAAAGTCAATGGGAAATCTCTCTTTTTTTTTCTCTCTCTCTCTCCCCTCCGTCCCTGAACAGAAAAGCTGGTGTTACACAATGCAAATCGCTACAGCGCACAAGCGACAAGATGGTGATAGGCGTCCACGCCCCTAAGACCTATGTCATCACTCTGCCCACGCTCCTTCATTGGCTGAAAAAATGGCGCCAAACGCGTCATACGAAATGCAACTTTGGCGCGAAGATCGCCGACCGCATGGCCGATCCCACACTAAGATCGGGTCGGGTTTCATGAGTCGGCGACTTTTGAATTTGTCCGATCCGTTTCGCTCAAGCCTAGCTATCCATTCACATAAAACCTGTAGAAAACATGATTTTGCTGGCGTCATACTCCACAATAAGGTAACACTGCTGATTCTCTGCAATTTGTCGTCCACTCATCTTCAACATTCTGAAAGGTGCTGAACCTCCGCCACCCTCATTTCCCAGCATGCAATGCTCCTGCTATTGTACTAATTTGCCTGTCCAAAACTGAACGCTCACTTCTCTGTTACATCTGTGTGATGATTCACAGACTTGAAAAAAGGGGCATAGAGAAAATGAAAATAATAATAATAATCTTTATTTTTATATAGCGCCAACATATTCCACAGTGCTTTACAGTTTGCACCAATTATCATCGCTGTCCCTGATGGGGCCCACAATCTAAATTCCCTATCAGTATGTCTTTGAGTGTGGGAGGAAACTGGAGTGCCCGGAGGAAACCCATGCAAATACGGGGAGAACATACAAACTTCTTGCAGATGTTGTCCTTGTTGGGATTTGAACCCAGGACTCCAGCACTGCAAGACTGCAGTGTTAACCACTGAGCCCCATGATGCTCCTCCCTTCCTGTAGGCAGACAAAGACCTGCCCGCACTTCCTGTAGAAAGACAAAGACCTGCCCCTACTTCCTGTAGAGAGACAAAGACAGAGACTTGTCCATACTTCCTGGAGAGAGGTTAAAACCCACTTCACTTCCTATAGAGAGACAAAGACCCAATCAACTTCTGTAGAGAGACAAAGACCTGCCCAACTTTCTGTGAAGGCAAAGACTCACCCATAATTCCTCTAGAGAGTCAAAGACCACCTCCACTTCCTACAGAGAGACAAAGTCCCGCTTCCACTTTCTACGGAGGGATAAAAACCCACTCCCACTTATCGTAGAGACAAAGACCCACCCCCACATCCTGCAGGAAGACAAAGACCAGCTCCCAATTCCTGTAGAGAGACAAAAACGCACCCCATTTCTTATAGAGAGAACAAGAAATGTTGTCACTTCCTGTAGTTAATTAAAACCATTCCCACTTCCTGCAAGAGACAAGACCCACCCCCACTTCCTACAGAAAGACAAAGTCCTGTTTTTACTTCCTGTAGAAAGATAAAGACCAACCCCCACTTTCTGTAGAAAGACAAAGACCTACCCAACTTCCTGTAGAAAGACAAAGACCTACCCCAACTTCCTGTAGAAAGACAAAGACCTACCCCAACTTCCTGTAGAAAGATAAAGACTCATTCCCACTGCCTGGAGAAAGAGAAAGACCCACCCCAACTATCTTTAGAAAGAAAAAGATCCACCCTCACTTCCTGTCCAGAGGCAAAGAATGATCCCTGTTGTGAATTCTGTGGCTGAGTTCACTTCTGTGGTCACAAGTGGTATTGCAGTCTCTGGGCTTCCTCCCTCAGGTGTTTTGGTGAGCTCGTTGGCTGCCTTGCTATTTAGCTCCACCTGAGTCTGTCTTCCTTGCTCCTTGTCAATGTTCCAGTGTTGGATCTGAGCTACTGCATCTTTCCTTGGGCCTGCTGCTCTGCTAGATAAGTGCTTCTAGTTTGTTTTCTGTTTTTTCTGTCCAGCTTGTTATTATCTTTTGCTGGAAGCTCTGAGAAGCAAAGGGGTGCACCGCCGTGCTGTTAGTTCGGCACGGTGGGTCTTTTTGCCCCTTTGCGTGGTTTTCGTTTTAGGGTTTTTTGTAGACTGCATAGTTCTCTTTGCTATCCTCGCTCTGTCTAGAATATCGGGCCTCACTTTGCTGAATCTATTTCATTCCTACGTTTGTCTTTTCATCTTGCTAACAGTCATTATATGTGGGGGGCTGCCTATTCCTTTGGGGTATTTCTCTGAGGTAAGTCAGGCTTGTATTTCTATCTTCAGGCTAGTCAGCTCCTCAGGCAGTGCCGAGTTGCATAGGTAGTTGTTAGGCGCAATCCACTGCTGCTTCCAGTTGTGTGAGGACAGTTCAGGTACTGCAGTCTACAGAGATTCCACGTCTCAGAGCTCGTCCTATTGTTTTGGGTTTTTGCCAGATCTCTGTATGTGCGCTGATTACTGCACGCTGTGTTGCCTGATTGCCAGCCATAACAGTACAAGGAGCCAATTCAATGATTTCCAATAGAGGGAAAAAAGAAATCCTGACATCATTTTTTTTTCTTAGCTCTGTCTTCAGTCTTTTTTTTCCCCTAGACATTAGAGTGCTTCAGGACACAGCTGTGGACACGGATATTCAGGCTCTGTGCTCCTCAATGGATAATCTCGTTGTAAATGTACAAAAGATTCAAGATACTATTGATCAGAAATCGATGCTAGAACCAAGAATTCCGATTCCTGATTTGTTTTTTGGTGACAGAACTAAGTTCCTGAGCTTCAGAAATAATTGTAAGCTATTTTTGGCCTTGAAACCTCATTCTTCTGGTAATCCTATTCAACAGGTTTTGATTATTATTTCTTTTTTGCGCGGCGACCCTCAGGACTGGGCGTTTTCTCTTGCACCAGGAGATTCTGCATTGAGTAATGTTGATGCATTTTTCCAGGCGCTGGGATTGCTTTACGATGAGCCTAATTCAGTGGATCAAGCTGAGAAAAATCTGCTGGCTTTATGCCAGGGTCAGGATGATGTAGAAGTATATTGTCAGAAATTTAGAAAATGGTCAGTACTCACTCTGTGGAATGAATCTGCACTAGC
The DNA here is from genome assembly GCF_032444005.1 of Ranitomeya imitator. Taxonomy (NCBI): domain Eukaryota; kingdom Metazoa; phylum Chordata; class Amphibia; order Anura; family Dendrobatidae; genus Ranitomeya; species Ranitomeya imitator. Next base: position 811,124,370 of record NC_091284.1, on the reverse strand, counting down.
GGCTTTGTTCAGAAAGGGTCTCTCTGAAGCTCTTAAGGATGTAATGGTGGGATTTCCTATGCCTGCTGGTTTGAATGAGTCTATGTCCTTGGCCATTCAGATCGGTCGTCGCTTGCGCGAGCGTAAATCTGTGCACCATCTGGCGGTATTGTCTGAGAGTAAGCCTGAGCCTATGCAGTGCAACAGGACTATGACTAAAGTAGAACGGCACGAACACAGACGTCTGAACAGACTGTGTTTCTATTGTGGTGATTCTACTCATGCTATTTCTAATTGTCCTAAACGCACTAGGCGGTTCGATAGCTCTGCCATTATTGGTACTGTACAGTCCAAATTCCTTTTGTCCATTACCTTAATGTGCTCTTTGTCATCATATTCTGTCATGGCGTTTGTGGATTCAGGCGCTGCCCTGAATCTGATGGATTTGGATTATGCTAAACGTTGTGGATTTTTCTTGGAGCCTTTGCAGTGTCCTATTCCGTTGAGAGGAATTGATGCTACACCTCTGGCCAAGAATAAGCCTCAGTACTGGGCCCAGCTGACCATGTGCATGGCTCCTGCACATCAGGAAGTTATTCGCTTTTTGGTACTGCATAATTTGCATGATGTGGTCGTGTTGGGGTTGCCATGGCTACAAACCCATAATCCAGTATTGGATTGGAACTCTATGTCGGTAACCAGCTGGGGTTGTCAGGGAGTACATGGTGATGTTCCATTTTTGTCTATTTCGTCATCCATTCCTTCTGACATCCCAGAGTTCTTGTCGGACTTTCAGGATGTATTTGAAGAGTCCAAGTCTGATGCCCTTCCTCCGCATAGGAATTGTGATTGTGCTATCGATTTGATTCCTGGTAGTAAATTCCCTAAGGGTCGTTTATTTAATTTGTCCGTACCTGAACACACCGCTATGCGCAGTTATGTGAAGGAGTCCCTGGAGAAGGGACATATTCGCCCATCGTCGTCACCATTGGGAGCAGGGTTCTTTTTTGTAGCCAAGAAGGATGGTTCGCTAAGACCGTGTATTGATTACCGCCTTCTTAATAAGATCACTGTTAAGTTTCAGTATCCCTTGCCATTGATTTCTGACTTGTTTGCTCGGATTAAGGGGGCTAGTTGGTTTACTAAGATTGATCTTCGTGGTGCGTATAATCTGGTGAGAATCAGGCAGGGAGATGAATGGAAAACGGCATTTAATACGCCCGAGGGTCATTTTGAGTATCTGGTGATGCCGTTCGGACTTGCCAATGCTCCATCTGTTTTTCAGTCTTTTATGCATGACATTTTCCGTGAGTATCTGGATAAATTCTTGATTGTTTACTTGGATGACATTTTGATCTTCTCAGATGATTGGGAGTCTCATGTGAAGCAAGTCAGAATGGTTTTCCAGGTACTGCGTGCTAATTCCTTGTTCGTGAAGGGATCAAAGTGTCTCTTCGGTGTGCAGAAAGTTTCATTTTTGGGGTTCATCTTTTCCCCTTCTACTATCGAGATGGATCCGGTTAAGGTTCAGGCCATCCAGGATTGGACTCAGCCGACATCTCTAAAAAGTTTGCAGAAATTCCTGGGCTTTGCTAATTTTTATCGTCGCTTCATCTGTAATTTTTCTAGCATTGCCAGACCATTGACCGATTTGACCAAGAAGGGTGCTGATTTGGTTAATTGGTCTTCTGCTGCCGTGGAAGCTTTTCAGGAGTTGAAGCGTCGTTTTTGCTGTGCCCCTGTGTTGTGTCAACCTGATGTTTCTCTTCCGTTCCAGGTCGAGGTTGATGCTTCTGAGATTGGTGCAGGGGCGGTTTTGTCACAGAGAGGTTCTGGTTGCTCAGTGTTCAAACCATGTGCTTTCTTTTCCAGGAAATTTTCTGCTGCTGAGCGTAATTATGATGTGGGCAACCGAGAGTTGCTGGCCATGAAGTGGGCATTCGAGGAGTGGCGTCATTGGCTTGAGGGTGCTAAGCATCGCGTGGTGGTTTTGACTGATCATAAGAACCTTACTTATCTTGAGTCTGCCAAGCGCTTGAATCCTAGACAGGCCCGTTGGTCGTTATTTTTTGCTCGTTTTGATTTTGTGATTTCATACCTTCCGGGCTCTAAAAATGTGAAGGCGGATGCTCTGTCTAGGAGTTTTGTGCCCGACTCTCCGGGGTTATCTGAGCCGGCGAGTATCCTCAAGGAAGGAGTCATTGTGTCTGCCATCTCCCCTGATTTGCGGAGAGTGTTGCAGAAATTTCAGGCTAATAAACCTGATCGTTGTCCGGCCGAGAAACTGTTCGTCCCTGATAGGTGGACTAGTAAAGTTATCTCTGAACTTCATTGTTCGGTGCTGGCCGGTCATCCAGGAATCTTTGGTACCAGGGAGTTGGTTGCTAGATCCTTCTGGTGGCCATCTCTGTCGCGGGATGTGCGTGCTTTTGTGCAGTCCTGTGGAATTTGTGCTAGGGCTAAGCCCTGCTGTTCACGTGCCAGTGGGTTGCTTTTGCCCTTGCCGGTCCCGAAGAGGCCTTGGACACATATTTCGATGGATTTCATTTCTGACCTTCCCGTTTCTCAAAAGATGTCTGTCATTTGGGTGGTCTGTGATCGCTTTTCTAAAATGGTCCATCTGGTGCCCTTGGTTAAATTGCCTTCCTCCTCTGATTTGGTGCCTTTGTTCTTCCAGCATGTGGTTCGTTTACATGGCATTCCTGAGAATATTGTTTCTGACAGAGGTTCCCAGTTTGTCTCGAGGTTCTGGCGAGCCTTTTGTGGTAGGATGGGCATTGACCTATCTTTTTCCTCGGCCTTCCATCCTCAGACTAATGGCCAGACCGAACGAACCAATCAGACCTTGGAAACATATCTGAGATGTTTTGTTTCCGCTGACCAGGATGATTGGGTGTCATTTTTGCCGTTGGCTGAGTTCGCCCTTAATAATCGGGCCAGCTCGGCTACCTTGGTCTCTCCATTTTTCTGCAATTCTGGGTTCCATCCTCGTTTCTCTTCAGGACAGGTTGAGTCTTCGGACTGTCCTGGTGTGGATTATGTGGTGGACAGGTTGCAGCAGATCTGGACTCAGGTAGTGGACAATTTGACCTTGTCCCAGGAGAAGGCTCAGCTTTTCGCTAATCGCAGACGCCGTGTGGGACCCCGACTTCGTGTTGGGGATCTGGTTTGGTTATCTTCTCGTCATATACCTATGAAGGTTTCCTCTCCTAAATTTAAACCTCGTTTTATTGGTCCGTATAGGATTTCTGAGATTCTCAATCCGGTGTCTTTTCGTCTGACCCTCCCAGACTCCTTTTCCATACATAATGTATTCCATAGGTCGTTGTTGAGGAGATACGTGGCACCTATGGTTCCATCTGTGGAGCCTCCTGCCCCTGTTTTGGTGGAGGGGGAATTGGAGTATATTGTGGAGAAGATTTTGGATTCTCGTGTCTCTAGACGGAAACTCCAGTATCTGGTCAAATGGAAGGGTTATGCTCAGGAAGATAATTCCTGGGTTTTTGCCTCTGATGTCCATGCCCCAGATCTTGTTCGTGCCTTTCATGTGGCTCATCCTGGTCGGCCTGGGGGTTCTGGTGAGGGTTCGGTGACCCCTCCTCAAGGGGGGGTACTGTTGTGAATTCTGTGGCTGAGTTCACTTCTGTGGTCACAAGTGGTATTGCAGTCTCTGGGCTTCCTCCCTCAGGTGTTTTGGTGAGCTCGTTGGCTGCCTTGCTATTTAGCTCCACCTGAGTCTGTCTTCCTTGCTCCTTGTCAATGTTCCAGTGTTGGATCTGAGCTACTGCATCTTTCCTTGGGCCTGCTGCTCTGCTAGATAAGTGCTTCTAGTTTGTTTTCTGTTTTTTCTGTCCAGCTTGTTATTATCTTTTGCTGGAAGCTCTGAGAAGCAAAGGGGTGCACCGCCGTGCTGTTAGTTCGGCACGGTGGGTCTTTTTGCCCCTTTGCGTGGTTTTCGTTTTAGGGTTTTTTGTAGACTGCATAGTTCTCTTTGCTATCCTCGCTCTGTCTAGAATATCGGGCCTCACTTTGCTGAATCTATTTCATTCCTACGTTTGTCTTTTCATCTTGCTAACAGTCATTATATGTGGGGGCTGCCTATTCCTTTGGGGTATTTCTCTGAGGTAAGTCAGGCTTGTATTTCTATCTTCAGGCTAGTCAGCTCCTCAGGCAGTGCCGAGTTGCATAGGTAGTTGTTAGGCGCAATCCACTGCTGCTTCCAGTTGTGTGAGGACAGTTCAGGTACTGCAGTCTACAGAGATTCCACGTCTCAGAGCTCGTCCTATTGTTTTGGGTTTTTGCCAGATCTCTGTATGTGCGCTGATTACTGCACGCTGTGTTGCCTGATTGCCAGCCATAACAGATCCCACTTCCAGTAGCTAGACCAGAGGCCCCCATACACATTAGACTAATGTTGGCTGAACCTGCCAATATGTCAGGTTTCGGCTCACGGTCAAATGTGTATGGGGGCGTTGGACAACTGATAGTCGAGAGAGATGGCGATAAGCTGCTAACCGACATGTCAGTAGGCAGTTATTTCATAGAGAACACAGGAGCACTCAGCTGAAAGAGCGCTCCTGTGTATGAGAGAGTTGGCTGAAATGTCTGTCACCCGAAGGAACGTCCATAGCACTGTTCGGCCAACAGACATCTAATGTGTAGGGAAAGCCTACGACTTGCCCCACTTCCTGCAGAAAGACAAGAACCTGTGCTCGCTTCCTATAGAGGGGTAGAAACCCACCCTCATTTCCTGCAGAGGGATAAAGACCTGCACCATTTCCTGTAGAGAGACATTAGCCCACCCCCTCCAGTAATCAATCTTGATGTCTCTGCTGCTAGAAACACATGACACTTGACAAAAGGTAGTGGACAGTAAAAGTTAAGCAAAAAACAAAAACAAATAGTGACCAGCACTTTGGTGGCATTTTTCAGAGGTATGACAACAGAATCTATATATATAATTGTCTAAGGGTTTTTCCGTCTGTCTGTCTGTCTGTCTGTCTGTCCTGGAAATCCCGGCTCTCTGATTGGTCGAGGCCGCCAGGCCTCGACCAATCAGAGACCGGCACAGCATCGACGTAGAAATCCCGCGTCTCTGATTGGTCGAGGCCGCCAGGCCTCGACCAATCAGCAACGGGCACAGCGACGATGATGTCATAAAGGACGTAGACATCTCACGTTTCTGATTCAGCGACGGGCACAGTATCAACGTAGATGTCATAATGGTTGCCATGGCGACGATGATGTCATAAAGGTTGCCTCGACCAATCAGCGACGGGCACAGTGTGCCGCGAATTCTGGAATCATCATTGTCCATATACTACGGGGACATGCATATTCTAGAATACCCGATGCGTTAGAATCGGGCCACAATCTAGTTTATAAATAAATAGATTTGCAGATTGACAGTCCATCACATTATCCATTAAATGAGATCAAGTTTTTTTAAAAGAATAAGGACTATTGAAATGAAATCATTCTTAGTGTCTGCAGTCACCACTAGTGGGCGCTCACTGCACAATGGAGTATCATGGTATCCAACGTATGCTGTGACCTCAAAAAGCCCCACCTAGTGGTGGCTGCAGGTAAACTGAATTTTATCACTTATCTCCTTGTCTATGTAGGGGCTTTCTATCATTAGGGCTTTAACCCTTATCAATATATATTGAGAAATTGAGTAGCATAGAACTTTAAACATTTAAAAGTCACAAAGTGAGGATATTTTCAGGACAACATTGAGAGGAAATAAAAATAAATGAAATTTCATTCCTGTGTGCACTCATCTATAAGTGTATGTCTCAGTCAATTCACAGATGAAGAATATTATTAGGTTTGCAAAAGCCACCTCATCTCTATTCTACATTGGAAAACTCATGATTTATTCATTCAATATAGGTTTTTTTTTTCTTTTCTGCATTTTTCTGTAATTTGTGTTGAAACATCTGGTAATATTTTTCTCTAAAAGCTGCTAGTTATTCATCGGTACACTTTATTTCCAAGTTATTAATTTTTTGGAACCGTAATAAAATAGCAAATAGTCACTATAGTTAAAAGGGTTGTACAGGATTATAAAAACATGGCTGATTTTTTCCCCAAAAAACAGCACCTCGCCTGTTCGCAGGCACTGTGTGGTACTGCAGTCTATCCTTCTTCTGGAGAGCTGAGCTGTGATACCAGACACAAATTATCTACAGGTGTGTAGTTGTTTTCTGGAGAAAGTAGCCATGTTTTACTTATTCTGTACAGACCTTTCATCTTTGGATCTGGACATTGTCTCACTGGCTAATCCCTGCTTTCCACCACAGGACATTTGCCGAGGTCTTGTGGAGTTCAAACCTCAATGGGCCTGAGCTGTTTTGGTGGCAAAATATTGTGTAAAAAAGATGGCTTTTGTGTTTTGGTGTCCACATTGGTGTCCACAAGAACACAGTTACTTCTGGGTGGCAATAAAGTTGATGGTTGTCCTCAGTCTTTAGGTTAGTGTTCCTTAATTACACTTCTTCAACTCTTGGCCTCCTTAGACCCTCATTAGGTGCTTCTTAGAATATGAGAACAGAACGAAAGTCAACTTCACAATAAACATGGGGAAGCCTTGAGGAGTTTTTGTTATGGTACCCAAAGCCTTAAGGCCCATGTACACATTATACTAAAGTTGGACAAACCTACCGATGTAAGCAAGATCCTACGATGATCTAATGAGTACCCTTTCAAAAGATATCGGGTGAGATAAGGTTTTGGCACGTAGAATTTCCAATGGCCATTGCTTTTGTTCTCCAGAAGATAAGTCACCACCCGAGGAGTCTTGCATTTGCTTTCGCATAGACTACACAGAAGCACTCGAATGATTGTTCTTGTGTATGGGGGAGTCAAGAAAGATATCTGTTGGCAGAACTATTATTTCATGATAGATATGGGGGGCTTTAGAATGGTTGGACATTGTTGCCTTTGTCACGCTTGTGGACCATGGACCCACTGTGCCATGGACCAGAGAGAGCCCACCTGAGCTTTCACTAGAGCTCCCATGGTGGGGTTAGACTTGGTCCCAGGTGGATGCCAGGTGCTTCTCCAGAACATATCCCAAAATTGCAGCAACCGACCCAATGGGTCAGAACACTAGAATGGACTACAAGTCCAACGCAGCGGCGAATACAGATGTAACCACTCATTCAGACGGGACAGATACCTGAACTGTACTGACTGCATGTGATTCAGGCTCTGGTAATGCCTAAGCGGTTTCAGGGTTGGACACTGCCGGAACAGTTTCAGATTCAGGTACCACCAGAGCGGATTCATGCTCAGGTACTGCACAGATAGGATAGGAGCAGGAAAGCAGAACTGATACTGGTACAAATTAAACTGGACTGGTACAAAGACCTGATCACTAGCCAGCAGCTTGCAGACTAACTAACTACAATTGTTGCTCAGGCACCTCACAAAAGGTAGTCGTGCCTTAAGTACTAAGTACCTACCAGCTATAGCCTGGGGGCACAATAGGAGTGCATGCATTCTCCTTAAAATATAAGAAGTGCATGCATGAGCGCTCCAAGCATACTGCTAGAGGACCTGTGAGGTGCGCGCCAACCCTGATAAACATGAGCTGTGGTGGAATCAGCAGAGCAACCGGAGCCGTGAGTATCTCAATGTCTCTGCAGAAATGCTGACACGGGTTAGACTTTAGACTCGAACATTAGACTCGAACAAAGACGACCCAGGAAAACATACTCAGAAGGGAGGTAAGAACATTTCTAAAACAATCCACAGTGAGGAGATTGGAACAAAACAAAATCCTCTAAACTGCATGCTCGCAAACGCCAGAAGCCTGACAAACAAGATGGAAGAACTAGAAGCAGAAATATCTACAGGTAACTTTGACATAGTGGGAATAACCGAGACATGGTTAGATGAAAGCTATGACTGGGCAGTTAACTTACAGGGTTACAGTCTGTTTAGAAAGGATCGTAAAAATCGGAGAGGAGGAGGGGTTTGTCTCTATGTAAAGTCTTGTCTAAAGTCCACTTTAAGGGAGGATATTAGCGTAGGGAATGAGGATGTCGAGTCCATATGGGTTGAAATTCATGGAGGGAAAAATGGTAACAAAATTCTCATTGGGGTCTGTTACAAACCCCCAAATATAACAGAAAGCATGGAAAGTCTACTTCTAAAGCAGATAGATGAAGCTGCAACCCATAATGAGGTCCTGGTTATGGGGGACTTTAACTACCCGGATATTAACTGGGAAACAGAAACCTGTGAAACCCATAAAGGCAACAGGTTTCTGCTAATAACCAAGAAAAATTATCTTTCACAATTGGTGCAGAATCCAACCAGAGGAGCAGCACTTTTAGACCTAATACTATCTAATAGACCTGACAGAATAACAAATCTGCAGGTGGTCGGGCATTTAGGAAATAGCGACCACAATATTGTGCAGTTTCACCTGTCTTTCACTAGGGGGACTTGTCAGGGAGTCACAAAAACATTGAACTTTAGGAAGGCAAAGTTTGAACAGCTTAGAGATGCCCTTAATCTGGTAGACTGGGACAATATCCTCAGAAATGAGAATACAGATAATAAATGGGAAATGTTTAAGAACATCCTAAATAGGCAGTGTAAGCGGTTTATACCTTGTGGGAATAAAAGGACTAGAAATAGGAAAAACCCAATGTGGCTAAACAAAGAAGTAAGACAGGCAATTAACAGTAAAAAGAAAGCATTTGCACTATTAAAGCAGGATGGCACCATTGAAGCTCTAAAAAACTATAGGGAGAAAAATACTTTATCTAAAAAACTAATTAAAGCTGCCAAAAAGGAAACAGAGAAGCACATTGCTAAGGAGAGTAAAACTAATCCCAAACTGTTCTTCAACTATATCAATAGTAAAAGAATAAAAACTGAAAATGTAGGCCCCTTAAAAAATAGTGAGGAAAGAATGGTTGTAGATGACGAGGAAAAAGCTAACATATTAAACACCTTCTTCTCCACGGTATTCACGGTGGAAAATGAAATGCTAGGTGAAATCCCAAGAAACAATGAAAACCCTATATTAAGGGTCACCAATCTAACCCAAGAAGAGGTGCGAAACCGGCTAAATAAGATTAAAATAGATAAATCTCCGGGTCCGGATGGCATACACCCACGAGTACTAAGAGAACTAAGTAATGTAATAGATAAACCATTATTTCTTATTTTTAGGGACTCTATAGAGACAGGGTCTGTTCCGCAGGATTGGCGCATAGCAAATGTGGTGCCAATATTCAAAAAGGGCTCTAAAAGTGAACCTGGAAATTATAGGCCAGTAAGTCTAACCTCTATTGTTGGTAAAATATTTGAAGGGTTTCTGAGGGATGTTATTCTGGATTATCTCAATGAGAATAACTGTTTAACTCCATATCAGCATGGGTTTATGAGAAATCGCTCCTGTCAAACCAATCTAATCAGTTTTTATGAAGAGGTAAGCTATAGACTGGACCACGGTGAGTCATTGGACGTGGTATATCTCGATTTTTCCAAAGCGTTTGATACCGTGCCGCACAAGAGGTTGGTACACAAAATGAGAATGCTTGGTCTGGGGGAAAATGTGTGTAAATGGGTTAGTAACTGGCTTAGTGATAGAAAGCAGAGGGTGGTTATAAATGGTATAGTCTCTAACTGGGTCGCTGTGACCAGTGGGGTACCGCAGGGGTCAGTATTGGGACCTGTTCTCTTCAACATATTCATTAATGATCTGGTAGAAGGTTTACACAGTAAAATATCGATATTTGCAGATGATACAAAACTATGTAAAGCAGTTAATACAAGAGAAGATAGTATTCTGCTACAGATGGATCTGGATAAGTTGGAAACTTGGGCTGAAAGGTGGCAGATGAGGTTTAACAATGATAAATGTAAGGTTATACACATGGGAAGAGGGAATCAATATCACCATTACACACTGAACGGGAAACCACTGGGTAAATCTGACAGGGAGAAGGACTTGGGGATCCTAGTTAATGATAAACTTACCTGGAGCAGCCAGTGCCAGGCAGCAGCTGCCAAGGCAAACAGGATCATGGGGTGCATTAAAAGAGGTCTGGATACACATGATGAGAGCATTATACTGCCTCTGTACAAATCCCTAGTTAGACCGCACATGGAGTACTGTGTCCAGTTTTGGGCACCGGTGCTCAGGAAGGATATAATGGAACTAGAGCGAGTACAAAGGAGGGCAACAAAATTAATAAAGGGGATGGGAGAACTACAATACCCAGATAGATTAGCGAAATTAGGATTATTTAGTCTAGAAAAAAGACGACTGAGGGGCGATCTAATAACCATGTATAAGTATATAAGGGGACAATACAAATATCTCGCTGAGGATCTGTTTATACCAAGGAAGGTGACGGGCACAAGGGGGCATTCTTTGCGTCTGGAGGAGAGAAGGTTTTTCCACCAACATAGAAGAGGATTCTTTACTGTTAGGGCAGTGAGAATCTGGAATTGCTTGCCTGAGGAGGTGGTGATGGCGAACTCAGTCGAGGGGTTCAAGAGAGGCCTGGATGTCTTCCTGGAGCAGAACAATATTGTATCATACAATTATTAGGTTCTGTAGAAGGACGTAGATCTGGGTATTTATTATGATGGAATATAGGCTGAACTGGATGGACAAATGTCTTTTTTCGGCCTTACTAACTATGTTACTATGTATGTTACTATGTTACAGCCTTATCTAGGATATAATGCAATTTATAAGATCCTGATTGCCAAGAAGCCCTCTATGCATATCAGGTAGCTATTAGCAGTGTTGTAACTAGAGTCCAATGGGCCCCAGTATAACATTGGGACTGCATGTTTGTCACATGTATGGGTCCTTGTAGTATTTCAGATCCTGTGAAAACATACATGTTCACCCCCCCATGTGACATTGCCCCTCATGCTGTAATAATGTCCCCCATCCTGTGACATCCTGTAATAATGTGTGGCACCCCAGGAGTTCGGGTACCACAGTAGTGCTGCCTTCCTCTCCGGGAGGGTAGTGCTATGCCTGGAGACAAGTGGCAGGTTATCCCACACACAACACATTCTAACTCCAGGCCAGGAGGGGGAGCTCACAACCCTGTTTTAGGGAACCTTCCCTGAGATATAGTGATTCTGATCTGAAGGAGAAGTCAGAGTCAGTCTGAGAGAGTCTGAGAATGAAGAGAGACAGGAAAGGAGCAGAGGAGAGATTGAGGGCTCAAGGAGGCTACGATTGGGCCCCCTAGGAACAAGAGCACAGAAACCGGGCACCGGGAGCCCGAGATTGTGGATAACTGCAAGGTCCACAGCAGAACCGGAGGGCATAGGACTATACGTAAACTGCCCGTACAACACCTGAGGTACAGCAGCAGTTAGAGCCTGAAGTCACCGTGTCTGAGACCCCAAGAGAACGGCTCAAGCTGCCTACCGTGCAGGTACTGTCCCAGGACAGGAGAGAAAAGGGGTACCTTGCCAGCAAACTACAGGGAGCAAGAGACCAGGAAAGCAACGCATAGTGGAAGACTCCCAACCTGACCTGCCAAGGGGATTTCCGCTTGTTTTCGGGCTGCCTGGACTCCTTCTGTACCTGTTGCCGGTATCCTGGACTGTGGCCTGCTACCGCCAGTAATCCAGGTAAAGACTGCAACGCTGTGTCTTCCGTGATTTACTGGCAACACATCATCCCTGCCATACACCTTGGGAGCCTGGGACCTCCGCTTCACCTGTGGGAAGTGTCACCATCTTGCTGCCACAACATCACCCCAGTGGACCCCCTTAAGCAGCGTCGGTCCCTATTGTCCGAGAACCACAGGTGGCGTCACGAAAATAGACTTTCACAATTCCCTTAAAATATCTTTCCCCTTTAATTGAGCCCCAGGGCCACGGACCGGGTCGCAGCCACCGTGACATCCTCTTTAAGTGCAACTGGACCCGATACCGAGTATCCCCATTGCCCTGGTGGGCGACTCAAATGTCCTTTTTCTTGACCCCTTCCTAATAATGTCAAACGTCCAGGGCACCTTCAAGGTATAATGCCCTCCATCATGGGCACCTTTCTGGCAACATATTACTGAAAGGGGCCCAGGAAGGTGGACATTATACAAGGATGGGGTACACAGCATCCTCTTCTATAGCTGCCATAGAAGCCGGTAGCTGACCTTAGTTTGCAAGTGATGGGCACTCACTATGGTGATGGAACCAGTAACACAAGGCAACATTTGCAATTACATATAGCGATAAAAAGTTGTTTTTTGACCACTGACTTGTGTTTCATCCCCAAAATGAAAAGGAAACTAGTCAGATAGCAGTAAATATTACAATATTGAGGTCCAGTCAATTTTTGAATGTTCTGCCAACAATCTTTTTTTATATTGGTGAAATGCAAGATTCTACACCTGGGCAAGAAAAATGAAAATTACATCTACAGAATGGGAGGAATATAATTAAAAAACAGGCACGTGTGAAAAAGACTTGGGTATACTAATAGATCACCGACTGCACATGAGTCAACAGTGTGATGCAGCAGCAAAAAAGTCAAACACAGTTCTAGGATGTATTAATAGAAGCATAGAGTCTCCTTGGTGAGGCTTTATCTGGAATACTGTGTCCAGTTCTGGGCACCACAATTTAAAGAAGATATTGAAAGACTGCAGCAGGTGCAGTGAAGAGCTACCAGGATGGTGAGCGGACTGCAAAGTATGTCCTATGAGGACCGGTTAAAGGATCTGGGAATGTTTAGCTTGCAAGAAGGCTAAGAGGAGACTTAATAGTGGTCTACAAACATCTGAAGGGATGTCACACTGTAGAGGGATCATCATTATTCTCATTTGCACATAGCAACAAAAATGCTTTGCTATCTACTGTTTTACCACGGATGTCTGAGGGCCTTTTCCGTGTGCCCAATCGGCCGAGCTGCAGACCATTCCCCTTGGATTCCTGTTGGATCCCCTTTGAATGCTTCATTTGCGCCTTTGACTAGGTGAGTACAATTATATGAGCGTGCAATTTACACCTAGTTTCTAGTGCATTTAGATCATGCCTGGGGTTGTTCCCTTTTTTTCCCTATCCAAAGGGTTGTTTGAATTTTCATTTGCACATGGAAACACAAGAAGCAATGGAATGAAACTGAAAGAGAGAAGACACAGATTAGATATTAGAAAAAACTTTCTAACAGTGAGGGTGATCAATGATTGGAACAGGCGGCCATGACAGGTGGTGAGTTCTCCTTCAATGGAAGTCTCCAGAGGCTGGACAGACATCTGTCTGAGATGGATTAGTGAATCCTGCATTGAGTAGAGGGTTGGACACGATGACCCCGGAGGTCCATTCCAACTCTGACATTCTATGATTCTATGATTGTCTCCGATATTCAGAATCTTCATACGTAACCTTAATATTCATCTCTTCAGGAAGTTTCTACAGCCTGCAATGATACCTCGCTATCACTGGAGCTGCTGCAACCCCTCCGACCTACTCTCTTCTGTAGATTATAGGCCCATGAGGACAGGGCCCTTTCCCTTCTGTACTTGTCTGACGCTGTTAGTTTGTTCATTGTTATTTATATTTATTTGTAAATTTATAATTTTATATATAATTGCCCTTCAAATGTACAACAATATGGAATCAATGGTGATCCAAAAATAAACAATAACAATAATGATAATGAGTGCAATACAACTTTCAAAATTATTTTTTGCTTAAAGGGTCCTATGGAGAAAACCTGAAAACAGGATGTCTCTTTATGGAACCAGGCACAAAGTGTTCAATTTCTCTGCAGTGCCTCCACAGGAAAAATAAGGTATTACATAGTGCTTTTGGAAATCAATTCACTTTCTATATAATGCATGGATGTGCAAGATCATGGTAACGATTTTCCACTCTAATAGGATTTCTTTTTTTGGGTGAGTATAATTGATCTGTAATCTATGCTTGTATATTATGCAAAGTGGAAAATATGTCATAGTATTCACTGCTGCCATTTGTCCTGTCTGGTTATAAGGAATAATGGGTGTCTAAATAATTTGGAGTGTTCTCAAATAGAACTGCAGACAACAGGTAAGAGTCTCAGAGAAGAGTTAGCAAGGTGTTAAGTATGTGCGTCTGTCTGGTCTAGGACGGATGATCTGCCCCTGCTTGTCTGCACCGCGCATTATTGACTCAGACATTTAAGTGCATCTGCATGCTTCTCTAACTAATTCTCTGAGAGCGTAGGAACAAAGACTTCTATAAAGTCAAATCATTTTATTACAACATAACAAATGACTGTACGGCTCTGCTTCAGCTGTCTTCAAACGTGGAGACAGACAAGGCCAACGCGGCCCTTTGGTGCTACCGTACCTAAATAAATAGTGCACCTCTGAAACGGAAAAAGCCAAAGGACGTATAATAAAGCCTCAGTATTGTGTTTTATGCACGTGAAAAATAAATACATTTCTTACTTCTGTCTTAAAGTTAAAATCCAAGCTACATAACATGAATAAAAGTATCTGACGCACTTCTTAAAGAATCAATCTTATTCCTTCAGGGCATAACATTCATTGCCCCCGGTGTATAACATCCATCCCCTCATCCCCGGCATGTAATATCTGGCCCATCATCCCCAGCATATAACATCCAGCCCCTCGCTCCCGCCATATAACATCCAACCCCTTACCTCTGGCGTATAACATCCGACCCTATTGCCCCCAGTGTACAACCTCTGGCTCTATTCCTCCCCCCCGTGTATAACATCTGGTTCCTCAACCCTGGTGTAACATCCGCAACCTGGTTTATAATATCCAGCCCCATTGCCCCTGGTGTATAACATCCAGCCCCACTGCCTCCAGTGTACATCCTCTGGCCTTATTCCTCCCCCCATCTATAACATCCGCAACAATTGCCCCTGGTGTATAACATCCAGCCCCATTGCCCCTGGTATATAACATCTGGCCCTATTGCTCCTGGTGTATAACCTTCAAGCCCATTGCCCCAGTGTAAAACCTCTGCCCATATTCCTTCCCCCTGTATAACATCTGGTTCCTCAACCCTGGTGTATAACATCCGGCCTCATTGCCTCTGGTGTATAACATCCGGCCCCATTGCCCCTGGTGTATAGCATCCAGCCCCATTGCCCCTGGTGTATAGCATCCAGCCCCATTGCCCCAGGTATGTAACATCTGGCCCCGTTGCCCCTGGTATATAGCATCTAGCCGCATTGCCCCAGTGTATTAACACCCACCCCCACATAGATGGGGGAGTTTGGTGGAGCAATACAACCAGCCTGACCCCAACCCCATTCAACACCTTGGGATGAACTAGAATAGACATCTTTTGTGGTACTAGCCTCCAGGGCTCAGGACCTTTATCCATCCATCTTTCTCAGCAAGGTTATGCCTGGTCTTCCTGTCACTTCCCCAGTTCAGTTGAGGCCTGGCTTGGTAAATGGAGAGGTAGTACATTGGTGATAGGGACCATCCATATTTAAGTACACCTTGATGTGGTTGGATGGATTTTTCACTTTTTGTAATAAAAAATATTAACAAAGTATCTTACATTTTTATTGGAGTTCATGTATTAAATGATCGCAGTGTGCTGATGCGTCTTGTATGTATTTGTACATTGGCCACATAGTGTATTTGTGCACCTGTACATTAATTTAATGCTAAAGTTTTCGGGTTTTCATTTTTTGGGTGAGGAAGAACATGAGCGGCCACACAGAGCCAGGACCTCAATAGCATCCAACACCTTTGGGATGAACTAGAATGGAGATTGTAAGCTCGGTCTCTCCCCTACATCAAGGTCTGACCTCACAAATGTTGTTCTCGATGAAGGGGCAAAAATTCTGTCCTTTGCCCCGGCAGATGGACATTGGCTTCTGGCCCAAATCCTGACTGGTGACCCATTCTTTCCTCATCAGTGCTTAGAGTTTATCACAATCTCTGTGCCCCGCTTATTGAGGATTGACTACAGGCAGGTTCTCAACAGGATGGAGTTGAGGAGTTTCCAGGCAATAAATTCAAAATGTTAATGTTTTGCTCACTGAGCCAGTAGTTAACACTTTTGCCTTGTGACATGGATCCGTGATCTCTTTGGATCCCCCACTTTTATTTAAAGTGGTGTCAGTGATAAGAAGATGGTAACAGAATGTCTTAGTCTCCAACTCCTCCCCTGCAACTTGTGGGGGAACCCAGCAGCAAATGTTCATTTTCCTGCAGCGCCTCTAGAGGGGAAACAAAGTATTGCACAGTGAATATTGAATGGTCTGTCACTGTAATGCATGGACATGTCTGATCTTCCGGAGAGACATATGCTCTTTGTAGGTTCTCTGTTTTACAGATGGTTATATAGAATGGAAAACCTCTTATATAATCTCAGAAACCTCTAATACAGTATGTGATTTGGGTTAGCTCAACCTGATGATGACTCCTTTAACCTCTACCTGAAATGGGATGTACTGGAATGTCTTATGTCAGGAACACCGGCTGTGTTAAAGTAACTCCTCAACCTCTGACAGTAACATTTAAGGTGCTTGGTCCTGGAGGTTCCACCATTCCATGCTCCCTCTGGCCCACAACACAATTGCTGGATGCTGATGGGTTGTCTATATTGCACAGAGAACAGGATTTTAGCTGTATACTTGTCAGGGTTCAGTTTCGGGATTCAATCCGGTGACCTCTCGCTGTTTGGTCACTTTTCCTATCTGCTGAGCCACAGCCTGTTGGGTCTCTGTCCAACTACTGATAGTTCTCTAGTCTTTTCTTTCCTTTGTTTGGTTTGCTTCTATCCAGATGTCTTTCACTTCCACATTTGATTCTGTACTGTCACATCTTCAGAGAGGCTATTCATACTCACCTTGTACCTGCCTTCTTTGCTGGCTATTCTTCAAGATTGAAGGATGTTTCTAGTTCAAGCTTGTCAACCAGGAATTATCTTGCCTGGTTAAACTCTGTTGCTTTTCCTGTGGTTTGTTTGTGAGTCTTCCTCCCCAGTACCCTTCCCTTTCTTTTAAGTTTAGTGCCTTTGAAGCTTTTCATGTGTTCCGTTTGTTTTTGGTTCTTCTTATTTTCCTCTGTCTTTCCTGTGGGACTGTGTGCCTTATCCTCAGATTTATGTGTATTTAATTTTCTAGTTCTTATTGTTTAGATATTGCACCTTATCTATATAGAGGGTACAGTAAAGGACATTTCGAGTCAGGCGACGTTGCATTTTGGCGCCATTATATTTACTTAGGGTGCCAAAGACCACATATGGCAGGTACAAGGCAGGGTCAGATTATAGACTTTCCTAGTCTGAACAGAGACCTGTTTCTTTCCTGGTTTGTACATTACCCATGTGAGTGTGTTGGCACAGTAATAATAATAATGCAATAATGTGCAATATATGGGACAATACCTCAAACAATTACAGCTGCAAGTCCGCTAATAGGATAAAAACAAGCAAAAAGAAAGGTTTTAAAATATTAAAAAATATGTAAATTTAAACCATCCCTAAAAAACTAGGCAAGTTTGGTATTGTCGTAATTGTATCAAGCAGGAGAATCATGTTGCTAGATTATTTTCACTGCGCAATAAAAACTGTAAAAACAAAACCCCCCAAAACAATGGCAGAATTGCTGTTTTATTTTTTTTCACCATTTCATCGAAAGTTACAGGAATTTTTTTTTTCTCCTTTGTCAGTGCAGGATACGGTAAAGTGAATGATGTCCTTCGAAAGTACAACTAGAACCACAAAAAATACAAGCCCTCATATGATGGTGACAGACAAATGTGGCTCTTGGACGAAGAGGGTCAAAAAGTAAAAGAAAAGGTAAAAGAAAAAAAGTTTATTTTTTCCACTTTTTCAGATTATATAATTGTAACCACATAAAAAAAATGTATCTCTGAATTATGTTCTCGCTTTCTTCTTATACAAACCCTGATGGTCCTTTCATCACATTCCTGCTTGGTTTGGAATTACTGAATTCCGGAATTCTCAGTAATAGTCATTCTTTGCCATTTGATTTTGGCAGAATGATTTATTTTACTAGTTTGGGATTAATATGCTGTTGGCTGCTGTGTAAGAGCTGAGCTTCTGCACAATGTGTGATGATCAAAGTCCAAGCATGCACACATAGGATCAGGACGCAGCGGCTTCACTCGCCCTTATCTGAGCCTCAATAAGTCCATGCCAGCTCCTAACAACAGTCACAAATGAATCCAGTTCTGACACATTCCCCGTCATCTTCCAGAACTTAGAACAGTTGATGATAAATATCAAACATCTCTGCATCTGCTGATTGTCATCACAGTCCACGTTGTTATACTCATATATGATTAATTAGATCAGAGCCACATATTCGTCCTAAACTGGACAGAAAAAACTCCCATTGATAATATAAACCATTAGAAAAAAGGAGTCAGAACGCTGCCAATTAGATCAATAAAATTACAAGTATTTATTAAGTAGTAACATCAAATATACAATCACAAAAACACCTAATAAAAAATCTCCAGTACATATAGGGTTACTCATGTGAAGGATACAGGTAACAGAATCACGTACCACCCCAAAATGTAATACGACTTAAGGTCCAAGGTTCAGAGCGCAAAATGAGTATACCAAAAGTGAAAGCACACTTGTTAAATCCCTCTAGGAACCTATGTAAACTAGCTGTATCAAAAGGTGTCTAGGACTGGACCTATTAGGGGGACGTGTGCGCATGCCTGTGACGTCGGCGTGACGGTGCATCGCTGCCGGCGCCCATTGGGTGAGGCGGGTCTGTCATTGTTGCCATGGTTGTGGCTTCTCTGGCGTCTCGCTGCGCTCGGGAAGCCGAGCGGCGATGCTAGTTCCGGCGCTGACGTCACTAGCGCATGCGCAATCTACACAGTCCCGTAATGATTTTCAGGTGTGGTGGCATCATAAATATCGGGTAGTGACACACGCTGTACGACCCCCCGAAGAAGCCTACGCGAAACGCGCGTAGGGGCTGACAATCTTCACGTCCACTCCACAACTGACATTGGTAAGGTCCAGTCCTAGACACCTTTTGATACAGCTAGTTTACATAGGTTCCTAGAGGGATTTAACAAGTGTGCTTTCACTTTTGGTATACTCATTTTGCGCTCTGAACCTTGGACCTTAAGTCGTATTACATTTTGGGGTGGTACGTGATTCTGTTACCTGTACCCTTCACATGAGTAACCCTATATGTACTGGAGATTTTTTATTAGGTGTTTTTGTGATTGTATATTTGATGTTACTACTTAATAAATACTTGTAATTTTATTGATCTAATTGGCAGCATTCTGACTCCTTTTTTCTAATGGTTTATATACTCATATATGAGTAGGAACTGTTCATCTTGTGCCTTCTAGTTCATGAACAGGATGCCAGAAGGGCAGTAAAGACTGACACTGACACCTAGCACAAGTTTGCATTTATTTGACTTCAAAGTTACATCCAGTATTGTACTCCAGAGCAGTATTCACAATTCTTCAGTTTGTCATTTACTCATCAGGGTCGCTGTCAAACACATCTTTTGCATTTTTTTAATATATTGGATTGCTTTTCAAGTGCCTGATATAAACAGGAAACATCCCAGAAGGTAAACTCTAAAATAAAGTTCAGTACAGCCACTGAATAAGCATGAAATATGAGCTCTGAATGTTAGATCTCAAGCTCCGTACAGGATCAGTAATGTAATGTATGTACACAGTGATTGTACCAGCAGAATAGTGAGTGCAGCTCTGGGGTATAATACAGGATGTAACTCAGGATCAGTAATGTAATGTATGTAAATGCTAAAGACATACAATTCTGCCCTTCACCTCTCCAAACAAACCTATTTCAACACCCTCATCACCTCCCTGTCCAATAACCCTAAACGTCTCTTTGACACATTCCAGTCCCTACTCAACCCAAGAGAGCAGGCCCCAACCACGGATCTCCGCGCTGACGATCTGGCCAATTACTTCAAAGAAAAAATTGACCACATTCGACAGGAAATTATCTCCCAATCTCTTCATACCATGCACTGTCCTCCCTCCCCCACTGCATCTAGTTCACTCTCTGACTTTGAAGCAGTTACAGAAGAAGAAGTAAGCAGGCTCCTTGCATCCTCTCGCCCAACCACTTGCACCAGTGACCCCATTCCGTCACATCTCCTCCAGTCCCTTTCCCCGGCTGTCACCTCTCACCTAACAAAAATATTCAACCTTTCCCTCACTTCCGGTATTTTTCCCTCCTCATTTAAGCATGCCATCATACATCCATTACTTAAAAAACCATCCCTCGACCAAAACTGTGCCGCTAACTATAGACCTGTCTCTAATCTTCCCTTCATCTCTAAACTCCTCGAACGCCTGGTCCACTCCCGTCTTACCCGCTATCTCTCAGATAACTCTCTTCTCGACCCTCTTCAATCTGGCTTCCGCTCTTTACACTCTACTGAAACTGCCCTCACTAAAGTCTCTAATGACCTACTAACAGCTAAATCTAATGGTCACTACTCCATGCTTATTCTCTTGGATCTCTCTGCAGCATTCGATACTGTGGATCATCAGCTCCTCCTCACTATGCTCCGCTCCATCGGCCTCAAGGACACCGTTCTCTCCTGGTTCTCCTCCTATCTCTCTGACCGATCCTTCACTGTATGTTTTGCAGGTTCCTCCTCCTCTCACCTTCCCCTTACTGTTGGGGTTCCTCAAGGATCAGTCCTAGGCCCCCTTCTCTTCTCTTTGTATACTGCCCCTATTGGACAAACAATCAGTAGATTTGGTTTCCAGTACCATCTCTATGCTGACGACACCCAATTATACACTTCTGCTCCTGATATCTCGCCTGCCTTATTAGAAAACACCAGTGATTGTCTTACCGCTGTCTCTAACATCATGTCCTCCCTCTATCTGAAACTAAACCTGTCAAAAACTGAACTCCTCGTGTTTTCTCCTTCTACTAACCTACCTTTGCCTGACATTGCCATCTCCGTGTGCGGTTCCACTATTACTCCAAAGCAACATGCCCGCTGCCTTGGGGTCATCCTTGATTCTGACCTTTCATTCACCCCCCACATCCGATCACTGGCTCGCTCTTCTTACCTGCATCTCAAAAACATTTCTAGAATTCGCCCTTTTCTTACTTTCAACTCTGCAAAAACTCTGACTGTTTCACTTATTCATTCTCGTCTGGACTATTGTAACTCTCTACTAATCGGCCTCCCTCTTACCAAACTCTCCCCGCTCCAATCTGTCCTGAATGCTGCTGCCAGGATCATATTCCTCACCAACCGTTACACCGATGCCTCTACCTTGTGCCAGTCATTACACTGGCTACCCATCCACTCCAGAATCCAGTACAAAACTACTACCCTCATCCACAAAGCACTCCATGGCTCAGCACCACCCTATATCTCCTCTCTGGTCTCGGTCTACCACATACCTCCCAACTTTTGAAGATGGTAAAGAGGGACAAAGTTTGCGGCGCGCAACGCGCGCCGCGGCAAGTTTTAGGCCACGCCTCTGACCACACCCATTCACTAGTCACACCCATATCCACGTCTCAACCACACCCATTTAGCACTGCTGATCAAACTGTTCATAAAGAATAATTATAAACAAAAAAATATGGCCACACATGATGCTCCATACTGTATAATGACCGCACATGATGCTCCATACTGTATAATAGCCGCACACGATGCTCCATACTGTATAATGGCCGCACATGATGCTCTATACTGTATAATGGCCACACATGATGCTCAATACTGTATAATGACCGCACATGATGCTCCATACTGTATATTGGCTGCACATGATGCTCCATACTGTATAATAGCCGCACATGATGCTCCATACTGTATAATGGCCACACATGATGCTCCATACTGTATAATAGCCACACATGATGCTCCATACTGTATAATGGCCCCAAATGATGCTCCATACTGTATAATGGCCGCACATGATGCTCCATACTGTATAATGGCCACACATGATGCTCCATACTGTACAATGACCGCACATGATGCTCCATACTGTATAATGACCGCACATGATGCTCCATACTGTATAATAGCCGCACATGATGCTCCATACTGTATAATGGCCGCACATGATGCTCCATACTGTATAATGGCCACACATGATGCTCAATACTGTACAATGACCGCACATGATGCTCCATACTGTATATTGGCTGCACATGATGCTCCATACTGTATAATAGCCGCACATGATGCTCCATACTGTATAATGGCCACACATGATGCTCCATACTGTATAATAGCCACACATGATTCTCCATACTGTATAATGGCCCCACATGATGCTCCATACTGTATAATGACCGCACATGATGCTCCATACTGTATAATGGCCACACATGATGCTCCATACTGTACAATGACCGCACATGATGCTCCATACTGTATAATGACCGCACATGATGCTCCATACTGTATAATAGCCGCACACGATGCTCCATACTATATAATGGCCGCACATGATGCTCCATACTGTATAATGGCCACACATGATGCTCAATACTGTATAATGACCGCACATGATGCTCCATACTGTATATTGGCTGCACATGATGCTCCATACTGTATAATAGCCGCACATGATGCTCCATACTGTATAATAGCCACACATGATGCTCCATACTGTATAATGGCCCCACATGATGCTCCATACTGTATAATGACCGCACATGATGCTCCATACTGTATAATGGCCACACATGATGCTCCATACTGTACAATGACCGCACATGAAGCTCCATACTGTATAATGACCGCACATGATGCTCCATACTGTATAATAGCCGCACACGATGCTCCATACTGTATAATGGCCGCACATGATGCTCCATACTGTATAATGACCACACATGATGCTCCATACTGTATAATGGCCACACATGATGCTCAATACTGTATAATGACCGCACATGATGCTCCATACTGTATATTGGCTGCACAGGATGCTCCATACTGTATAATGGCCACACAGGATGCTCCAGACTGTATAATAGCCACACATGATGCTCCATACTGTATAATGGCCACACATGATGCTCAATACTGTATAATGACCGCACATGATGCTCCATACTGTATATTGGCTGCACATGATGCTCCATACTGTATAATAGCCGCACATGATGCTCCATACTGTATAATGGCCACACATGATGCTCCATACTGTATAATAGCCACACATGATGCTCCATACTGTATAATGGCCCCACATGATGCTCCATACTGTATAATGACCGCACATGATGCTCCATACTGTATAATGGCCACACATGATGCTCCATACTGTACAATGACCGCACATGATGCTCCATACTGTATAATAGCCACACATGATGCTCCATACTGTATAATGGCCGCACATGATGCTCCATACTGTACAATGACCGCAAATGATGCTCCATACTGTATAATAGCCACACATGATGCTCCATACTGTACAATGACCGCAAATGATGCTCCATACTGTATAATGGCCACACATGATGCTCCATACTGGACAATGGCCGCACATGATGCTCCATACTGTATAATAGCCACACATGATGCTCCATACTGTATAATGACCACACATGATGCTCCATACTGTATATTGGCCGCACATGATACTTTGTACCGTATAATGGCCACACATAGCTACTCCTACACACACGGCTCCGCTCCATACATCTCGTACACACACGGCACTACTTCGTACACCTCGTACACACACGGCTCCGCTCTATACACATTGCACACGCTCCGTATACTTTGAGCACGCATGGCTTTGCTCTGCACACCTCATACACACGTGGCTCCGCTCCATACACCTTTCACACTCTGCTCTGATCCGCAAACCTCTTACACACACGACTCCGTCCCGTACACCTTTCACATGCTGCTCCGCTCCGTACATCTCGTACACACCCGGCTCAGCTCCGTACACCTCGTAAACACGCGGCTGTGCTCCGTACACCTCGTACACACGCGGCTGTGCTCCGTACACCTTGTACACACGGCTCCGTACACCTCTTACACACGATTCCGCTCCGTACACCTTTCACATGCTGCTCCGCTCCGTACACACGCGGCTGTGCTCCATACACCTCGTACACACGGCTCCGTACACCTCTTACACACGACTCCGCTCCGTACACCTTTCACATGCTGCTCCGCACACCTCGTACACACGCGGCTGTGCTCCGTACACCTCGTACACACGGCTCCGTACACCTCGTACACCTTTTACATGCTGCTCCGCTCCGTACACACGCGGCTGTGCTCCATACACCTCGTACACACGCGGCTGTGCTCTGTACACCTCGTACACATGGCTCCGTATACCTTACACACGACTCCGCTCTGTACACCTTTCACATGCTGCTCCGTACACCTCGTACACACGGCTCCGCTCCGTACACCTTTCACATGCTGCTCCGCTCCATACACACGCGGCTGTGCTCCATACACCTTGTACACATGCGGCTGTGCTCTGTACACCTCGTACACATGGCTCCGTATACCTCTTACACACGACTCCGCTCTGTACACCTTTCACATGCTGCTCCGCACACCTCGTACACACGCGGCTGTGCTCCGTACACCTCGTACATATGGCTCCGTACACCTTTCACAGTACGAGGTGCACCGAGCGGAGCCGCGTGTGTGTACGAGGTGCACCGAGCGGAGCCACGTGTGTGTACGAGGTGCACCGAGCGGAGCCGCGTGTGTGTACGAGGTGCACCGAGCGGAGCCGCGTGTGTGTACGAGGTGCACCGAGCGGAGCCGCGTGTGTGTACGAGGTGCACCGAGCGGAGCCGCGTGTGTGTACGAGGTGCACCGAGCGGAGCCGCGTGTGTGTACGAGGTGCACCGAGCGGAGCCGCGTGTGTGTACGAGGTGCACCGAGCGGAGCCGCGTGTGTGTACGAGGTGCACCGAGCGGAGCCGCGTGTGTGTACGAGGTGCACCGAGCGGAGCCGCGTGTGTGTACGAGGTGCACCGAGCGGAGCCGCGTGTGTGTGTCTGTGTAGGAAGTGTACTGAGCGGAGCCTCAGCCGCGTGTGTGCACCGAGCGGAGCTGCAGCTTGTAATTAGCACATGATGATACAGTGACTGTCATAGGGGCTTAGCCCTTTTATGCCTGGGGAAATAAAGCAGCCACATTGATGTGTTGTCACTCTCTCCCCGGAGCTGCAGCTGCTCCTCCTCCACAATGCACTGGACAGAGGAGTCATCTCTGTGACATCCACTACTCACTGATCTGCATCTGTCCCATTAGCAGCCTCCAGTCCTCTCATGGTCTGCTGCTTACATTGCCGCCGGCACCCAGGCTGTGTCCGGCTGTGTTATGTCCCCTCAGGTGTCCCCTCTCTGAACTGTGAGGCACACTGGAAGACTCAGGAACACACCGACGGGGAAGGGGCGTGGCCTAACAAAAGGGGGCGTGTGACAGCAGCATCAACTGTTCTGTCTGCGGGACTCTCTGCGTCCCGTGCAGGACAGCCGGGACAAGCATGAAATCCGGGGCAGTCCCGCACAATGAGGGACGGTTGGGACTCCAACTTGGGAGGTATGCTACCACCCTACCCGTGCCCTGCGCTCCACTAATGACCTCAGGTTAGCATCCTCAATAATCAGAACCTCCCACTCCCGTCTCCAAGACTTTTCACATGCTGCGCCGATTCTTTGGAATGCACTACCTAGGTTAATACGATTAATCCCCAATCCCCACAGTTTTAAGCGTGCCCTAAAAACTCATTTGTTCAGACTGGCCTACCGCCTCAATGCATTAATGTAAGGATCCCTGTGTGGCCTATTTAAAAAAAAAAAAAATTGTTCTCATACACTTTATGCAGTATTAGCCCTCTGTGTCTGTACTGTTACATACTTAGGCAGTTAACTGGTTCATGCAGCTTTACATGAACACCTGAGCCTTACAATATGGCCGGTCCGAATAACTAAAGCAATTGTTACCATCCACCTCTCGTGTCTCCCCTTTTCCTCATAGTTTGTAAGCTTGCGAGCAGCAGGGCCCTCACTCCTCCTGGTATCTGTTTTGAACTGTATTCCTGTTATGCTGTAATGTCTATTGTCTGTGCAAGTCCCCTCTATAATTTGTAAAGCGCTGCGGAATATGTTGGTGCTATATAAATAAAAATTATTATTATTATTATTATTATGTACACAGTGACTGCACCAGCAGAATAGTGAGTGCAGCTCTGGGGTATAATACAGGATGTAACTCAGGATCAGTAATGTAATGTATGTACACAGTGACTGCACCAGCAGAATAGTGAGTGCAGCTCTGGGGTATAATACAGGATGTAACTCAGGATCAGTAATGTAATGTATGTACACAGTGACTGCACCAGCAGAATAGTGAGTGCAGCTCTGTGGTATAATACAGGATGTAACTCAGGATCAGTAATGTAATGTATGTACACAGTGACTGCACCAGCAGAATAGTGAGTGCAGCTCTGGGGTATAATACAGGATGTACCTCAGGATCAGTAATGTAATGTATGTACACAGTGACTGCACCAGCAGAATAGTGAGTGCAGCTCTGTGGTATAATACAGGATGTAACTCAGGATCAGTAATGTAATGTATGTACACAGTGACTGCACCAGCAGAATAGTGAGTGCAGCTCTGGGGTATAATACAGGATGTACCTCAGGATCAGTAATGTAATGTATGCACACAGTGACTGCACCAGCAGAATAGTGAGTGCAGCTCTGGGGTATAATACAGGATGTAACTCAGGATCAGTAATGTAATGTATGTACACAGTGACTGCACCAGCAGAATAGTGAGTGCTGCTCTGGAGTATAATACATTACATTACTGATCCTCAGTTACATTCTGTATTATACCCCAGAGCTGCACTCACTATTCTGCTGGTGCAGTCACTGTGTACATACATTACATTACTGATCCTGAGGTACATCTTGTATTATACCCCAGAGCTGCACTCACTATTCTGCTGGTGCAGTCACTGTGTACATACATTACATTACTGATCCTCAGTTACATTCTGTATTATACCCCAGAGCTGCAGTCACTATTCTGCTGGTGCAGTCACTGTCTACATACATTACATTACTGATCCGGAGTTACATCCTGTATTATACTCCAGAGCTGCACTCACTATTCTGCTGGTGCAGTCACTGTGTACATACATTACATTACTGATCCTGAGGTACATCCTGTATTATACCCCAGAGCTGCACTCACTATTCTGCTGGTGCAGTCACTGTGTACATACATTACATTACTGATCCTCAGTTACATTCTGTATGTACACAGTGACTCCACCAACAGAATAGTGAGTGCAGCTCTGGGGTATAATACAGGGTGTAACTCAGGATCAGTAATGTAATGTATGTACACAGTGACTGCACCAGCAGAATAGTGAGTGCAGCTCTGGGGTATAATACAGGATGTAACTCAGGATCAGTAATGTAATGTATGTACACAGTGACTGCACCAGCAGAATAGTGAGTGCAGCTCTGGGGTATAATACAAGATGTAACTCAGGATCAGTAATGTAATGTATGTACACAGTGACTGCACCAGCAGAATAGTGAGTGCAGCTCTGGGGTATAATACAGGATGTAACTCAGGATCAGTAATGTAATGTATGTACACAGTGACTGCACCAGCAGAATAGTGAGTGCAGCTCTGGGGTATAATACAGGGTGTAACTCCAGATAGGTAGAACACAAGTAACACAGTGAAAATAATTAAACTTTTTTTTACTTACATTGGTAAATGTTGCGCAGTTGTGATCATTTCCTAATATTTTAAGGTAGGACATTAATATTTGCTGGTATCTTACAATGTGCAAGGTCCTGAATCTGCCTTTCTTTCACCATAGCCGGAGGTGATGATATAACCCACGCGCTAACATACCTAGACGAGAGAGTCACAGACCGAGCCGTCTACCTAATTGTAACACCGTGTCTTAATTTGTGACAACAGTTTTCATTGCAGGAACCACAAGATCAACAGAAGCCGAAAAGACGTGATGACAGGCGCTGACAGTGGAGCTTGTCATTACGGTAAAAGTGACACCGATCCGTGCAGCCCTCGTGGTGTTCGCCTTTCATCGGCTCAAAGAGAAAAATGTTCTGGAAACCGTTATATCCTGTAATTACACAGACTTAATCGTCTGGAGCCCTCACCTTGTACTAATGGGGTTATTCATACAGAGAGACTGTGTAACTCATACAGGTGCTGGGGAGGACCGATGTAGACTAGCAGGATGATGGATGACGTTATTATTATTTTTACTACCACTATTTACTACCACCCTCTTAGCTCCTCAACCCTGCTCCTCAAAAACCAGCTTCTCCACCATGACAGAAGATCAGCTCTCCACCCTCCTGTCAAGATCACACCTCACCACCTGCACGCTTGACCCGCTCCCATTCCACCTCATCCCTAACCTTTCCACGGTCTTCATCCCAACCCTAACGCACCTCTTCAACCTCTCACTCACAACAGGTGTCTTTCCCTCATCCTTCAAGCATGCCAAGATCACACCCATCCTCAAAAAGCCCTTCCTCGACCCATCCTCTGTGTCTAGCTATCGCCCAATATCTCTTCTCCCTTATGCCTCCAAATTGCTGGAGCAACACGTCCATCTTGAACTGTCCTCCCACTTCTCCTCCTGCTCCCTCTTTGATCGGTTACAATCAGGCTTCCATTCCCATCACTCAACTGAAACTGCCCTAACTAAAGTCACCAATGACCTACTAACTGCCAGGAGCAAGCGACACTACTCTGTCCTCCTTCTCCTGGACCTGTCTTCTGCCTTTGACACTGTAGACCACTCCCTTTTGCTACAAATCCTCTCATCTCTTGGCATCACAGACTTGGCCCTTTCCTCGATCTCGTCATATCTGACAGACCGAACATTCAGTGTCTCCCTCCCCCACACCACCTCCTCACTTAGCCCCTTGTCAGTCGGTGTTCCTCAAGGCTCTGTTCTAGGACCCCTACTCTTCTCCATCTACACTTTCGGCCTGGGACAGCTCCCTTTTGCTACAAATCCTCTCATCTCTTGGCATCACAGACTTGGCCCTTTTCTGGATCTCGTCATATCTGACAGACCGAACATTCAGTGTCTCCCTCCCCCACACCACCTCCTCACTTCGCCCCTTGTCAGTCGGTGTTCCTCAAGGCTCTGTTCTAGGACCCCTACTCTTCTCCATCTACACTTTCGGCCTGGGACAGCTCATAGAATCCCACGGTTTGCAGTACCATCTCTACGCTGATGACACGCAGATCTACCTCTCCGGACCTGACCTCTCCTCCTTGCTTACCAAAATCCAGCACTGTCTGTCTGCCATTTCAGCCTTCTTTTCTGCTTGCTTTCTACAACTGAACATGGACAAAACAGAATTCATCATCTTTCCCCCATCTCACTCTACCCCTCCACCAGACCTATCCATCAATGTCAATGGCTGCTCACTATCCCCAGTCCCACACGCCCGGTGCCTCGGGGTGATCCTCGACTCTGCCCTCTCTTTCAAGCCACATATCCAAGCCCTTGCCTCCTCCTGTTGTCTCAAACTCAAAAAATATTTCCCGGATCCGTGCTTTCCTTGACCGCAACACTGCAAAAACGCTAGTGCATGCCCTTATCATCTCCCGCCTCGACTACTGCAACCTCCTACTCTCTGGACTCCCCTCTAGCACTCTGGCACCACTCCAATCCATCCTACACTCTGCTGCCCGACTAATCCACCTGTCCCCCACTATTCCCCAGCCTCTCCCCTGTGTCAAGCCCTTCACTGGCTTCCTATCGCCCAGAGACTCCAGTTCAAAACCCTCACACTGACATACAAAGCCATCCACAACCTGTCTCCTCCATACATCTGTGACATGGTCTCCCGGTACCTACCTACACGCAACCTCCGATCCTCCCAAGACCTCCTTCTCTACTCCCCTCTCATCTCTTCTTCCCATAACCGCATCCAAGACTTCTCCCGTGCTTCCCCCATACTCTGGAACTCTCTACCCCAACACATCAGACGCGCGCCTACCATAGAAACCTTCAAAAAGAACCTGAAGACTCATCTCTTCTGACAAGCCTACAGCCTGCAGTGATCCTCAACCTACTGAACAGCCGCACAGCCAGCTCTTCCCTCTCCTAGTGTATCCTCACCCACCCCCTGCAGACTGTGAGCCCTCGCGGGCAGGGTCCTCCCTCCTTATGTACTCGTGTGCCTTGTTATCTGCTCATGTTTAATGTATTTGTCTATATTTGCCCCGTATTCACATGTAAAGCGCCATGGAATAAATGGCGCTATAAAAATGTATAATAATAATAATAATATATACTTTTTCTCATTAATTTATATTATATTCAACCTTTAAGGAATATTCGTCATCCCATATTTTATGAGAAAGGTGATAGCTTGACCATTTAACTCAAGTACAGCTTTTAACCTGTTCACGACATTTGATGTACCTATACATCATGCTTGGATATGTGTTCTTGTCAGTCTGGGGCTGAGAGGAATGCCCAGCATGCGGAGCAACACCAACGAACATGTACAAGGAAACCCTGAAGATAGGAAGAAGGGTCACCTCCTGAAATAAACCTGAGTCTGATCCCTGCACTCCCTAACGTGCCTAGATGGGTTCTTCCCCCCGTGGGTGATCATGTTCCTTAGCTCTCGTTGGCCCTCACATTACCCTGTCTAGTGCGCAGGCCAGCAAGACACTAGTCCCACTACTACAATAAGAGAACACGAGGAAGGTACAACAAATAATGAGAAAAGACACAACAAATAACACTACTTCGCTTCTCCAACAGGAAACTTCACTGCTGCAACAGGAATGAACACCTCAGCTTATCCAGAGCTTGGCTCCTTCAAAGAGGTCAGTATAGAAGAACTATAACGAACAAGGATTGAAGCTAGCCTTGGGTTTATATAGTGAAAGCCAGTGGTTACAAGGTGCTACAGCCTAGTACACTAGCTCCATGTGTTCACAGCCAGAAGACAAAGGGTCCTTAACGCTTTTAGCACCGAATAAAAGTAAATCCACTCCTATTCAAGGTAAACGACAACCGGATCCTGAGATCTAATAATCCTTGTGACCTTCTGATCCTAGATCCTCCAGGAGTCAAATCAGGATGTGACACACCCGTGACAGTTCCCGACCGATGACGTATAAGTACGTCATGGCTGCCTGTCACCACTGGAAACGGGGTTTACGTGTTAACCCATCCCTGCCTGTTACTGCCAAGAGCAGTGTCTGCACTGTTTAACCCCCTACATATCGCGATCTATATCGATTGCAGCACTTGGGAGACTGGGAGAAGGAGGGAGGGTATTCCCTCTCCCTTTCGATCGACTCCCCTGCAACGTAATTGCGAGGGACCAATGGTCATCATGACGACCTCTGGATCTGATAGCCTTCTTAGACCATACCAAGAGCAGAGTCTAAGAGGCGATCCGTCAGTGTAACACTGACAGATATAATGCATTATACCAGCAATCACAGTCATGAAAGTTAAAGTCCCATTAAAAGACTAAAAAAAAGTAGAAAAAAAGTGTCAAAATATATATTTTTTTAAATCACAAAATAATAAAAAAAAGACAAAATGATTCTATCCATAAATACGTACTGTATATTTCTGTAAAAAAAAGTACACATATTTGGTATACTTTTTCATCATAGCGCCGAACAAAAAGTAGAATAAAATGCAATAAAAAAGTTTAATGTAAATAAATAATGGTATCTCTGAAAACGTCATCCCACATAAAACATGTCATAATAAAGCACCACCAGTGGAAAAATAAAAAAGTTATAGCTTTCAGAACAAAGCGATCTAAAAATAATTCTCTCTTCTTTAAAATAGTTTTAATTGTGTAAAAGCGGCAAAACATAAAAAATTATATAAATGTGGTATCGCTATAATCGTACTGACCCGAAGAATAAATATAGATTTTTTTGTTTTCACAGTCCGTAGTTATAAAAGTCTGTGAAGCACATGTGGGTTCAAAGTGTTCACAGCACCTTTAGATAAATTCCTTGAGGGGTCTAGTTTCCAAAATGGGGTCACTTGTGGGGGGGGGGGGGGGGGTTAACACTGTTTTGGCACACTAGGGGCTCTCCAAACAGGATTGATATCTATTCTAGTGACTATTTTGTGTTACAAAAGTCAAACTGTGGACCTTTCCGATGCACTGCTATGCGCCCATACAGTAGTCCTCCCCCAGATATGGAATATTGGTGAACTCAAGAGGTATTGCACAATGCATTTTGTGGTCCATTTTCTCCTGTTACCCTTATGAAAATGCAAAATCTGGGGCTATACCATAATTTTTGTGTAGAAAAAGTAAATTTTTTCTTCAACGTTGCTTTAATTCCTCTGAAGCACCTGAAGGGTTAATGAACTTCTTAAATGAGGTTTTGAGCACTTTAAGGGGTACAGTT
This sequence comes from Ranitomeya imitator, assembly GCF_032444005.1. Lineage (NCBI taxonomy): Eukaryota > Metazoa > Chordata > Amphibia > Anura > Dendrobatidae > Ranitomeya > Ranitomeya imitator. The sequence goes on along the minus strand of NC_091284.1, from coordinate 811,091,965 downwards.
TTTAGAATGGTTTCACCTTTGGGCATTTTCTATCATATACAGTGGCATGTAAAAGTTTGGGTGCCCCTGGTCAAAATGAATGTTATTGTGAAGAGTTAAGCAAGTTAAAAATAAAATGATCTCTAAAAGGCCTAAAGTTACAGATGACACATTTCCTTTGCATTTTAGGCAACACAGTATATATACAGTACAGACCAAAAGTTTGGACACACCTTCTCATTTAAGGATTTTTCTGTATTTTCATGACTATGAAATTGTACATTCACACTGAAGGCATCAAAACTATGAATTAACACATGTGGAATTATATACTTAACAAAAAAGTGTGAAACAAGTGAAATTATGTCTTATATTCTAGGTTCTTCAAAGTAGCCACCTTTTGCTTTGATGACTGCTTTGCACACTCTTGGCATTCTCTTGATGAGCTTCAAGAAGTAGTCACCGGAAAGGGTTTCACTTCACAGGTGTGACTTGTAAGGTTTAATAAGTGTGATTTCTTGCCTTATACATGGGGTTGGGACCATCAGTTGTGTTGTGCAGAAGTCTGGTGGATACACAGCTGATAGTCCTACTGAATAGACCGTTAGAATTTGTATTATGGCAAGAAAAAAGCAGCTAAGTAAAGAAAAACGAGTGGCCATCATTACTTTAAGAAATGAAGGTCAGTCAGTCCGAAAAATTAGGAAAACTTTGAAAGTGTCCCCAAGTGCAGTGGCCAAAACCATCAAGCGCTACAAAGAAACTGGCTCATATGAGGACCGCCCCAGGAAAGGAAGACCAAGAGTCACCTCTGCTTCTGAGGATAAGTTTATCTGAGTCATCAGCCTCAGAAATCGCAGGTTAACAGCAGCTCAGATTAGAGACCAGGTCAATGCCACACAGAGTCCTAGCAGCAGACACATCTCTACAACAACTGTTAAGAGGAGACTTTGTGCAGCAGGCCTTCATGGTAAAATAGCTGCTATGAAACCACTGCTAAGGACAGGCAACAAGCAGAAGAGACTTGTTTGGGCTAAAGAACACAAGGAATGGACATTAGACCACTGGAAATCTGTGCTTTGGTCTGATGAGTCCAAATTTGAGATCTTTGGTTCCAACCACCGTGTCTTTGTGCGACACAAAAAAGGTGAACGGATGGACTCTACATGCCTGGTTCCCACCGTGAAGCATGGAGGAAGAGGAGGTGTGATGGTGTGGGGGGGGCTTTGCTGGTGACACTGTTGGGGATTTATTCAAAATTGAAGGCATAATGAACCAGCATGGCTACCACAGCATCTTGCGGGGGCATGCTATTCCATCTGGTTTGCGTTTAGTTGGACCATCATTTATTTTTCAACAGGACAATGACCCCAAACACACCTCCAGGCTGTGTAAGGGCTATTTGACCAAGAAGGAGAGTGATGGGGTGCTACGCCAGATGACCTGGCCTCCACAGTCACCAGACCTGAACCCAATTGAGATGGTTTGAGGTGAGCTGGACCGCAGAGTGAAGGCAAAAGGGCCAACAAGTGCTAAGCATCTCTGGGAACTCCTTCAAGATTGTTGGAAGACGATTCCCGGTGACTACCTCTTGAAGCTCATCAAGAGAATGCCAAGAGTGTGCAAAGCAGTCATGAAAGCAAAAAGTGGCTACTTTGAAGAACCTAGAATATAAGACATAATTTCAGTTGTTTCACACTTTTTGGAAAGTATATAATTCCACATGTTTTAATTCATATCTTTGATGCCTTTAGTGTGAATGTACAATTTTCATAGTCATGAAAATACAGAAAAATCTTTAAATGAGAAAGTGTGTCCAAACTTTTGGTCTGTAATGTATATATTTTCATGTTTCACATTTTAAAAATCACAAAAAGGAGAATGGGCCGATGTAAAAGTTTGTGCACCCTGCATTGTTAGTACCTAGTAGCACCCCTAGTATCACATCCTGTAAATGTTTTTTGTAGCGAGACAAGAGTCTTTCAATTCTTGTTTGAGGGATTTTCATCCATTCTTCCTTGGAGAATTCTTCCAATTCTGTGAGATTCCTGGTTCGTCTTGCTTCCTCTGCTATTTTGAGGTCTAGCTACAGATTTTCAATGAAGTTCAGATCAGAGGACTGTGAGGGTAAAGCCTTCAGCTTGCACCTTTTGAGGTCATCTATTGTGGATTTTGACGTGTGTTTAGGATCATTATCCATTTGTAGAAGCCATCTTCTTTTCCAACTCAGCTTTTTTACAGATGGTATTATGTTTGAATCAAGAATTTGTTGAAATTTCATTGAATCAATTCTTCCCTCTACCTGTAACATGTTCCCTGTGACATTGGCAGCAAGACAACCCCACAGCATAATTGATCCACCCCATGATTAATGGTTGGCAAGATGTTCTTTTCCTGAAATTCTGTGCCCTTTTTTCTCCACACATACCTTTGATCATTGCGGCCAAAGAGATCTATTTCAACATAATTGGTCCAGAGGACTTGTTTCCAAACTAGATGCAACTTTTTTAGATGTTCTTTTGCATACTTCTGATGCAGAATTTTTTGGTGACGACGCAGGAGAGGTTCTCTTCTGATGATTCTTCCTTGACGGCCATATTTGTGCAGGAGTCTCTGAAGGGTAGAGCAATGTACCACAACTCCAGATTCTGCTAAATCTTTCTGAAGGTCTTTTACAGTCAAGCAGGGGTTTTGTTTTGCCTCTCAAGCAATCCTATGAGCAGTTCTCAGTGAAATTTTGCTTGCACTTCCAGACCTTATCTTGACCTCCATTGTTCCTGTTAACTGCCTTTTCTTAATTACATTTTGAACTTAAGGTACCGTCACACTAGACGATATCGCTAGCGATCCGTGACGTTGCAGCGTCCTGGCTAGCGATATCGTCCAGTGTGACAGGCAGCAGCGATCAGGCCCCTGCTGTGCTGTCGCTGGTCGGGGAAGAAAGTCCAGAACTTTATTTCGTCGCTGGATCTCCCGCTGACATCGCTGAATCGGCGTGTGTGACACCGATTCAGCGATGTCTTCACTGGTAACCAGGGTAAACATCGGGTAACTAAGCGCAGGGCCGCGCTTAGTAACCCGATGTTTACCCTGGTTACCATCCTAAAATTAAAAAAAACAAACACTACATACTTACCTACCGCTGTCTGTCCTCCAGCGCTGTGCTCTGCACTCCTCCTGTACTGGCTGTGAGCGTCGGTCAGCCGGAAAGCAGAGCGGTGACGTCACCGCTCTGCTTTCCGGCCGCTGTGCTCACACAGACAGTACAGGAGGAGTGCAGAGCACAGCGCTGGAGGACAGACAGCGGTAGGTAAGTATGTAGTGTTTGTTTTTTTTACTTTTAGGATGGTAACCAGGGTAAACATCGGGTTACTAAGCGCGGCCCTGCGCTTAGTTACCCGATGTTTACCCTGGTTACCGGCATCGTTGGTCGCTGGAGAGCGGTCTGTGTCACAGCTCTCCAGCGACCAAACAGCGACGCTGCAGCGATCCGGATCGTTGTCGGTATCGCTGCAGCGTCGCTAAGTGTGACGGTACCTTTAGGAAATAGAAATACTTTGCTATCTTCTTATAGCCATCTCCTGCTTTGTGGGCCTCCACCAATTTCATTTTCAGAGTGCTAGGCAGCTGCTTAGAAAAAACCCTGGCTGCTGTTTTTTGTCACAATGTTAGAGGAGGCTGGGTTTTTATAAAGCTGGGAAATTTGCATCCCCTGGCCTTTCCTAATGAGGATAGTGAACAAGCTATAACCCTAACAGGCTAATTAAGGTCTGAAACCTTGGTCAAAGTTATCTGAGCACACAAATCACTAAGAGTGCCCAAACTTTAGCCCATTTTCCTTTTGTAATTTTAAAAATGTAAACAATTACAATATATATATATATATATATATATATATATATATATATATATATATATATTCCCTAAAATATGAAGGAAATGTGTTATCTTTAACTTTCGGACTTTTAGAGATCATTTCATTTTCAAATTGCTTAACTGTTCACAATAACAGTAATTTTGACCAGGGATGACGCACTTTTACATACAAGTTTAGGCCCCTCAAAGCCACTTCAGTTGTGATGTTGTCCCTACAACATTTGGGTTTGTAAATTTTGTTGGAAAATTGGGAAATTGCTGATACGCTTTTAAGTAGATAACACAGGATCCACCATTCACAATAGGTGATGTCACAGCTCACCTCCTCCTGTACAATGACTGATGACACCTCTATATACAGTATATAACACAGGATCCACCATTCACAATAGGTGATGTCACAGCTCACCTCCTCCTCCTGTACAATGACTGATAACACCTCTATATACAGTAGATAACACAGGATCCACCATTCACAATAGGTGATGTCACAGCTCACCTCCTCCTGTACAATGACTGATAACTCCTCTATATACAGTAGATAACACAGGATCCACCATTCACAATAGGTGATGTCACAGCTCACCTTCTCCTGTACAATTACTGATAACACCTCTATATACAGTAGATAACACAGGATCCACCATTTACAATAGGTGATGTCATAGCTCACCTCCTCCTCCTGTACAATGACTGATAACAACTCTATATACAGTAGATAACACAGGATCCAACATTCATAATAGGTGATATCACAGCTCACCTCCTCCTCCTGTACAATAACTGATAACACCTCTATATACAGTAGATAACACAGGATCCACCATTCACAATAGGTGATGTCACAGCACACCTCTTCCTCTTCCTGAACAATGACTGATAACTCCTCTATATACAGTAGATAACACAGGATCCACCATTCACAATAGGTGATGTCACAGCTCACCTCCTCCTGTACAATTACTGATAACACCTCTATATACAATAGATAACACAGGATCCACAATTCATAATAGGTGATGTCACAGCACACCTTTTCCTCTTCCTGTACAATGACTGATAACACCTCTATATACAGTATATAACACAGGATCCACCATTCACAATAGGTGATGTCACAGCTCACCTCCTCCTCCTGTACAATGACTGATAACTCCTCTATATACAGTAGATAATACAGGATCCACCATTCACAATAGGTGATGTCACAGCTCACCTCCTCCTGTACAATTAGTGATAACACCTCTATATACAGTAGATAACACAGGATCCACCATTCACATTAGGTGATGTCATAGCTCACCTTCTCCTCCTCCTGTACAATGACTGATAGCACCTCTATATACAGTAGATAACACAGGATCCACCATTCACAATAGATGATATTACAGCTCACCTCCTCCTCTTCCTGTACAATGACTGATAACACCTCTATATACAGTAGATAACACAGCATCCACCATTCACAATAGGTGATATCACAGCTCACCTCCTCTTCCTCCTGTATAATAACTGATAACACCTCTATATACAGTAGATAACACAGTATCCACCATTCACAATAGATGATGTCACAGCTCACCTCCTCCTCCTCCTGTACAATGACTGATAACTCCTCTATATACAGTAGATAACACAGGATCCACCATTCACAATAGGTGATGTCACAGCTCACCTCCTCCTGTACAATTACTGATAACACCTCTATATACAGTAGATAACACAGGATCCACCATTCACAATAGGTGATATCACAGCTCACCTCCTCCTCCTGTATAGGAACTGATAACACCTCTATATACAGTAGATAACACAGGATCCACCATTCACAATAGATGATGTCACAGCTCACCTCCTCTTCCTGTACAATGACTGATAACTCCTCTATATACAGTAGATAACACAGGATCCACGATTCACAATAGGTGATATCACAGCTCACCTCCTCCTCCTCCTGTATAATAACTGATAACACCTCTATATACAGTAGATAACACAGGATCCACCATTCACAATAGATGATGTCACAGCTCACCTCCTCCTCCTGTACAATGACTGATAACAACTCTATATACAGTAGATAACACAGGATCCACCATTCACATTAAGTGATGTCATAGCTCACCTTCTCCTCCTCCTGTACAATGACTGATAGCACCTCTATATACAGTAGATAACACAGCATCCACCATTCACAATAGGTGATATCACAGCTCACCTCCTCCTCCTCCTGTATAATAACTGATAACACCTCTATATACAGTAGATAACACAGCATCCACCAGTCACAATAGGTGATGTCACAGCTCACCTCCTCCTCCTGTACAATGACGTATAACACCTCTATATACAGTAGATAACACAGGATCTACCATTCACAATAGGTGATGTCACAGCTCACCTCCTCCTGTACAATGACTGATAACACCTCTATATACAGTAGATAACACAGGATCCACCATTCACAATAGGTGATATCACAGCTCACCTCCTCCTCCTCCTGTATAGTAACTGATAACACCTCTATATACAGTAGATAACACAGGATCCACCATTCACAATAGATGATGTCACAGCTCACCTCCTCTTCCTGTACAATGACTGATAACTCCTCTATATACAGTAGATAACACAGGATCCACCATTCACAATAGGTGATATCGCAGCTCACCTCCTCCTCCTCCTGTACAATGACTGATAACTCCTCTATATACAGTAGATAACACAGGATCCACCATTCACAATAGGTGATGTCACAGCTCACCTCCTCCTGTACAATGACTGATAGCACCTCTATATACAGTAGATAACACAGCATCCACCATTCACAATAGGTGATATCACAGCTCACCTCCTCCTCCTCCTGTATAATAACTGATAACACCTCTATATACAGTAGATAACACAGCATCCACCAGTCACAATAGGTGATGTCACAGCTCACCTCCTCCTCCTGTACAATGACGTATAACACCTCTATATACAGTAGATAACACAGGATCCACCATTCACAATAGGTGATGTCACAGCTCACCTCCTCCTGTACAATGACTGATAACACCTCTATATACAGTAGATAACACAGCATCCACCATTCACAATAGGTGATATCACAGCTCACCTCCTCCTCCTCCTGTATAATAACTGATAACACCTCTATATACAGTAGATAACACAGCATCCACCAGTCACAATAGGTGATGTCACAGCTCACCTCCTCCTCCTGTACAATGACGTATAACACCTCTATATACAGTAGATAACACAGGATCCACCATTCACAATAGGTGATGTCACAGCTCACCTCCTCCTGTACAATGACTGATAACACCTCTATATACAGTAGATAACACAGGATCCACCATTCACAATAGGTGATATCACAGCTCACCTCCTCCTCCTCCTGTATAGTAACTGATAACACCTCTATATACAGTAGATAACACAGGATCCACCATTCACAATAGATGATGTCACAGCTCACCTCCTCTTCCTGTACAATGACTGATAACTCCTCTATATACAGTAGATAACACAGGATCCACCATTCACAATAGGTGATATCACAGCTCACCTCCTCCTCCTCCTGTATAATAACTGATAACACCTCTATATACAGTAGATAACACATGATCAACCATTCACAATAGATGATGTCACAGCTCACCTCCTCCTCCTGTACAATGACTGATAACTCCTCTATATACAGTAGATAACACAGGATCCACCATTCACATTAAGTGATGTCATAGCTCACTTTCTCCTCCTCCTGTACAATGACTGATAGCACCTCTATATACAGTAGATAACACAGCATCCACCATTCACAATAGGTGATATCACAGCTCACCTCCTCCTCCTCCTGTACAATGACTGATAACTCCTCTACATACAGTAGATAACACAGGATCCACCATTCACAATAGGTGATGTCACAGCTCACCTCCTCCTGTACAATGACTGATAGCACCTCTATATACAGTAGATAACACAGCATTCACCATTCACAATAGGTGATATCACAGCTCACCTCCTCCTCCTCCTGTATAATAACTGATAACACCTCTATATATAGTAGATAACACAGCATCCACCAGTCACAATAGGTGATGTCACAGCTCACCTCCTCCTCCTGTACAATGACGTATAACACCTCTATATACAGTTGATAACACAGGATCCACCATTCACAATAGGTGATGTCACAGCTCACCACCTCTTCCCTTCACAATGATTTTTGCAAATGCTCATTAGATGCTTTAATCCAAACTATAGGGTCAGAGTCTGACCATTGCTGCTAACGTACATGTGAATTTCCTGAAACAACATGAAATTAGAGTTTAAAATAACCTGGTTGTTATTTTTTTTATTTCAGATTAGGATACACTCCCTGACAGAAGTTATGTCGCTTATCCATTTTATGTAAATAAAACCTTATAACCTGATGTTAAATTCATCCATTGGTTGTATAAATTATTCTTTTGAAAGCTGAAACCCTCTGAAATGTGCTTTAGGTTAAGAAAATAAATTGGCATCAATGCAGAAATATTGATCAGTTAATGGACACAGAATGGTCAGATTTTGGCAAGACAAAAGTTTTGTCGCCCACAGAAAGTAATGTGATATTCAAACAAATAATTAACCTAAAATACAAATATATGTTGCATAACATTGGTGAATGAAGTTGTGGTGCTATTAGAGTCATATTTAATATTTTGTGTGACTTCCATGAGCTTGAAGGACTTCATCCATGCGGTTCAACAATGATTCATACAATTTATTAATGAAGTCATCAGGAATAGCACAGAATGCAGTCTTACATGCCTCCCAGAGTTCATCTAGATTCTTTGGTTTTGTCTTCCAAGCTTCCTCTTTCATCCTACCCCAAACATGCTCAATGATGTTCATGTCTGGTGACTGGGCTGGCCAGTCCTTGAGCACCTTGGTCTTTTTTACCTGGAGGAACTTTGTTGTAGAGATGGATGTATGAGATGGAGCACCATCCTGCTGCAGAATTTGACCCCTTTTATGATTTGGAATATAAGAGGTAGCTAATACTTCTTGATATTTTAGGCTATTGATATTGGCTTCCACCTTGCAAATGTTTTGCACCCTCCATACTGAATGTAACCCCGGACCATGATCTTTCCACCACCAAATGTAACTGTTTTCTGGGTGTATTTTGGATCCATACGGGCTCCAGTAGGTCTCCTGCAGTATTTGCAGCGGCTGTGGTGTAATTCTACTGAAGATTCATCAGAGAAATCCACCTTCTGCCACTTTTCCAGCATCCATCTGTTTAGCAGGCTGTGGGACTTAACAAAAGGCAAATAAAAAACCGTGTGGCAATTGCAAAGTGCTGGCTTCAGGGCACTGATTCAACCATGGAGGCCATTTCGAGACAGAATACTACAAAGTGTTCTAGTTGACACAGGGAGTTGAGGTGACCAAGCCTGTTGGAGCTCTGATGCAGTGGAAGAGGGGCTTGCTTTATCAAAAATGCAATGAAAAAACGTAAGGCAACCAAATTTACTTAATGCCAGCAAAAATGATGCAGAGGATCTACAACGTTAGAAGTTCACCAAAAGGTTATTGTGGGAACGAAGCCTTAAGTAAATTAGCTTAGTTGCCTTTATGTCACGTTTTTCATGCTGTTGTTTCTTGTTGGTATGTCATGTTTTAAACAAAGATATTTCAAGCATTAAGGACATCATTAATCCTGAGCAAACCCTCACCTCCAGTTGCTGAAATGGAGCCCCAAACATGCAGGACCCTCTGTCATGCTTCACTGTTCCTCCAGACCTTCAATATTGTGCCGCTCCCCAGCCCTTCGGGAACAAACTGCCTCCTGTTACAATCAAACATTTCACATTCTGACCCACCAGTCCAGAGCACCTGCTGCCATTTTACTGCACCTCAGTTCCTATGTTTTCAGGCATAGTTGAGTCACTTGACCTTGTTTCCATGTTGAAGGCCTGTTTTTTGGCTGCAGTTCTTCCATGAGGACCACTTCTGGTCAGATGTCTCCGAACAGTAGTCAGATGTAGCTGGGTCCCACTAGTTGCTGCCAGTTTTGAGTTGATGGCACTGCTGGAGATCTGATTTTGAAGAGAAGCACCATGATGATGTGTTTCATCTGCTGCACTAAGTTTCCTTGGTCGATCACTGCGCTACAGTCCTCAACATCATCCATTTCTTGATGTCTTCAATTGTGAGAGATAAAAGCAAATCATTATCCATCATGTAATTCCATCAGGGAGGCGCCTGATTGATCCACATTTATTCTGCAGCCGGAAAACAACCCCAAACATCCAACCAATTTAAGAACTACAGTATCTGTGGGTGCAAAGAAGAACAAGGAGTCCTGGCAGTGATGATCCAGGCCACATAGCCCTGATTTCAATCAACCTGTCTGTCTGGGATCACATGAAGAGACAGAAGAATCCGCACAAGCCTCATAAACAGAAGATCTGGGGTCCATTCTCCAAGATGCTTGGAAACACTTCCTGCTAAGTGCCTTCAAAAATGCTGATTTGAAGACAGAGATCAGTCACAAAAAATATTGATATCTCTTTTGGTCATTCACGTTGCATTTTGTTAATTGAAAAAAAACAAACTTTTAACACACACATATATATATATATATATATTGATCCTAAATACTGTGTTTTGATAGTACAGAATAAAAATACATTCCCTGTGGTTTTGATATCTTGGATGATCCCACTTCTCCTTTGTATTGTGACTCATCTTCTCAACCTCATCTAATTTTTGACAAATATTTCACTTTTTCATGAAATATTTTCCCGATGCCTCATACGCTGATGGCGTGTTTACACAACTGTTGGGTAGGAAGCTCTGTGTCACAGAGAAATAGCGCAGGCCTTGAAATGTCATCAGAAGGTTGAGATTTTGGGCTTGTGCCACCAGCTCTAATAAGACACTTAGCTCCATGAAAGGGGTTTTATAGAACTAAAGTTCAGTCACTGCATAATAAAAGTTCTTCCATCTCGTGAGAAACATGTACCCTGGAACATCTTTTCTTAGAACATGTGAACATACAACTGTAGCAGACGCCAACATGATGACTGGTGTGTTACGTTAATGGCCAGCACATCAACACTATTTGCGTAGCGCCGTAGCATGAGGTTGCTGTAATGTTGGACCTGTTGCATCTGTGTTCCTATACTTTTCCATATACAGGTCCTTCTCAAAAAATTAGCATATAGTGTTAAATTTCATTATTTACCATAATGTAATGATTACAATTAAACTTTCATATATTATAGATTCATTATCCACCAACTGAAATTTGTCAGGTCTTTTATTGTTTTAATACTGATGATTTTGGCATACAACTCCTGATAACCCAAAAAACCTGTCTCAATAAATTAGCATATCAAGAAAAGGTTCTCTAAACGACCTATTACCCTAATATTCTGAATCAACTAATTAACTCTAAACACATGCAAAAGATACCTGAGGCTTTTATAAACTCCCTGCCTGGTTTATTACTCAAAACCCCCATCATGGGTAAGACTAGCGACCTGACAGATGTCAAGAAGGCCATCATTGACACCCTCAAGCAAGAGGGTAAGACCCAGAAAGAAATTTCTCAACAAATAGGCTGTTCCCAGAGTGCTGTATCAAGGCACCTCAATGGTAAGTCTGTTGGAAGGAAACAATGTGGCAGAAAACGCTGTACAACGAGAAGAGGAGACCGGACCCTGAGGAAGATTGTGGAGAAGGACCGATTCCAGACCTTGGGGAACATGAGGAAGCAGTGGACTGAGTCTGGTGTGGAAACATCCAGAGCCACCGTGCACAGGCGTGTGCAGGAAATGGGCTACAGGTGCCGCATTCCCCAGGTAAAGCCACTTTTGAGCTACAGAGAAGCAGCACTGGACTGTTGCTAAGTGGTCCCAAGTACTTTTTTCTGATGAAAGCAAATTTTGCATGTCATTCGGAAATCAAGGTGCCAGAGTCTGGAGGAAGACTGGGGAGAAGGAAATGCCAAAATGCCTGAAGTCCAGTGTCAAGTACCCACAGTCAGTGATGGTGTGGGGTGCCATGTCAGCTGCTGGTGTTGGTCCACTGTGTTTCATCAAGGGCAGGGTCAATGCAGCTAGCTATCAGGAGATTTTGGAGCACTTCATGCTTCCATCGGCTGAAATGCTTTATGGAGATGAAGATTTCATTTTTCAGCACGACCTGGCACCTGCTCACAGTGCCAAAACCACTGGTAAATGGTTTACTGACCATGGTATTACTGTGCTCAATTGGCCTGCCAACTCTCCTGACCTGAACCCCATAGAGAATCTGTGGGATATTGTGAAGAGAAAGTTGAGAGACGCAAGACCCAACACTCTGGATGAGCTTAAGGCCGCTATTGAAGCATCCTGGGCCTCCATAACATCTCAGCAGTGTCACAGGCTGATTGCCTCCATGCCACGCCGCATTGAAGCAGTCATTTCTGCCAAAGGATTCCCGACCAAGTATTGAGTGCATAACTGAACATTATTATTTGTTGGTTTTTTTGTTTGTTATTAAAAAACACTTTTATTTGATTGGATGGGTGAAATATGCTAATTTATTGAGACAGGTTTTTTGGGTTATCAGGAGTTGTATGCCAAAATCATCAGTATTAAAACAATAAAAGACCTGACAAATTTCAGTTGGTGGATAATGAATCTATAATATATGAAAGTTTAATTGTAATCATTACATTATGGTAAATAATGAAATTTAACACTATATGCTAATTTTTTGAGAAGGACCTGTATATTAATTGTGAAAATTATGTATGTAGCCATCAGTATTTCCAAGTGGAGTCCAGAACGTGACCCAGGACAGGCATTTCACAGAGCTGCATATTTTCCGTGAACTCAGAATGGATAACAAATGTGTGTTTCTAGGACTCTAGGTCTCGGACACATGTGGAAAATCTGCATCATGGTCAATAACTATTGAGTTATAACCTTGTTAAAAATGGGCTTCAACATCCCTAGATGGAAACGTTAGATGCTGACAGATGAATTTTTCAGTTCCCACAATTTTACTGAATAAATAAGTAGGAAAAAAAAACAGATCTGACTCACGGCATCTTACAAAATAGGGAAACACCGGTGGGAGTGCGGGAGCGGACAGAGTTTCCTCTGAGTCACTCACATACTGCAAGAATAATCCATGGGTCTCACATCTGATAAGTCTATCAGTGGGTTCTCACATTAGTCAGCATCAACCAAGGGCTTTATCTGTGAGATTTACCCAAATCATGTGCTGCTAGGAACAGTGCACAGATGTAAGAAGATTTCCCCTTCTTCCCAGTTTTTATAAAGGAGCTGATGATCTGCGTCATAGCATGAAATCAAACTATAACCTCCATTGTGGAGACAAGTTTTTACACCCAGGACAAAAGGACTTATTGTTTGTCCTCCTCTCCCCCCCTGCCCTGCTCTTTCCAACACTTTTCATGACCTTTTGGCTAATTCTTAAAGATTTGGTTTGCGGCTCTAGCCCTGTATCTAAATGCCATGGCCAACGTGCTTGCCCACAATTACGTCTACTCTCTTGCACCAAATTTGCTCACAGTCCTGCATACAGTCGTAACACAATATTTTGACACTAAAATTTTTAAAGATGATTTTTTTTACATTGTTATTGGCAAATACATGAAGTAAATACAAAGCCTCAATATTCCCATCGCTGAATCTAAACTTTTGCCCTTCTCCCTGGCAGCTGGATATCAGCTTCTGTGCCAAGTCCTAAACGATGACCCATTCTTGTCTCATCAGATCTTGAAGGTTATCACGATTTCTATTTCTTTGTTACTTTTTGACGATTGACCACAGGTTCTCAATGGGATTTAGATCTGGGGAGTTTCCTGGTCGTGGACCCAAAATGTCAATGTTTTTTCACACCGAGCCACATAGATATCACTTTTGCCTTGTGACGTGGTCTCCATCGTGCTGGAAAAAGCATCATCACCACATTGCTCCTGAATGGTTGGGAGAAGTTTCTCTTTGAGGGGGTTTAGATCTCTTTTTTTTTCATGGCCGTTTTCTTAGGCAAAATTGTGAGTGAGCCCCCTACATGGATGTGATGGCTTTACCCTTGGCAGACACAGGACTCATAGCAGTGCTCACCTCTTCTTCTCTGACGTCCCAAACAGTCTGCAGGAGCTTCATCAGAGAAATGCTCTAATGCTGAGCCAAGGGTGTGGTTCCAGCCGCTGCTCACCATGCACTGAGCAGTGACCGGAGCCCACTCCTGTGACTAAAAGGCTGAGGAAGCCAAGATGTATAAAGTTAATGTCCTCCCGGCAGTGGGGCTCTCAATGTATTGTCTTGAGGGTGGTTTGAGGGCCATTATACAGTTTGGGAGGGTGATATGGGAGCCATTCAACTGTTTGGAGGGATATTTGGGACCCATTATACAATATGTGCGTGTAGGGGCTATCATACTGTTCAAGGGGTTGTGTTAGGGCCATCATAGTACATGTAGGGCCATTATATAGTATAGAGGGCAACATGGGGGCCTACATATTGTGTTGAGATCTATATTGGGGCCATCATACTATTTTGGGGTCACTGTGGGGTATGGTCATCATACTATGCCTGTGATGGGTAGGGTGGAGGGCTGATTGAATCACAGCTGGGGTATACTAATGTGTTGGGGTTACTGTGGAGATATCATACTTTGGGGGGTACAGTTGGGTCATCATACCATGGGTGGTGGGTACTGTGGAGGAATTCAGTGTGCGGGTATCATTCTGTGTTTGGGGGGCATACTTTATTTGAGCAATGAAAAGTAATGCGTGGAAACGCTAAAAAGGCTTCAATGGGGAAAAAATATTTTGAAAGGGCTGCAAAGTTGTGAGGTATGCACTTCTGTGACCCTGACAAATTATATATATATATATATATATATATATATATATATATATGCATTTTTTAATGGGGGTGGGGAATTATATATATACGTGCATTTTTTTTATGGGGGTGGGGAATTAGTACCTCTGCCATGGGGTCCCATAATTTCTATTTACGCCCCTGACGTCAGTGGTGCCCCTTTAAGAATATGGCAACATGGATATTGGTAAGAGCTATGCTGAAGAAGGCGAGCAGAGATTTTCCTGGCTTACACATGCAATAGTAAAATTCTAGGCGGTGATAACTGCTTTGGAAGACGTCTTATCCTTTGTGAGAGAAAACAATAATGAAAACCAGAAAACGTGTAACTTTTAACGCTGACCTGGTGAACTTTTCACACAGGATGGGATATGATGTCCTGGTCTTGGAGATAATATAATATAACCCGCCATCTTTTTCCACGTCAATGTCCCTGATATGTGTTTTTGAGCTCTAAGCTTATTATTCAGCTCTTGTCATGATTTCCCATTGTACGAATGACAACTTCCTTTTATTTTTTTTTCAGTCCACAATATTTACTTGCTCCTAATATCTGGTCTCTGATGGCAGTGGTTGGGAACTCCAGTTCTGACGGTCAAGTGGTCACAAAAAGGTTTGTTCAATAGATATCTGGACTGGCTTTCCAAAAGATTCTCTGGTGGGTCCTGTTGGTTATGTGATGATGAAGCCTAACCAAAATATGTCCTCGAAGACACTGCGATAGACAATCCCATGTAAACCTGCCTCTCATCTAAATATATAATAGCCTAGACTATCATGATACACAAGTGGGCTATCACCTCTAAGTTTTTACCTTCGGTGGGTCCAATGTTCCTGAAACTGATGCCAATAGCTATATTTACATCATCGAAGACCCACCTTGCCCTACTTCATAGACATATGTGTTTCATTCATTGCTGTGTGGGTTTGCTTTGGGTGAACCAGATACCTCCCATAGTCCAAAAGTATAATGATATGGGAATTAACCTTCAGATAAATTATCCTATGCTGCACAAATATCTGACATAAGGTCCCTATACGCTTTAGGTTGAAGGCAGCCACCAAAAAAGCCAATATCGTTAGGATAGGACAACAGTCTAATATGTAGGGGGTCTTTTCGATGCTTCCTGGATAGATTATGTTGGGGGAAGAGAACGATCCGGCCTTTTGGATTTCCAAAGGCCAATCCTTTTGTTCTCCAAAAGATAGACCCCCGTCAGAGTTTTCTGATAAAGGGAAGAGAACACGGGGGCGCTCATCCGAGCTCAGTGTTCCTGTGTTTGAGGGAGTTGGGATATATAGCTGACAGCCAAATGAAGAATTGTCTGACAACCAGCTAACAGGTATGGGGGTCTATAGACTGTGAGTCCTATTGGGGACAGTGACTGATGTGAATGGTGACAATCTGTGGAAAAAATCCAAATTGTTTTCCAAGAGAGTAGGGTGTGTGCCACATGAAGAATGGCACTGAATTTTCTTTGCCACAAACAAGTCCCTTTTTAACAGTCTAAGCCCCCACCGACACCACGTTTATACCTCATCATGAATTTGGAGGAGCACTGTATTTCAGGAGTTTTGAGAAGCTCCTGACAATTGTCAATTCATGGAGGGTGGATCCTTTTTCCAGTTCCGAGAGATTTAGCAGGTATTAGAATAAATTAATAAATAATGGATGGTGTTAGTTAGTCTACTGCCAAGAGTTCTCCACTATACAGTATTTAGGAACATGACAATTGCTCTATCCAATCACTGAACTTGGTCTCTTAGAATCAGCAATTCTAATAGAGCCAAACACCGAGATGTCTCCCCATTCATTGAACTGAATGAGATCCTCAAGTGATTGTTGGGGTCATGCAAGGCTTCCTTCTAATGTGGCAGTCCATTAATGAGCCTCATGAGTGAGCAAAACATACTTGTCCATGAAAGAAGGCATCCTCATAAATGCATTGTATAAGTGTATTGGATTTTGAACTTCCCTTTTATGAGTCCAAGTCTTAGACAATGAAAATGGAGTCGTAGACCTGGGCCTGAGGAGTGGTATAAAGAACAAAGCAGTAGAGCGTATATTGTTTGACTTTCTCATCCATGGTTAGAAAGTCACAGAATTTGAATAATTTTAAGCTCTCTAGATATTTATATATGTGTTTATTTTACTCACTTATATGGTGCCATTAGTTCCACAATGCTTTACATACATTATTATTGTCCCTATTGGACAATCTACATCCCCTATCAGTATGTATTTGGAGTGTGAGAGGAAACCAGAGAACCTGGAGGAAACTCACCCAAACACGGGAAGAACATACAAACTCTTTGGAGGGATTTGCACTAAGGAACTCAGTGCTGCAAGGCTGCAGTGCTTACCACTGAGCCACCACGCTGGCTGCATATAATATGGAACTCACAACTGAGGAATCAAGAACAAAATTGTCCTTGTGTGTTGGCCTTTAAACTAGTCTCGTTCATTGATCATGGCCTGAGTCAAATGATTTTAGACTTAGTCCACATAACCATATTATGTGATGCCAACAAAGTGGCCTGCATATTTACCAACATATTGGTTGTCAATGTATGGATCTTTAAGTGGTGCCTCTAGGACAATAGCGTGAAAACTGGGCATTATTGTCCATTGTTGAGTGGTCGTTTTTCAAAAGCTTGTCTTTTTTTAGACAGGAACAAACAATACTCAAATTTGCTCTAACTGTTCCCAAAACATGGCAACTATGTGCCATGAGGTCGATTTTCCTCTACATAATTAAATGAAATGAGAAAATTAGACCCATGGAGAAACCTCCATACAGTTACCACATCAGTAGTGTCTGACATTGTTTGCTCACATTAGACTGAAGATGAATTGTCAGACTAGGGTAACCCAGGCTCAGCAAACAAACTGATCCTGAGCTCCATCTTCCATCTACACAACATGCTCAAATCCATTTTTAAATATATTGTCAACTTTTTAATTATTTGTCTTAGGGCTTATCATCCAGAGTTGGAAGCTAAATCTTCATGTATCTTATTGGTGTCTCATGTGGAAGAGAACCCTTTGGACGCCTTCTAGCACTACAGCCTGGGCGGGACTGTTACTTCTTCACCACCGATAGAGACACATTTGATATCATAGCAAAAATGGAAACTAGCATGTTTTGTCAGGCTGCTCTGCGTGAATAAAGAGCCTTGGGATTCCAGATAATTTTTTTCATATCAAAGCGTTTCCCAAGGTAGAAAAACCAAGTGTCAAATTGTTTTATCAGAATTAGCCTGCAGATAAATTGTGAGACTTGGGTTAGCCAAGAAATTGATCCCGAAGTCCACTCTTCATCTCCATAGAACATGCTCAATTTCACTTTTAATTACATTATCAACTCTTGATTTGCTTCTCTTACGGCATATCTTCCAGAGGCGTAAGTTGAATCTTCTGGTGTCTTCTTGGTGTCGAATGTGGCAGAAAGACCTCTCGGGCACTAGAGCATCAATGTGACTGCTACTTCTTCACCATCAATAGAAACACATTTGATATTATGAATCAATCTAGTAGTCTATTTGTGAACCATCCGATTAGAAGAGAAGTAGACCCTAGTGGCCAGAGATCGGCACCAAAGTCACTTTCAATTGGGAGGTCTTCTGCTGGACCTTTGGAATCCATTATTGTACCACACCATGTGTCCCTGGAGGCAGTGAGGGGGATCATATGCAAGGGTCGATATGTATCCCCCAGGATGCAGATGGAGTCCTATTAAATCCACTGGAGTGTCTTGTTTTCACAGCAGGGTGCCTGTGAGTCACAAGACAAAGTAAAAGAAAGAGTGGATTGGGTCCAAGTAGTGACTCAGTCAGATTTGTAGGAAAACCTGTTAAGGGCTTTTATTTTTGGAGTGAACTACAGGATGATAGCGGGGCAGTTCACTCCCTCCAGCCGGGTCTTGCAAGTGGCTCAGGGCCACAGATTCCATTTAAAAAACCCTGCAGCAAAGGTTTGGGTGTGTCAGGGCAGGTTTACAAGCTGCAGAGCAGGTGGCACTGTAACATCTGGCTTATGTGTGCAGCTAACATAGAGCCAAGGGAAACGAACGCCTGGTGCCCTCTCAGGGTGACACGATGGTGCAGTCGCCCACGGAAACCGGTCTCAGATACGGACTGTCTTGATGACCCAGCAGCGATCCGGAGGATACCGTTTTGCCTTTTCATTTGTGAGTTTTTGGACATTAAAGACATTTTGCTTTGAACTTTACTTGGTCACTGCCTCGTTATTACACGGTGTGAACACCGCCGCACTACAGTATAGATATAAAATTATTAGCAGATCCTCTAAAGGTTGAGGCATGTACAAATAAATCTGGTAATGTACGAAAAATTACGAGAGTTTCATAGTTTTTAAGGTTGAAGGTAAACTTAAGTCCATCGAGTTAAACCTATAGCTTAACATATTGATCCAAAGCAGTGTTTCCTAAACTTCAGTCCTCATGGCCCCACACAGGTCATTTTTTCTGGATTTCCATAGTAGTGCACAGGTGAGAGAATTCCTGATGCCTTGTTGATACTTCCACTACCTGTGCAATATTAAGGAAATCCTGAAAACATGATCTGTTGGGGGCCGTGAGGACTGGAGTTTGGGAAATACTAATCCAGAGAAAGGCAAAAACCCCATGGGGCAAAATTCCTTTCCGACTCCACATACGGCAATCAGACTAGTTCCCTGAATCAATGCCCTATCACAGAATCTATAACCTGTAATATTATATTTTTCTAGAAAGGCGTCCAGGCCCTCCTTAGAGTTTAGTAGTGAGTCATCTGACAGCCGCACTTTTTCTCATTAGCATCCCTGTAGATTAGGACAGTGCCTGGATATAAAAGAGGACATGATTGTTCAGACGTATTATCTAACAACTTTTTATTTTTTTACAACAGTGCAAAAGTAAAAAGGGTAAAGCGTGTATATATCTGTGTAGATCCCATATCTGATGGGCTACATCATATTTACCAATCTGGTTTCTATCTAAGCCAGTGATAGGAATCCAGAGTTGCCGAGGCCTCGTCACTGACACGTGCCTGTGACCTACCGTTCTGCATTCTGGGTCCTGTAATTAGTCACAGATGCTCAGCTTGCAATTTAAAGTGGAGATTTGCCAGTAAGAAAGTCAGGACCAATGTGCAGTGAGCTGCAATAAAAGGCAAAGACATTATCAATATTGTGGGCGTGTGCCTGCCAAGCTATGAGGAGGTCCCGCCAATCACCTAACCATTGTGGGTGCCCACAGCCCCGCTGATCTCATAATGTTCCACTTAGCAGTATGGGAAAAACCCTTCCAATAATTATTCACTGTACATGGATAGCGAGTGCAGGGGCTCCACCACTGGTATGTCCGCCCCTGACTATAGCGGGTGCAGGGGCTCCACCACTAATATGTCCGCCCCTGACTATAGCGAATGCAGGGGCTCCACCACTGATATGTCCGCCCCTGAATATAGCGAGTGCAGGGGCTCCACCACTAATATGTCCGCCCCTGAATATAGCGAGTGCAGGGGCTCCACCACTAATATGTCCGCCCCTGACTATAGCGAGTGCAGGGGCTCCACCACTGATATGTCCGCCCCTGAATATAGCGAGTGCAGGGGCTCACCACTAATATGTCCGCCCCTGACTATAGCGAGTGCAGGGGCTCCAACAAATGATATGTCCACCCCTGACTATAGCGGGTGCAGGGGCTCCACCACTGATATGTCCGACCCTGACTATAGCGAGTGCAGGGGCTCCACCACTGATATGTCCGACCCTGACTATAGCGGGTGCAGGGGCTCCACCACTAATATGTCCGTTCCTGACTATAGCGGGTGCAGGGGCTCCACCACTAATATGTCCACCCCTGACTATAGCGAGTGCAGGGGCTCCACCACTGATATGTCCGCCCCTGAATATAGCGAGTGCAGGGGCTCCACCACTAATATGTCCGCCCCTGACTATAGCGAGTGCAGGGGCTCCACCACTGATATGTCCGCCCCTGACTATAGCAAGTACATGGGCTCCACCACTGATTGGTCCGCCCCTTACTATAGCGGGTGCAGGGGCTCCACCACTGGTATGTCCACCCCTGACTATAGCGAGTGCAGGGGCTCCACCACTGATATGTCCGAACCTGACTATAGCGGGTGCAGGGGCTCCACCACTGGTATGTCCGCCCCTGACTATAGCGAGTGCAGGGGCTCCACCACTGATATGTCCACCCCTGACTATAGCGGGTGCAGGGGCTCCACCACTGGTATGTCCGCCCCTGACTATAGCGGGTGCAGGGGCTCCACCACTGATATGTCCGCCCCTTACTATAGCGAGTGCAGGGGCTCCACCACTGATATGTCCGCCCCTGACTATAGCGGGTGCAGGGGCTCCACCACTGATATGTCCGCCCCTGAATATAGCGAGTGCAGGGGCTCCACCACTAATATGTCCGCCCCTGACTATAGCGAGTGCAGGGGCTCCAACAAATGATATGTCCACCCCTGACTATAGCGGGTGCAGGGGCTCCACCACTGATATGTCCGACCCTGACTATAGCGAGTGCAGGGGCTCCACCACTGATATGTCCGACCCTGACTATAGCGGGTGCAGGGGCTCCACCACTAATATGTCCGTTCCTGACTATAGCGGGTGCAGGGGCTCCACCACTAATATGTCCACCCCTGACTATAGCGAGTGCAGGGGCTCCACCACTGATATGTCCGCCCCTGAATATAGCGAGAGCAGGGGCTCCCCCACTAATATGTCCGCCCCTGACTATAGCGAGTGCAGGGGCTCCACCACTGATATGTCCGCCCCTGACTATAGCAAGTACATGGGCTCCACCACTGATTGGTCCACCCCTTACTATAGCGGGTGCAGGGGCTCCACCACTGATATGTCCACCCCTGACTATAGCGAGTGCAGGGGCTCCACCACTGATATGTCCGAACCTGACTATAGCGGGTGCAGGGGCTCCACTATTAATATGTCCGACCCTGACTATAGCGGGTGCAGGGGCTCCACCACTAATATGTCCACCCCTGACTATAGCGAGTGCAGGGGCTCCACCACTGATATGTCTGCCCCTGAATATAGCGAGTGCTGGGGCTCCACTACTAATATGTCCGCCCCTGACTATAGCGAGTGCAGGGGCTCCACCACTAATATGTCCACCCCTGACTAAAGCGAGTGCAGGGACTCCACCACTAATATGTCCGCCCCTGACTATAGCGGGTGCAGGGGCTCCACCACTGATATGTCCGCCCCTGACTATAGCAAGTACATGGGCTCCACCACTGATTGGTCCGCCCCTTACTATAGCGGGTGCAGGGGCTCCACCACTGATATGTCCACCCCTGACTATAGCGAGTGCAGGGGCTCCACCACTGATATGTCCGAACCTGACTATAGTTGGTGCAGGGGCTCCACTACTAATATGTCCGACCCTGACTATAGCGGGTGCAGGGGCTCCACCACTAATATGTCCACCCCTGACTATAGCGATTGCAGGGGCTCCACCACTGATATGTCTGCCCCTGAATATAGCGAGTGCTGGGGCTCCACTACTAATATGTCCGCCCCTGACTATAGCGAGAGCAGGGGCATCACCACTGATATGTTCGCCCCTGACTATAGCAAGTACATGGGCTCCACCACTGATTGGTCCGCCCCTTACTATAGCGGGTGCAGGGGCTCCACCACTAATATGTCCACCCCTGACTATCTGACTATAGCGAGCGCAGGGACTCCACCACTAATATGTCCACCCCTGACTATAGCGAGTGCAGGGGCTCCACCACTGATATGTCCGCCCCTGACTATAGCGGGTACAGGGGCTCCACCACTGATATGTCCGCCCCTGACTATAGCGAGTGCAGGGGCTCCACCACTAATATGTCCACCCCTGACTAAAGCGAGTGCAGGGACTCCACCACTAATATGTCCGCCCCTGACTATAGCGGGTGCAGGGGCTCCACCACTGATATGTCCGCCCCTGACTATAGCGAGTGCAGGGGCTCCACCACTAAAATGTCCGCCCCTGACTATAGCGAGTGCAGGGACTCCACCACTAATATGTCCGCCCCTGACTATAGCGAGTGCAGGGGCTCCACCACTGATATGTCCGCCCCTGACTATAGCGGGTGCAGGGGTGTTGTGAATTCTGTTGTCGGGATCCCTCCTGTGGTCGTGAATGATACCTCGGCGGGTTCTGTCTATGGGCTCCCTCTGGTGGCTATGAGTGAAGCTGCGGCTGACTATAGCGAGTGCAGGGGCTCCACCACTGATATGTCCGCCCCTGACTATAGCGGGTGCAGGGGTTCCACCACTGATATGTTCGCCCCTGACTATAGCGAGTGCAGGGGCTCCACCACTAATATGTCTGCCCCTGACTATAGCGAGTGCAGGGACTTCACCACTAATATGTCCGCCCCTGACTATAGCGGGTGCAGGGGCTCCACCACTGATATGTCCGCCCCTGACTATAGCGAGTGCAGGGGCTCCACCACTAATATGTCCACCCCTGACTATAGCGAGTGCAGGGACTCCACCACTAATATGTCCGCCCCTGACAATAGCAAGTGCAGGGGCTCCACCACTGATATGTCCGCCTCTGACTATAACGGGTGCAGGAGTGTTGTGAATTCTGTTGTCGGGATCCCTCCTGTGGTCGTGAATGGTACTTAGGCTGGTTCTGTCTATGGGCTCCCTCTGGTGGGTATGAGTGAAGCTGCGGCTTCTGAGGTTCCTTACACAGATGACGTGGTTTATCCTTTGGTTGGCTGCTCTATTTAACTCCTCTCAGATCGTTTCTCCATGCCAGCTGTCAATGATTTTGCATTTGTTCAGTTCGCTCCTGGATCTCTCTGGTGACCTGCCTTCTCCTGCAGAAGCTAAGTTCCTGATAGTCATTATTTGTTCACTGTTTTCTTGTCCAGCTGGTTATCATGATTTTGTCTTGCTAGCTGGAAGCTCTGGGATGCAGAGTGGCCCCTCCGCACCGTGAGTCGGTGTGGAGGTCTTTTTGCACACTCTGCAAGGTCTTTTGTAGGTTTTTGTGCTGATCGCAAAGTTACCTTTCCTATCCTCTGTCTATTTAGTAAGTCTGGCTTCTCTTTGCTGAAACCTGTTTCATTTCTGCGTTTGTGACTTTCATCTTTACTCACAGTCAATATATGTGGGGGGCTTCCTTTACCTTTGGGGAATTTCTCTGAGGCAAGGTAGGCTTAATTTTCCATCTCTAGGGCTAGATAGTTCCTAGGCTGTGACGAGGCGCCTAGGTCTGGTCAGGAGCGCTCCACGGCTATTTCTAGTGTGTGTGATAGGATTAGGGCTTGCGGTCAGCAGAGTTCCCACATCCCAGAGCTCGTCCTGTATGAGGTTTAACTATCAGGTCATTCCGGGTGCTCCTAACCACCAGGTCATAACAGTACAGCTGGCCCAAAGTATTAATGCATCTCAATAGAGGGATAAGAGAACTTCTGAGACCATTTTTTTTTCTTTGCACTGTGTTTTGTTTTTCTTTTCCCCTAGACCTTTGGGTGGTTCAGGACACAGGTGTAGATATGGACATTCAAGGTCTGTCCTCTTATGTGGATCATCTCACTGCAAGGGTACAAAACATTCAAGATTTTGTGGTTCAGAATCCTATGTTAGAGCCTAGAATTCCTATTCCTGACTTATTTTCTGGGGATAGATCTAGGTTCTTGAATTTCAAAAATAATTGTAAACTGTTTCTAGCTTTGAAACCCCGCTCCTCTGGTGACCCCGCTCAACAAGTAAAAAGGGGGCTAGTTGGTTCACCAAGATAGATCTGCGTGGTGCGTATAATCTTGTGCGAATTAAACAGGGTGATGAATGGAAAACGGCATTTAATACGCCCGAGGGCCATTTTGAGTACCTGGTTATGCCATTCGGGCTTTCTAATGCTCCATCTGTGTTTCAGTCCTTTATGCATGACATCTTCCGAGAGTACCTGGATAGATTCATGATTGTATATTTGGATGACATTTTGGTCTTTTCGGATGATTGGGAGTCTCATGTGAAGCAGGTCAGAATGGTGTTTCAGGTCCTTCGTGCGAATTCCTTGTTTGTGAAGGGGTCAAAGTGTCTCTTTGGAGTTCAGAAGGTTTCATTTTTGGGTTTTCTACTATCGAGATGGACCCTGTTAAAGTTCAGGCCATTTACGATTGGACTCAGCCGACATCTGTGAAGAGCCTGCAGAAGTTCCTGGGCTTTGCTAATTTTTACCGTCGCTTCATCGCTAATTTTTCCAGTATTGCTAAACCGTTGACTGATTTGACCAAGAAAGGTGCTGATGTGGTCAATTGGTCCTCTGCGGCTGTAGAGGCTTTTCAGGAGTTGAAGCAACGTTTTGCTTCTGCCCCTGTGTTGTGCCAGCCAGATGTTTCGCTCCCTTTTCAGGTTGAGGTTGATGCTTCTGAAATTGGAGCAGAGGCTGTTTTGTCGCAAAGAAGTTCTGATGGCTCGGTGATGAAACCCTGTGCCTTCTTTTCTAGAAAATTCTCGCCTGCTGAGCGCAATTATGATGTGGGCAATCGGGAGTTGTTGGCCATGAAGTGGGCATTCGAGGAGTGGCGACATTGGCTTGAAGGAGCTAAACATCGCGTGGTGGTCTTGACGGATCACAAGAATTTAACTTATCTCGAGTCTGCCAAACGGTTGAATCCTAGACAGGCTCGATGGTCGCTCTTTTTCTCCCGTTTTGATTTTGTGGTTTCATACCTTCCGGGATCTAAGAATGTGAAGGCTGACGCCCTGTCAAGGAGTTTTGTGCCTGACTCTCCGGGTGTTCCGGAGCCGGCGGATATTCTTAAAGAAGGGGTAATTTTGTCTGCCACTTCCCCTGATTTGCGGCATGTGCTGCAAAAGTTTCAGGCTGATAGACCTGACCGTTGTCCTACGGAGAAACTGTTTGTCCCTGATAGATGGACTAGTAGAGTTATCTCTGAGATTCATTGTTCAGTGTTGGCTGGTCATCCTGGAATCTTTGGTACCAGAGATTTGGTGGCTAGATCCTTTTGGTGGCCTTCTTTGTCACGTGATGTGCGTTCTCTTGTGCAGTCCTGTGGGACTTGTGCTCGGGCTAAGCCCTGCTGTTCTCGTGCCAGTGGGTTGCTTTTGCCCTTGCCGATCCCGAAGAGGCCCTGGACGCATATTTCCATGGATTTTATTTCAGATCTCCCTGTTTCTCAAAGGATGTCGGTCATTTGGGTGGTTTGTGATCGCTTCTCTAAGATGGTCCATTTGGTACCCTTATCTAAATTGCCTTCCTCCTCTGATTTGGTGCCATTGTTTTTCCAGCATGTGGTTCGTTTGCATGGCATTCCAGAGAACATTGTCTCGGACAGAGGTTCCCAGTTTGTTTCGAGGTTTTGGCGGTCCTTTTGCGCTAAGATGGGCATTGATTTGTCTTTTTCTTCGGCTTTCCATCCTCAGACTAATGGCCAAACCGAACGAACTAATCAGACTTTGGAGACATATCTGAGATGCTTTGTTTCTGCTGATCAGGATGATTGGGTGTCCTTCTTGCCTTTGGCTGAGTTCGCCCTCAATAATCGGGCCAGCTCGGCTACTTTAATTTCTCCTTTTTTCTGTAATTCTGGTTTCTATCCTCGTTTCTCTTCAGGGCAGGTTGAGCCTTCGGACTGTCCTGGTGTGGATGCGGTGGTGGACAGGTTGCAGCGGATTTGGACTCATGTGGTGGACAATTTGACATTGTCCCAGGAGAAGGCTCAACGTTTCGCTAACCGCCGGCGTTGTGTTGGTCCCCGACTTCGTGTTGGGGATTTGGTTTGGTTGTCATCTCGTCACGTTCCTATGAAGGTTTCCTCTCCTAAGTTTAAGCCTCGTTTTATTGGGCCTTATAAGATTTCTGAAGTTCTTAATCCTGTGTCATTTCGTTTGGACCTTCCAGCTTCTTTTGCCATCCATAATGTGTTCCATAGGTCGTTGTTGCGGAGATACGTGGCGCCTATGGTTCCCTCCGTTGATCCCCCTGCCCCGGTGTTGGTTGAGGGGGAGTTGGAGTATGTGGTGGAGAAGATTTTGGATTCTCGTGTTTCGAGACGGAAACTTCAGTACCTGGTCAAGTGGAAGGGTTATGGTCAGGAAGATAATTCCTGGGTTTTTGCCTCTGATGTTCATGCTGTCGATCTTGTTCGTGCCTTTCATCTGGCTCATCCTGATCGGCCTGGGGGCTCTGGTGAGGGTTCGGTGACTCCTCCTCAAGGGGGGGGGGGGGTACTGTTGTGAATTCTGTTGTCGGGATCCCTCCTGTGGTCGTGAATGGTACTTCGGCGGGTTCTGTCTATGGGCTCCCTCTGGTGGCTATGAGTGAAGCTGCGGCTTCTGAGGTTCCTTACACAGGTGACGTGGTTTATCCTTTGGTTGGCTGCTCTATTTAACTCCTCTCAGATAGTTTCTCCATGCCAGCTGTCAATGTTTTTGTATTTGTTCAGTTCGCTCCTGGATCTCTCTGGTGACCTGCCTTCTCCTGCAGAAGCTAAGTTCCTGATAGTCATTATTTGTTCACTGTTTTCTTGTCCAGCTGGTTATCATGATTTTGTCTTGCTAGCTGGAAGCTCTGGGATGCAGAGTGGCCCCTCCGCACCGTGAGTCGGTGTGGAGGTCTTTTTTGCACACTCTGCGTGGTCTTTTGTAGGTTTTTGTGCTGATCGCAAAGTTACCTTTCCTATCCTCTGTCTATTTAGTAAGTCTGGCCTCCCTTTGCTGAAACCTGTTTCATTTCTGCGTTTGTGACTTTCATCTTTACTCACAGTCAATATATGTGGGGGGCTTCCTTTACCTTTGGGGAATTTCTCTGAGGCAAGGTAGGCTTAATTTTCCATCTCTAGGGCTAGATAGTTCTTAGGCTGTGACGAGGCGCCTAGGTCTGGTCAGGAGCGCTCCACGGCTATTTCTAGTGTGTGTGATAGGATTAGGGCTTGCGGTCAGCAGAGTTCCCACATCCCAGAGCTCGTCCTGTATGAGGTTTAACTATCAGGTCATTCCGGGTGCTCCTAACCACCAGGTGATAACAGTACAGCTGGCCCAAAGTATTAATGCATCTCAATAGAGGGATAAGAGAACTTCTGAGACCATTTTTTTTTCTTTGCACTGTGTTTTGTTTTTCTTTTCCCCTAGACCTTTGGGTGGTTCAGGACACAGGTGTAGATATGGACATTCAAGGTCTGTCCTCTTGTGTGGATCATCTCACTGCAAGGGTACAAAACATTCAAGATTTTGTGGTTCAGAATCCTATGTTAGAGCCTAGAATTCCTATTCCTGACTTATTTTCTGGGGATAGATCTAGGTTCTTGAATTTCAAAAATAATTGTAAACTGTTTCTAGCTTTGAAACCCCGCTCCTCTGGTGACCCCGCTCAACAAGTAAAAATCATTATTTCTTTGTTGCGTGGTGACCCTCAAGACTGGGCATTTTCCCTTGCGCCAGGAGATCCTGCATTGCGTGATGTTGATGCGTTTTTTCTGGCGCTTGGATTGCTTTATGATGAACCAAATGTAGTGGATCAGGCAGAGAAAATCTTGCTGGCTTTGTGTCAGGGTCAGGATGAAGCGGAGGTGTACTGTCAGAAGTTTAGAAAGTGGTCTGTGCTTACTCAGTGGAATGAATGTGCCCTGGCAGCAATTTTCAGAAAGGGTCTTTCTGAAGCCCTTAAGGATGTCATGGTGAACATAGAACATGTGAGAAGCATGTTAATGTAAGCCTACCATTTTTGGAAATTATTGGTAGGCTTACATTAACATGCTTCTCACATGTTCTATTTTCTCACAACCCCGGATCTGACCGGTCTTGCCATGTTTTTACTTGTATTTTTAGGCAGCATATATAGCCACTAACATTCACCTCCATTCCACTTCTTGGTATGTACCTTTCTTTACCCTCCTTCTTACTCACTGTGCCACTATAGATTTGCAACTCTGTGTTACCATATGCGCACCTCAGAAAGTTCTCTCTTTTGCCATGTACATGTACAACTGTACATGTTGATGTTGTGTATATACTTTGTTTATTATTTATGATTTTGTTATCCTGACTTTATGTACTGTTTTGATATATATACTTTTCAGTTACTGACGAAGGTCCCATGTGTGACCGAAACGTTTGCTTGGGATACAATAAATCACCCGTTTTTCTTCTCACAACTAAGTTGAGTGCTGGGTTTTGTTATTGCTATAGCGAGTGCAGGGACTCCACCACGAATATGTCCGCCCCTGACTATAGTGGGTGCAGGGTCTCCATCAGTGATATGTCCGCCCCTGACTATAGCGGGTGCTGGGGCTCCACCACTGATATGTCCGCCCCTGACTATAGCGAGTGCAGGGGCTCCACCACTAATATGTCTGCCCCTGACTATAGCGGGTGCTGGGGCTCCACCACTAATATGTCCGCCCCTGACTATAGCGGGTGCTGGGGCTCCACCACTAATATGTCCACCCCTGACTATAGCGGGTGCTGGGGCTCCACCACTAATATGTCCGCCCCTGACTATAGCGAGTGCAGGGGCTCCACCACTAATATGTCTGCCCCTGACTATAGCGGGTGCTGGGGCTCCACCACTAATATGTCCGCCCCTGACTATAGCGGGTGCTGGGGCTCCACCACTAATATGTCCGCCCCTGACTATAGCGGGTGCTGGGGCTCCACCACTAATATGTCCGCCCCTGACTATAGCGAGTGCAGGGGCTCCACCACTAATATGTCTGCCCCTGACTATAGCGGGTGCTGGGGCTCCACCACTAATATGTCCGCCCCTGACTATAGCGGGTGCTGGGGCTCCACCACTGATATATCCGCCCCTGACTATAGCGGGTGCTGGGGCTCCACCACTGATATGTCCGCCCCTGACTATAGCGGGTGCAGGGGCTCCACCACTGATATGTCCGCCCTTGACTATAGCGGGTGCTGGGGCTCCACCACTGATATGTCCGCCCCTGACTATAGCGGGTGCAGGGGCTCCACCACTGATATGTCCGCCCCTGACTATAGTGGGTGCAGGGGCTCCATCAGTGATATGTCCGCCCCTGACTATAGCGGGTGCTGGGGTTCCACCACTAATATGTCCGCCCCTGACTATAGCGGGTGCTGGGGCTCCACCACTAATATGTCTGCCCCTGACTATAGTGGATGCAGGGGCTCCATCAGTGATATGTCCGCCCCTGACTATAGCGGGTGCTGGGGCTCCACCACTAATATGTCCGCCCCTGACTATAGTGGGTGCAGGGGCTCCATCAGTGATATGTCCGCCCCTGACTATAGCGGGTGCTGGGGCTCCACCACTGATATGTCCGACCCTGTTCACCTGTGCTGCACCTGAGTTTCTTCAGCAGGAACATGAAGGCAAAATCTTAATATCAGATGCTGCGACATCAATGGGAAATCCGAGACACCTTATTCTACCCGTATATATGATGGGGGTCGAAAAGGAACTTTACATTAAATTCAGGAAAATTATAACTAAAAAAAAATAAAAAATTTTCCCCAAGGGTAACAGGAGAAATTGGACCACAAAAGGTATTGTCCAATTTGTCCTGAGTACGCTGATACCCCACATGTGGGGGGGAACCACCGTTTGAGTGCATGGCAGAGCTCGGAAGGGAAGGAGCGCCGTTTGAAATGCAGACTTAGATGGAATGGTCTGCAGGTGTCACATTGCATTTGCAGAGCCCCTAATATACCTAAACAGTAGAAACCCCCCACAAGTGACCCCATATTGGAAACTAGACCCCCCAAGGAACTTATCTAGATGTGTTGTGAGAGCTTTGAACCAACAAGTGTTTCACTACAGTTTATAACGCAGAGCCGTGAAAATAAAAAATATTTTTTTTTCCACGAAAATGATATTTTAGCCTCCACGTTTTTATTTTCCCAAGGGTAACAGGACAAATTGGACCCCAAAAGTTGTTGTCCAACTTGTCCTGAGAACGCTGATACCCCATATGTTGGGGGGAACCACTGTTTGGGCGCACAGGAGAACTCGGAAGGGAAGGAGCACTGTTTTAGTTTTTCAAAGCAGAATTGGCTGGAATTGAGATCGGACGCCATGTCGCGTTTGGAGAGCCCCTGATGTGCCTAAACAGTGGAAACCCCCAATTATAACTGAAACCCTAACCCCAACCCTAACCCTAGCCCCAACCCCAACCCTAACCCCAACCCCAACCCTAACCCTAGCCCTAACCCTAATGGGAAAATGAAAATAAATACATTTTTTTACATTTTATTATTTTTCCCTAACTAAGGGGGTGATGAAGGGGAATTTGATTTACTTTTAAAGCATTTTTTTGGCGGATTTTTATGATTGGCAGCTGTCACACACTAAAAGACGCGTTTTATTGCAAAAAATAGTTTTTGCATCACCACATTTTGAGAGCTATAATTTATCCATATTTTGGCCCACAGAGTCATGTGAGATCTTGCTTTTTGCGGGACGAGTTGACATTTTTATTGGTAACATTTTCGGGCAGATGACATTTTTTGATCGCTTTTATTCCGATTTTTGGGAGGCGGAATGAACAAAAACCAGCAATTCCTGGTTCCACGTGTGGTAAAATTGATAAAGCAGCTTTATGCTTCAGGTCAGTATGATTACAACGATACCTCATTTACAGTTAGGGCCAGAAATATTTGGACAGTGACACAAGTTTTGTTATTTTAGCTGTTTACAAAAACATGTTCAGAAATACAATTATATATATAATATGGGCTGAAAGTGCACACTCCCAGCTGCAATGTGATAGTTTCCACATCCAAATCGGAGAAAGGGTTTAGGAATCATAGCTCTGTAATGCATAGCGTCCTCTTTTTCAAGGGACCAAAAGTAATTGGACAATGGACTCTAAGGGCTGCAATTAACTCTGAAGGCGTCTCCCTCGTTAACCTGTAATCAATGAAGTAGTTAAAAGGTCAGGGGTGGATTCCAGGTGTGTGGTTTTGCATTTGGAAGCTGTTGCTGTGAGCAGACAACATGCGGTCAAAGGAACTCTCAATTGAGGTGAAGCAGAACATCCTGAGGCTGAAAAAAAAGGAAAAAATCCATCAGAGAGATAGTAGACATGCTTGGAGTAGCAAAATCAACAGTTGGGTACATTCTGAGAAAAAAGGAATTGACTGGTGAGCTTGGGAACTCAAAAAGGCCTGGGCGTCCACGGATGACAACAGTGGTGGATGATCGCCGCATACTTAATTGTGGGAAGAAGAACCCGTTCACAACATCAACTGAAGTCCAGAACACTCTCAGTGAAGTAGGTGTATCTGTCTCTAAGTCAATAGTAAAGAGAAGACTCCATGACAGTAAATACAAAGGGTTCACATCTAGATGCAAACCATTCATCAATACCAAAAATAGACAGGCCAGAGTTAAATTTGCAGAAAAACACCTCAAGAAGCCAGCTCAGTTCTGGAAAAGTATTCTATGGACAGATGAGACAAAGATCAACCTGTACCAGAATGATGGGAAGACAAAAGTTTGGAGAAGAAAGGGAACGGCACATGATCCAAGGCACACCACATCCTCTGTAAAACATGGTGGAGGCAACGTGATGGCATGGGCATGCATGGCTTTCAATGGCACTGGGTCACTTGTGTTTATTGATGACATAAGAGCAGACAAGAGTAGCCGGATGAATTCTGAAGTGTACCGGGATCTACTTTCAGCCCAGATTCAGCCAAATGCTGCAAAGTTGATTGGACGGCGCTTCATAGTACAGATGGACAATGACCCCAAGCATACAGCCAAAGCTACCCAGGAGTTCATGAGTGCCAAAAAGTGGAACATTCTGCAATGGCCAAGTCAATCTCCAGATCTAAACCCAATTGAGCATGCATTTCACTTGCTGAAATCCAGACTTAAGACGGAAAGACCCACAAACAAGCAAGACCTGAAGGCTGCGGCTGTAAAGGCCTGGCAAAGCATTAAGAAGGAGGAAACCCAGCGTTTGGTGATGTCCATGGGTTCCAGACTTAAGGCAGTGATTGCCTCCAAAGGATTTGCAACAAAATATTGAAAATAAAAATATTTTGTTTGGGTTATGTTTATTTGTCCAATTACTTTTGACCTCCTAAAATGTGGAGTGTTTGTAAAGAAATGTGTACAATTCCTACATTTTCTATCAGATATTTTTGTTCAACCCTTCAAATTAAACGTTACAATCTGCACTTGAATTCTGTTGTAGAGGTTTCATTTCAAATCCAATGTGGTGGCATGCAGAGCCCAACTCGCGAAAATTGTGTCACTGTCCAAATATTTCTGGCCCTAACTGTATGTAATTTTTTTATGTTTTGGCGCTTTTACACAATAAAAACTATTTTATATAAAAAAAATAATTGTTTTTGCATCGCTTTATCCTGAGAGCTATAACTTTTTGACTTTTCTGCTGATGATGCTGTATGGCGGCTTTTTCTTTGCGGGACAAGATGACGTTTTCAGCGGTACCATGGTTATTTATATCCGTCGTTTTGATCGCGTGTTATTCCACTTTTTGTTCGCCTGTATGATAATAAAGCAATGTTTTTTGCCTTGTTTTTTGTTTATTTTTTTGCGGTGTTCACTGAAGGGATTAACTAGTGGGATAGTTTTATAGAGCGGGTCGATACGGATGTATGTATGTGTACTTTTATTGTTTTTTTTTATTTACATAAATAAATGGATTTACTGGGAAAATTTTTTTTTTTCTTTATTTGGGGATTTTTTTAAATTTTTTTTATACAGTCTATTTTTTTTTTTTTTTACTTTCTACCATTGTCCCAGGGTGGGACATCACTGTATTAGATCAGATCGTTGATCTGACAGTGTGCATAGCACACTGTCAGATCAACGATCTGACAGGCAAGTTTAGGAGGCTTTCCGGCGCCTGCTCTCAGCAACTCTCAGCAGGCGCCGGCTAGCCAGGTCATTTCATGACCCGGAAGGAGTCCGGCGGCCATCTTGGATCCGGGGACTCCTACCGGGTCACCGGAGCAACGCAATCTCACCGTGGGAGAGTGCAGGGAGCCCCCGTCCCTGCGCGATCCCCCTCTATGCCGCTGTCACTACTGACAGCGGCATCAGAGGGGTTAAATGCCCGCGATCGGCACTAGCGCCGTGGGCATTGCTGCGGGGTGTCAGCTGTCATATACAGCTAACACCCGCACCCGATCACCGCGGTGCTCAGCGCGAGACCGCGGTGATCGGTGCGCCGTACTAGTACTGCTGCTGGCACAAATGCAGTGCCGGCAGCGCAGTACTAGTACGGCGCATGTCACAAAGGGGTTATTATTATTATTATTTATTTATATAGCACCATTGATTCCATGGTGCTGTACATGAGAACGGGTTACATACAAGTTACAAATATCACATACAGTAAACAAACTAACAATGACGGACTGATACAGAGGGGCGAGGACCCTGCCCTTGCGGGCTTACATTTTACAGGATTATGGGGAAGGAGACAGTAGGTTGAGGGTTGCAGGAGCTCCGGTGTTGGTGAGGCGGTAGCTCCGATGTTGGTGAGGCGGTAGCTCCGGTGTTGGTGAGGCGGTAGCTCCGGTGGTGGTGAGGCGGTAGCTCCGGTGTTGGTGAGGCAGCAGCGGTGTCAGTGCAGGCTGTAGGCTTTCCTGAAGAGATGAGTTTTCAGGTTCCGTCTGAAAGATCCGACTGTGGTTGATAGTCAGACGTGTTGGGGCAAAGAATTCTAGAGGACGGGGGATTTTCGGGAGAAGTCTTGGAGGCGATTGGATGAGGAGCGAATAAGTGTGGAGGAGAGAAGGAGGTCTTGGGAGGACCGGAGATCACGTGAGGGAAGATATCGAGAGATTAGTTCAGAGATATATGGAGGAGACAGGTTGTGGATGGCTTTGTAGGTCAGTATTAGCAATTTGAACTGGATACGCTGAGGGAATGGGAGCCAGTGAAGAGATTTGCAGAGGGGGGAAGCAGAGGAGTGGCGAGGAGAGAGATGAATTAGTGGGACAGCAGAGTTAAGAATGGACTGGAGAGGTGTAAGGGTGTTAGCAGGGAAGCCACAGAAAAGGATGTTGCAGTAGTCAAGGCGGGAAATGATGAGGGCGTGCACAAGCATTTTAGTAGATTGGGGGTTGAGGAAAGGACGGATCCTGGAGATATTTTTGAGCTGGAGGCGACAGGAGGTGGAAAGAGCTTGGATGTGTGGTTTGAAGGACAGGGCAGAATCGAAGGTTAAACAACAGTTTTTATGGATATCTTTGAGAAATGGCTTTCTTCTTGCCACTCTTCCATAAAGGCCAGATTTGTGCAGTGTACGACTGATTGTTGTCCTATGGACAGACTGTCCCACCTCAGCTGTAGATCTCTGCAGTTCATCCAGAGTGATCATGGGCCTCTTGTCTGCATCTCTGATCAGTCTTCTCCTTGTTTGAGATGAAAGTTTAGAGGGACGGTCGGGTCTTGGTAGATTTGCAGTGGTATGATACTCCTTCCATTTCAATATGATCCCTTGCACAGTGCTCCTTGAGATGGTTAAAGTTTTGGAAATCATTTTGTATCCAAATCCGGCTTTAACCCCTTCACCCCACAGCCTGTTTTCACCTAAGTGACAGGGCCAATTTTTACAATTCTGACCACTGTCACTTTATGAGGTCATAACTCTGAAACGCTTCAACGGATCCTGGTGATTCTGACATTGTTTTCTCGTGACATATTGTACTTCATGATAGTGGTAAAACTTCTTCGATATGACTTGCATTTATTTGTGAAAAAAACAAAAATTTGTCGGAAATTATGAAAATTTAGCAATTTTCAAACTCTTAGTTTTTATGCCCTTAAATTAGAGAGTTATATCACATAATATAGTTAATAAACAACATTTCCCACATGTCTGCTTTACATCAGCACAATTTTGGAAACATAATTTTTTTTTGTTAGGACGTTATAAGGGTTAAACGTTGACCAGCGATTTCTCATTTTTGCAACAAAATTTGCAAAACCATTTTTTTACGGACCACCTCACACTTGAAGTGACTTTGAGGGGCCTATATGACAGACAATGCCCAAAAGTGACACCATTCTAAAAACTGCACCCCTCAAGGTACTCAAAACCACATTCAAAAAGTTTATTAACCCTTCAGGTGCTTCACAGGAATTTTTTGAATGTTTAAAAAAATTGAACATTTAACTTTTTTTTCACAAAATTTTTACTTCAGGTCCAATTTGTTTCATTTTACCAAGGGTAACAGGAGAAATTGGACCACAAAAGTCGTTGTACAATTTGTCCTGAGTACGCCGATACTTCATATATGGGGATAAACCACTGTTTGGGCACATGGCAGAGCTCGGAAGGGAAGGAGCGCTATTTGACTTTTCAATGCAAGATTTGCTGGAATTGAGGTCGGAGCCCATGTCACGATTGGAGAGCCCCTGATGTGCCTAAACAGTGGAAACCCCCACAAGTGACACCATTTTGGAAAGTAGACCCCCTAAGGAACTAATCTAGATGTGTGGTGAGCACTTTGAACCTCCAAGTGCTTCACAGAAGTTTATAATGTAGAGCCGTAAAAATATTTTTATATTAATTTTCACAAAAAATGATCTTTTTGCCCCAAATTTTTTATTTTCCCAAGGGTATCAGGATAAATTGGACCCCAAAAGTTGTTGTGCAATTTGTCCTGAGTACGCCGATACTTCATATATGGGGATAAACCACTGTTTGAGCGCAGGGCAGAGCTCGGAAGGGAAGGAGTGCCATTTGACTTTTCAATGCAAAATTGGCTGGAATTGAGATCGGATGCCATGTCGCATTTGGAGAGCCCCTGATGTGCCTTAACAGTGGAAACCCCCCACAAGTGACCCCATTTTGGAAAGAAGACCCCCTAAGGAACTTATCTAGATGTGTGGTGAGCACTTTTAACCCCCAATTGTTTCACTAAAGTTTAGAATGTAGCATTGTGAAAATTAAAAAATCATTTTTTCTTTCCACAAAATGATGTTTTAGCCCGCAATTTTTTTCCCCAAGGGTAACAGGAGAAATTGGACCACAAATGTTATTGTCCAATTTGTCCTGAGTATGCTGATACCCCACATGTGGGGGGGAACCACCGTTTGGGTGCATGGCAGAGCTCGGAAGGGAAGGAGCACCGTTTGAAATGCAGACTTAGATGGAATGGACTGCAGGTGTCATGTTGCATTTGCAGAGCCCCTGATGTACCTAAACAGTAGAAACCCCCCACAAGTGACCCCATATTGGAAACTAGACCCCCCAAGGAACTTATCTAGATGTGTTGTGAGAGCTTTGAACCAACAAGTGTTTCACTACAGTTTATAACGCAGAGCCGTGAAAATAAAAAATATTTTTTTTCCACAAAAATGATATTTTATCCCCTATGTTTTTATTTTCCCAAGGGTAACAGGACAAATTGGACCCCAAAAGTTGTTGTCCAACTTGTCCTGAGAACGCTGATACCCCATATGTTGGGGGGAACCACTGTTTGGGCACACAGGAGAACTCGGAAGGGAAGTAGCACTGTTTTATTTTTTCAAAGCAGAAAAAGCTGTAGATCTCTGCAGTTCATCCAGAGTGATCATGGGCCTCTCGGTTGCATCTCTGATCAGTCTTCTCCTAGTTTGAGATGAAAGTTTAGAGGGACGGTCGGGTCTTGGTAGATTTGCGGTGGTATGATACTCCTTCCATTTCAATATGATCCCTTGCACAGTGCTCCTTGGGATGTTTAAAGTTTTGGAAATCATTTTGTATCCAAATCCGGCTTTAAACGTCTCCACAACAGTATCACGGACCTGCCTGTTGTGTTCCTTGGTGTTCATGATGCTCTCTGTGCTTCACACAGAACCCTGAGACTATCACAGAGCAGGTGCATTTATATGGAGACTTGATTACACACAGGTGGATTATATTTATCATCATTAGGCATTTAGGACAACATTGGATCATTCAGAGATCCACAATGAACTTCTGCTGCACTGAAAGTAAAGGGACCAAATAATATTGCACGCCCCACTTTTCAGTTTATAAATTTCCACAAAAATATAAAATAACCAATAAATTTCATTCGACTTCACAATTGTGTTCCACTTGTTGTTGATTCTTCACCAAAAATTTACATTTGGTATCTTTATGTTTGAAACATGATATGTGGGAAAAGGTTGAAAAGTTCCAGGGAGCCGAATACTTTTGCAAGGCGGCACTGTATTAGTTCTGTTGCATGTTTCCATTTTTCTTGTTTCATGGTTTATTGAAAACAACAGAAATATTAAACTGTAAAGCACTGCGGAATATGTTGGCACTATATAAATAAAGATTATTATTATTATTATTATAAATTTAGCAAATAAACCAAATTTGCAATGGGGGGAAGAATAATTTTGATTGCAATTCTATATTATATGTAATTCTGAAAAGTTACCACCCCCCAAAAAATAAACACACAAAAAAAACAAACAAACAAAAAAACAAAGAAACAGTTAAATAAAGCTAAGAAATAAAAAAAAGTAATGACTCATAATGAAAAAAATGCTGAGTTATTAAGGGGTTAAAAATTGGATGTAGCAGTCAGCAGCCTCCCATGCATATTTCCGATATCAATTCTCAAAAGTTTAATAACGCAGACCGAGCCCATGAACTTACAGTTTGATTTATCATAGAAATAGAAAGCACTGACACCACCGCCATATGTCTGTGTTACATTATATCATCCCGCAGTATAGCGTCAGATATAAGGAACATTACACAGGGGGCCGTCTATACAGCCCCGATATCATCCCATAGGTTTACACAGGATTTCATGTCCCAATGAGTCTCCGGGGATGATATTCACCAGGATGAAGCTGCAGAAATCATCAGTGAGCTCAGCGATCCCCCCCTGCAAGCAATTCACAGGAAAGGGGAAAAGGAGACCTCACAGAGCGTCTAAATAAAATACTGCCATACAATGAGAAAGCAGATCCTACAGCCTACAAAGAACCAGGAAAACAAAGGCTGCTAATGTGAATAGTGGATCCTGTGTTATCTGTTGTATATAGAGATGTTATCAGTCATTGTACAGGAGGAGGAGGTGAGCTGTGACATCACCTATTGTGAATGGTGGATCCTGTGTTATCTACTGTATATAGAGGTGTTATCAGTCATTGTACAGGAGGAGGAGGTGAGCTGTGATATCACCTATTGTGAATGGTGGATCCTGCGTTATCTACTGTATATAGAGGTGTTATCAGTCATTGTACAGGAGGAGGTGAGCTGTGACATCATCTATTGTGAATGGAGGATCATGTGTTATCTACTGTATATAGAGGTGTTATCAGTCATTGTACAGGAGGAGGAGGTGAGCTGTGATATCACCTATTGTGAATGGTGGATCCTGCGTTATCTACTGTATATAGAGGTGTTATCAGTCATTGTACAGGAGGAGGTGAGCTGTGACATCATCTATTGTGAATGGAGGATCATGTGTTATCTACTGTATATAGAGATATTATCAGTCATTGTACAGGAGGAGAAGGTGAGCTGTGATATCACCTATTGTGAATGGTGGATCCTGTGTTATCTACTGTATATAGAGGTGTTATCAGACATTGTACAGGAGAAGGTGAGCTGTGATCTTACCTATTGTGAATGCTGGATCCTGTGCTATCTACTGCATATAGAGGTGTTATCAGTCATTGTACAGGAGGAGGAGGTGAGCTGTGATATCACCTATTGTGAATACTGGATCCTGTGTTATCTACTGTATATAGAGATATTATCAGTCATTGTACAGGAGGAGGAGGTGAGCTGTGATATCACCTATTGTGAATGATGGATCATGTGTTATCTACTGTATATAGAGATATTATCAGTCATTGTACAGGAGGAGAAGGTGAGCTGTGATATCACCTATTGTGAATGGTGGATCCTGTGTTATCTACTGTATATAGAGGTGTTATCAGACATTGTACAGGAGGAGGTGAGCTGTGATCTTACCTATTGTGAATGCTGGATCCTGTGTTATCTACTGTACATAGAGGTGTTATCAGTCATTGTACAGGAGGATGAGGTGAGCTGTGACATCTCCTATTGTGAATGGTGGATCCAGTGTTATCTACTGTATATAGAGGTGTTATCAGTCATTGTACAAGAGGAGGAGGTGAGCTGTGACATCAACTATTGTGAATGGTGGATCCTGTGTTATCTACTGTATATAGAGGTGTTATCAGTCATTGTACAGGAGGAGGAGGTGAGCTGTGATATCACCTATTGTGAATGGTGGATCCTGTGTTATCTACTGTATATAGAGGGGTTATCAGTCATTGTACAGGAGGAGGAGGTGAGCTGTGATATCACCTATTGTGAATGGTGGATCCTCTGTTATCTACTGTATATAGAGGTGTTATCAGTCATTGTACAGGAGGAGGTGAGCTGTGATATCACCTATTGTGAATGGTGGATCCTGTGTTATCTACTGTATATAGAGGTGTTATCAGTCATTGTACAGCAGGGGGAGGTGAGCTGTGATATTACCTATTGTGAATGCTGGATCCTGTGTTATCTACTGCACATAGAGGTGTTATCAGTCATTGTACAGGAGGAGGAGGTGAGCTGTGATATCACCTATTGTGAATGGTGGATCCTGTGTTATCTACTGTATATAGAGGTGTTATCAGTCATTGTACAGCAGGGGGAGGTGAGCTGTGACATCACCTATTGTGAATGGTGGATCCTGTGTTATCTACTTTATATAGAGGTGTTATCAGTCATTGTACAGGAGGATGAGGTGAGCTGTGATATCACCTATTGTGAATGGTGGATCCTGCGTTATCTACTGTATATAGAGGTATTATCAGTCATTGTACAAGACGAGGAGGTGAGCTGTGACATCACCTATTGTGAATGGTGGATCCTGTGTTATCTACTGTATATAGAGGTGTTATCAGTCATTGTACAGGAGGAGGAGGTGAGCTGTGACATCACCTATTGTGAATATTGGATCCTGTGTTATGTACTGTATATAGAGATGTTATCAGTCATTGTACAGGAGGAGGTGAGCTGTGACATCTATTGTGAATGGTGGATACTGTGTTATCTACTGTATATAGAGGTGCTATCAGTCATTGTACAGGAGGAGGAGGTGAGCTGTGACATCACCTATTGTGAATAGTGGATCCTGTGTTATCCACTGTATATAGAGGTGCTATCAGTCATTGTACAGGAGGAGGAGGTGAGCTGTGACATCTATTGTGAATGGTGGATACTGTGTTATCTACTGTATATAGAGGTGCTATCAGTCATTGTACAGGAGGAGGAGGTGAGCTGTGACATCTATTGTGAATGGTGGATACTGTGTTATCCACTGTATATAGAGGTGCTATCAGTCATTGTACAGGAGGAGGAGGTGAGCTGTGACATCTATTGTGAATGGTGGATCCTGTGTTATCTACTGTATATAGAGGTGTTATCAGTCATTATACAGGAGGATGAGGTGAGCTGTGACATCACCTATTGTGAATGGTGGATCCTGTGTTATCTACTGTATATAGAGGTGTTATCAGTCATTGTACAGGAGGAGGAGGTGAGCTGTGACATCACCTATTGTGAATGGTGGATCCTGTGTTATCTACTGTATATAGAGGTGTTATCAGTCATTATACAGGAGGATGAGGTGAGCTGTGATATCACCTATTGTGAATGGTGGATCCTGTGTTATCTACTGTATATACAGTAGAGTTGTTATCAGTCATTGTACAGGAGGAGGAGGTGAGCTGTGACATCACCTATTGTGAATGGTGGATCCTGTGTTATCTACTGTATATAGAGGTGTTATCAGTCATTGGACAGGAGGAGGAGGTGAGCTGTGATATCACCTATTGTGAATGCTGGACCCCTTTTTTAATCCTCTTTGTCGTGATAAGGAGACTGATGAAAGTAATCTGTACAGATTAGGAAGTATGGATCTATTACAATGTATTGTGGTTAGTTTGGAAATTGCAAAATTTCATTCAGATTTTTTTAGAACATATATTATGGCATGAAAAGTGAAAATTCTTTTTA
This sequence comes from Ranitomeya imitator, assembly GCF_032444005.1. Lineage (NCBI taxonomy): Eukaryota > Metazoa > Chordata > Amphibia > Anura > Dendrobatidae > Ranitomeya > Ranitomeya imitator. The sequence continues at coordinate 811,050,176 of NC_091284.1, read as the reverse complement.
AAAAATGTATTGAACATTAAAAAGCAAAGCCATTTTCTGATGGCACATTTAATTTAAGGATTAAATGAGTAGAATTTAGCATTTACAGACAACCTTAATATTAAAGGTGTACGGGCGGGCCCACATTTTTAATCTTTTTTGTATTACACAGCAATGTCCGAAAAATGCTGTGTTCTTTCCTACATTTTGTAGGGAAATAGGAAACGTACTAGAAATGCTGCATTTTTGTGACTTTTCTTTGTGACAATAGAGCAGCTTGTTATCAGTTACCTCTAGTAAATGAATGTCTGATTAAATAGTGGAAGGATGCAGCTAGTGACCAGCAGAGCTGAATGTGAGTTACTTACGACTTCTTTTATCCTCCGTGGATGGACTGTAGGCTTTAAACTGTCCTGGAAAATCTCAGCAGATCTGCCAAGCCACGCCTAAACATAGGGGCGACAACAGGGGGAAATCCTAATAAATCTCCTGCAAAGACATCGAGCCCCGATCATCATTTGTATATATTTTTTTTTAAAGTCACTCTTCTATTTTTTTATTGAGGTTTTAGCTGACGGTTTCCACGCTAAATAAAAAATGGCGCACGTGGTTTGTTAATTTTTCCATAATGTCAATATTTGTTTTTGCAAAATATTGCTAAATTACATAAAAATTCTTGACCTACATAGAATCACTCCAGGGTAGGGCCGGAGAAGAAGCTACAAGGCGGGATAATTTTATATACTCCCTGTAGCGGTGCTTTCAATAAGGCAGGTGTGGTTTTAATATATTTGCCTGCAGATTAATCCCATATCTGCAATAAATTAGAATTTCCCAACATGACACGTTCCCTTTAAATTACATAATTCTAGCTACCTGCTGCCACCACTAGAGGGAGCTTATGTCTCAGTGTACAGCTTGTATGCAATAAACTCCACAGCTCCCCCTAGTGGTGGCTGATATCTAGATTAAAAAAAGTTTCAAGGTTAATTAATCTGTAATTACTCTGTAAATCAGCTGCGGAGCATCGCAGAGTCAATATGCTGTTCTTCTGGTGGGAAGTATAATAGTGCTTGATAAAGTGCAGTCACATTTACTCAAAGGCTTCAAAGAAGCAAGTGGAACGGACTCGCCATTCTTCTGGCAGGAGCACGCATGAGGTGTGGATAGCTTAGAGCAAATCTCTCTGTTTGCCTAACATTTATCAGAAGCAGATTCTACAAATATTGACTCTGTCTGGGAAGAAATTTCATTATATGGGGGTCAAAAATAGGGAAATGCAATGAGTAGACATGAAGCAGTGCCGAGGAGGTCCGTATACAGAATCTCATTTATCTATAGCCCACAATGTTCTGTGTACTGAGGAAATACGAATACGAGTTTTACGGTGCGTTTCTCGCACGAGAAATACGGCGGTCTGTCTCTGCCTAAGACTGACACTTTACTCTCAATCCCATCCGCTAGGTTGAAGAGGTTAAAAAGAATCAGTCCCAGTACAGATCCCTGCAGTACCACTGCTCCCAGTACAGATCCCTGCAGTCCCCACTGCTCCCAGTACAGATCCCTGCAGTCCCCACTGCTCCCAGTACAGATCCCTGCGGTCCCCACTGCTCCCAGTACAGATCCCTGCAGTCCCCACTGCTCTCAGTACAGATCCATGCAGTCCCCACTGCTCCCAGTACAGATCCCTGCGGTCCCCACTGCTCCCAGTACAGATCCCTGCAGTCCCCACTGCTCCCAGTACAGATCCCTGCAGTCCCCACTGCTCTCAGTACAGATCCATGCAGTCCCCACTGCTCCCAGTACAGATCCCTGCAGTCCCCACTGCTTCCAGTACAGATCCCTACAGTTCACACTGATCCCAGTACAGATCCATGCAGTCCCCACTGCTCCCAGTACAGATCCCTGCAGTCCCCACTGCTCCCAGTACAGATCCCTGCGGTCCCTACTGCTCCCAGTACAGATCCCTGCAGTCCCCACTGCTCCCAGTACAGATCCCTGCAGTCCCCACTGCTCCCAGTACAGATCCCTGCAGTCCCCACTGCTCTCAGTACAGATCCCTGCAGTCCCCACTGCTTCCAGTACAGATCCCTACAGTTCACACTGATCCCAGTACAGATCCCTGCAGTCCCCACTGCTCCCAGTACAGATCCCTGCGGTCCCCACACTGCTCCCAGTACAGATCCATGCAGTCCCCACTGCTCCCAGTACAGATCCCTGCAGTCCCCACTGCTTCCAGTACAGATCCCTACAGTTCACACTGATCCCAGTACAGATCCCTGCAGTCCCCACTGCTCCCAGTACAGATCCCTGCGGTCCCCACACTGCTCCCAGTACAGATCCCTGCAGTCCCCACACTGCTCCCAGTACAGATCCCTGCGGTCCCCACTGCTCCCAGTACAGATCCCTGCAGTCCCCACTGCTCCCAGTACAGATCCCTGCGGTCCCCACACTGCTCCCAGTACAGATCCCTGCAGTCCCCACACTGCTCCCAGTACAGATCCCTGCAGTCCCCACTGCTCTCAGTACAGATCCCTGCGGTCCCCACTGCTCCCAGTACAGATCCCTGCAGTCCCCACTGCTCCCAGTACAGATCCCTGCAGTCCCCACTGCTCCCAGTACAGATCCCTGCAGTCCCCACTGCTCCCAGTACAGATCCCTGCAGTCCCCACTGCTCCCAGTACAGATCCCTGCGGTCCCCACACTGCTCCCAGTACAGATCCCTGCGGTCCCCACACTGCTCCCAGTACAGATCCCTGCAGTCCCCACTGCTCTCAGTACAGATCCCTGCGGTCCCCACTGCTCCCAGTACAGATCCCTGTGGTCTCCACTGCTCACAGTACAGATCCCTGCGATCCCCACACTGCTCCCAGTACAGATCCCTGCAGTCCCCACTGCTCTCAGTACAGATCCCTGCGGTCCCCACTGCTCCCAGTACAGATCCCTGCAGTCCCCACTGCTCCCAGTACACATACCTCCCAACTTTTGAGGAAGGGAAAGAGGGACAAAGTTAGCAAATTTTAGGCCACATCTCTGACCACACCCATTTCACAACTAGACACGCCCCAACCACACCCATTTAGCACTTCTGATCTCAATGTTTCGTAAACAATAATTATAAACAAAAAAATATGGCCACACAGTGCTCCATACTGTATAATGGCCACACATGATGCTCCATACTGTATAATGGCCCCACATGATGCTCCATACTGTATTATAGCCCCAAATGATGATGCTTACAGTGTACTGGCCCCACGTGATGCTCCATACTGTATAATGACCGCACATGATGCTCCATACTGTATAATGGCCCCAAATGATGCTGCATACTGTATAATGGCCCCAAATGATGCTGCATACAGTGTACTGGCCCCACGTGATGCTCCATACTGTATAATGGCCACACATGATGCTCCATACTGTATAATGGCCACACATGATGCTCCATACTGTATAATAGCCCCACATGATGCTTCGTACTGTATAATGGCCACACATGATGCTGCGTACTGTATAATGGCTGTTATGTTTGCTAATGACAGGTGTTATGAAGGCAATCCAGAAACACAGTGTGCTTAGCGATCAGAGCGCACACAGTGATCTGACAAATACCCAAAAATACAAGAACGAGCTCTGAGACGTGGAAACTCTGTAGACTGCACACCTGATCCTATCCTAAACACAACTAAAAGCGGCTGTGGATTGCGCCTAACAACTACCTAGGCAACTCGGCACAGCCTAAGAAACTAGCTAGCCTGAAGATAGAAAAATAGGCCTGACTTGCCCCAGAGAAATTCCCCAAAGGAAAAGGCAGCCCCCCACATATAATGACTGTGAGTAAGATGAAAAGACAAAACGTAGGGATGAAATAGATTCAGCAAAGTGGGGCCCGATATTCTAGGACAGAGCGAGGACAGTAAAGCGAACTTTGCAGTCTACAAAAAACCCTAAAGCAAAACCACGCAAAGGGGCAAAAAAAAACCCACCGTGCCGAACTAACGGCACGGCGGTACACCCCTTGCGTCTCAGAGCTTCCAGCAAAACAAAAGACAAGCTGGACAGAAAAAAAGCAACAAAAAAGCAAAAAGCACTTAGCTATACAGAGCAGCAGGTCACAGGAACAATCAGGAGAAGCTCAGATCCAACACTGAAACATTGACAAGGAGCAAGGATAGCAGCATCAGGCGGAGTTAAGTAATGAAGCAGTTAACGAGCTCACCAGAACACCTGAGGGAGGAAGCTCAGAAGCTGCAGTACCACTTGTGACCACAGGAGTGAATTCAGCCACAGAATTCACAACAGTACCCCCCCCCTTGAGGAGGGGTCACCGAACCCTCACCAGAGCCCCCAGGCCGACCAGGATGAGCCGCATGAAAGGCACAAACAAGATCGGAAGCATGAACATCAGAGGCAAAAACCCAGGAATTATCTTCCTGAGCATAACCCTTCCATTTAACCAGATACTGGAGTTTCCATCTAGAAACACGAGAATCCAAAATCTTCTCCACAATATACTCCAATTCCCCCTCCACCAAAACCGGGGCAGGAGGCTCAACAGATGGAACCATAGGTGCCACGTATCTCCGCAACAACGACCTATGGAATACATTATGTATGGAAAAGGAGTCTGGGAGGGTCAAACGAAAAGACACAGGATTGAGAACCTCAGAAATCCTATACGGACCAATAAAACGAGGTTTAAATTTAGGAGAGGAAACCTTCATAGGAATATGACGAGAAGATAACCAAACCAGATCCCCAACACGAAGTCGGGGACCCACACGGCGTCTGCGATTAGCGAAAAGTTGAGCTTTCTCCTGGGACAAGATCAAATTGTCCACTACCTGAGTCCAGATCTGCTGCAACCTATCCACCACAGAATCCACACCAGGACAGTCCGAAGACTCAACCTGTCCTGAAGAGAAACGAGGATGGAACCCAGAATTGCAAAAAAATGGAGAAACCAAGGTAGCCGAGCTGGCCCGATTATTAAGGGCGAACTCAGCCAACGGCAAAAAGGACACCCAATCATCCTGGTCTGCAGAAACAAAACATCTCAGATATGTTTCCAAGGTCTGATTGGTTCGTTCGGTCTGGCCATTAGTCTGAGGATGGAAAGCCGAGGAAAAGGATAGGTCAATGCCCATCCTACCACAAAAGGCTCGCCAAAACCTTGAAACAAACTGGGAACCTCTGTCAGAAACAATATTCTCAGGAATGCCATGCAACCGAACCACATGCTGAAAGAACAAAGGTACCAAATCAGAGGAGGAAGGCAATTTAGCCAAGGGCACCAGATGGACCATTTTAGAAAAGCGATCACAGACCACCCAAATGACTGACATCTTTTGAGAAACGGGAAGGTCAGAAATGAAATCCATCGAAATATGTGTCCAAGGCCTCTTTGGGACCGGCAAGGGCAAAAGCAACCCACTGGCACGAGAACAGCAGGGCTTAGCCCTAGCACAAATCCCACAGGACTGCACAAAAGTACGTACATCCCGTGACAGAGATGGCCACCAGAAGGATCTAGCCACTAACTCTCTGGTACCAAAGATTCCAGGATGACCAGCCAACACCGAACAATGAAGTTCAGAGATAAGTTTATTAGTCCACCTATCAGGGACGAACAGTTTCTCTGCTGGACAACGATCAGGTTTATTCGCCTGAAATTTTTGCAGCACCCGCCGCAAATCAGGGGAGATGGCAGACACAATGACTCCTTCCTTGAGGATACCCGCTGGCTCAGATAAACCCGGAGAGTCAGGCACAAAACTCCTAGACAGAGCATCCGCCTTCACATTTTTAGAGCCCGGAAGGTACGAAATCACAAAGTCGAAGCGGGCAAAAAATAACGACCAACGGGCCTGTCTAGGATTCAAGCGCTTGGCAGACTCGAGATAAGTCAAGTTCTTATGATCAGTCAATACCACCACGCGATGCTTAGCTCCTTCAAGCCAATGACGCCACTCCTCGAATGCCCACTTCATGGCCAGCAACTCTCGATTGCCCACATCATAATTACGCTCAGCGGGCGAAAACTTCCTGGAAAAGAAAGCACATGGTTTCATCACTGAGCAATCAGAACCTCTCTGTGACAAAACCGCCCCTGCTCCAATCTCAGAAGCATCAACCTCGACCTGGAACGGAAGAGAAACATCTGGCTGACACAACACAGGGGCAGAACAAAAACGACGCTTCAACTCCTGAAAAGCTTCCACAGCAGCAGAAGACCAATTAACCAAATCAGCACCCTTCTTGGTCAAATCGGTCAATGGTTTGGCAATGCTAGAAAAATTACAGATGAAGCGACGATAAAAATTAGCAAAGCCCAGGAACTTTTGCAGACTTTTCAGAGATGTCGGCTGAATCCAATTCTGGATGGCTTGGACCTTAACTGGATCCATCTCGATAGTAGAAGGGGTAAAGATGAACCCCAAAAATGAAACTTTCTGCACACCGAAGAGACACTTTGATCCCTTCACAAACAAAGAGTTAGCACGCAGGACCTGAAAAACCATTCTGACCTGCTTCACATGAGACTCCCAATCATCTGAGAAGATCAAAATGTCATCCAAGTAAACAATCAGGAATTTATCCAGATACTCACGGAAGATGTCATGCATAAAAGACTGAAACACAGATGGAGCATTGGCAAGTCCGAACGGCATCACTAGATACTCAAAATGACCCTCGGGCGTATTGAATGCAGTTTTCCATTCATCTCCTTGCCTGATTCTCACCAGATTATACGCACCACGAAGATCTATCTTAGTGAACCAACTAGCCCCCTTAATCCGAGCAAACAAGTCAGATAACAATGGCAAGGGATACTGAAATTTAACAGTGATCTTATTAAGAAGGCGGTAATCAATACACGGTCTCAGCGAACCATCCTTCTTGGCTACAAAGAAGAACCCTGCTCCCAGTGGTGATGACGATGGGCGAATATGTCCCTTCTCCAGGGATTCCTTCACATAACTGCGCATAGCGGCGTGTTCGGGCACGGATAAATTAAATAATCGACCTTTAGGGAATTTACTACCAGGAATCAAATTGATAGCACAATCACAATCCCTATGCGGAGGTAGGGCATCAGACTTGGACTCTTCAAATACATCCTGATAATCAGACAAGAACTCTGGGACCTCAGAAGGGGTGGATGACGAAATCGACAAAAATGGAACATCACCATGTACCCCCTGACAACCCCAGCTGGATACCGACATGGAATTCCAATCCAATACTGGATTATGGGTTTGTAGCCATGGCAACCCCAACACGACCACATCATGCAGATTATGCAACACCAGAAAGCGAATAACTTCCTGATGTGCAGGAGCCATGCACATGGTCAGCTGGGCCCAGTATTGAGGTTTATTCTTGGCCAAAGGTGTAGCATCAATTCCTCTCAATGGAATAGGACACCGCAAAGGCTCCAAGAAAAACCCACAACGTTTAGCATAATCCAAATCCATCAGATTCAGGGCAGCGCCCGAATCCACAAACGCCATGACAGAAAACGACGACAAAGAGCATATCAATGTAATGGACAGAAGGAATTTGGACTGTACAGTACCAATGACGGCAGACCTAGCGGACCGCTTAGTGCGCTTAGGACAATCAGAAATAGCATGAGTGGAATCACCACAGTAGAAACACAGACCATTCAGACGTCTGTATTCCTGCCGTTCAACTCTAGTCATAGTCCTATCGCACTGCATAGGCTCAGGTTTAACCTCAGGCAGTACCGCCAAATGGTGCACAGATTTACGCTCGCGCAAGCGTCGACCGATCTGAATGGCCAAAGACAAAGACTCATTCAAACCAGCAGGCATAGGAAATCCCACCATGACATCCTTAAGAGCCTCAGAGAGACCCTTTCTGAACAAAGCTGCCAGCGCAGATTCATTCCACTGAGTGAGTACTGACCATTTCCTAAATTTCTGACAATATACTTCTATATCATCCTGACCCTGGCACAAAGCCAGCAAAATTTTCTCAGCCTGATCCACTGAATTAGGCTCATCGTACAGCAATCCGAGCGCCAGGAAAAACGCATCGACACTACTCAATGCAGGGTCTCCTGGCGCAAGAGAAAATGCCCAGTCTTGAGGGTCGCCGCGCAAAAAAGAAATAATAATCAAAACCTGTTGAATAGGATTACCAGAAGAATGAGGTTTCAAGGCCAGAAATAGTTTACAATTATTTTTGAAACTTAGAAACTTAGTTCTATCTCCAAAAAACAAATCAGGAATAGGAATTCTTGGTTCTAACATAGATTTCTGATCAATAGTATCTTGAATTTTTTGTACATTTATAACGAGATTATCCATTGAAGAGCACAGACCCTGAATATCCATGTCCACACCTGTGTCCAGAATCACCCAAATGTCTAGGGGGAAAAAAAAAAAAGTGAACACAGAGCAGAAAAAAAAAAAAAAATGATGTCAGAACTTTTTCTTTCCCTCTATTGAGAATCATTAGTTAGGCTCCTTGTACTGTTATGTTTGCTAATGACAGGTGTTATGAAGGCAATCCAGAAACACAGTGTGCTTAGCGATCAGAGCGCACACAGTGATCTGACAAATACCCAAAAATACAAGAACGAGCTCTGAGACGTGGAAACTCTGTAGACTGCACACCTGATCCTATCCTAAACACAACTAAAAGCGGCTGTGGATTGCGCCTAACAACTACCTAGGCAACTCGGCACAGCCTAAGAAACTAGCTAGCCTGAAGATAGAAAAATAGGCCTGACTTGCCCCAGAGAAATTCCCCAAAGGAAAAGGCAGCCCCCCACATATAATGACTGTGAGTAAGATGAAAAGACAAAACGTAGGGATGAAATAGATTCAGCAAAGTGGGGCCCGATATTCTAGGACAGAGCGAGGACAGTAAAGCGAACTTTGCAGTCTACAAAAAACCCTAAAGCAAAACCACGCAAAGGGGCAAAAAAAACCCCACCGTGCCGAACTAACGGCACGGCGGTACACCCCTTGCGTCTCAGAGCTTCCAGCAAAACAAAAGACAAGCTGGACAGAAAAAAAGCAACAAAAAAGCAAAAAGCACTTAGCTATACAGAGCAGCAGGTCACAGGAACAATCAGGAGAAGCTCAGATCCAACACTGAAACATTGGCAAGGAGCAAGGATAGCAGCATCAGGCGGAGTTAAGTAATGAAGCAGTTAACGAGCTCACCAGAACACCTGAGGGAGGAAGCTCAGAAGCTGCAGTACCACTTGTGACCACAGGAGTGAATTCAGCCACAGAATTCACAACAAATGGCCACATATGATGCTCCATACTGTATAATGACCACATTATGCTCCATACTGTATAATAGCCCCACATGATGCTTCGTACTGTATAATGGCCACACATGATGCTGCGTACTGTATAATGGCCACATATGATGCTCCATACTGTATAATGGCCACACATGATGCTCCTTACTGTATGTGCTGCTCAGTTTATTATGATAGACTTTCAGCCATACATGGACCTTTATGTAGTGCTAATAAGCCTGGTTCTATCATTTGTTATACTTTGCTGCCATCTACTGGCCGTTTGCTATATCACTGTAATATTTGTTATGGAATTTTCCCACAACACCTTTCTGTCTTTAGCTCCTCCTATCTTTTTCCTTCTCTTCCTGTTTTTGTACTCCGTGCCATCTTGGATCCCACATGTGCTGCAGAGCTGGAGAAAGGATTCTCTTGTTACCTCTAACCTGAAGCTTCTATTCTCTCTATCTGGTGATTCTGTAACAGCTCTAACCTACAGTCCTCATCTCACCAAGGTACTGTAAATAAACCTGTTGACTGTATCACTGCATCATCCTTCCGGATCACCACGCGCGGCTGATAGAGACTGGTGGCACAGGTTGGCGAGTAACGCTACCTGCCATTGTTTATATAGCGATTTGTGATCACATCCCTCAGACACATCTCATCCACGTATATCGGTGGCAGAATAGTAACAAGAGACCTAAGTCAACAGTGTCTGTGTGCATATGCATTGTCTGCTAGCAAGTCTTAACCGTCCGCCATCTTAGCTAAAACATGTCCACAAAGGGCACCATGGACCCATCTGCAAGTGAAGCACATCATGTTCCCGACACCATAGATGCTGCAGGAGCAGAGCCCACACTTACTGCAGAGCAGGACGTACGACCCAAACGTGTAACCAAGCCGACACAAAAGGCCAGAGAGAACTTTGAGACTACTAGAGACGAGTTCCATGATAACCTAGAACATTTATGGGGCAGAGTTGATCACTATTTAGCAGCTCTTCCACGCTATCACAGTGACGCTGCAGGTTTAACCACCACATTGAAGAGTTTATCTGCCGCCTATGATCGCTACCAGAGACTGTCTGCAAAGTTCATCACATTCCTGAGTAACTGTGACATGGAAGATGCCCATGCAGAAGTAACTGAAAGGGAAACTCTTCTCCAAGAAAAGACCTCATTAGTACGAGATGCCCAGGATAAAGCAGAACTCCGCATCGCTCACCTCCAAGAGGTTAGGTCACATCGCACAACATCGACCAAAATCACAGCTCGGTCTTCCAGATCATCTCACTCCAGGAAATCAACATTGTCTGACAAGCTACTGGAGATCCGTGCAGCTGCAGAGGAAGCTAGGGTAAAAAGCTCCTTTGCTAAAAGGGAGGCTGAAGTGGAAGTGGAAGCTCAAAGAAACAAAGTGGAAGCTCAAAGAAATGAGATGGAAGCTCAAAGGAAATTAAAAATACTCCAAGCAGAAAGGGAAGAAGCAACAGCCCTTGCTAAACTGAAGGTCCTTGAACAAGCACTGGGACAAGATGATAATCCGGACTGTCTTATTCCAGAAGAAATGGAAGACGCAGCTGATCGAACTTCAGACTACGTGCTAAGACATGCAACATCTGCACCAGCACCACCTCCAGTTTCTAACACGGATGCGCCCGCAAGTCAAGAAATGTCGCCACCTACTGCGGACAAGGTAACTTCCAGCACTGACTCACAATTTAGGCCACAGCCAGCGGACCCTATAGAGACTAAACCGCAGTTTAACCCTTATGCCGCATCATTTCGTCCTGATTTGTCGCAGTCATATAAGCCAGAGAACTTACATTCCCTACGGATACCACAAGTTCATCCTGCAACAATGACCGAGAGATCGGACATGTCTGACTTCGCCAGATACATGATTCGCCGGGAGTTAATAAACATTAGTCTCTCAAAGTTTGATGATCGTGCTGAGAATTATAGAGCCTGGAAATCCACCTTTCAAGCAGTGATCCAAGACCTTAATCTCACCGGCAAGGAACAACTGGATTTGCTTGTTAACTGGTTAGGCCCTGAATCAGCAGAGCGCATAAAGACAATAAGGGCAGTTCATGTGGACTATTCAGATGCAGGTCTTATTGCAGCCTGGGAGAGACTGGAACAAACCTATGGCAGCTCAGAAGCTATAGAATGTGCCTTATTTAAAAGACTGCAAACCTTCCCAAAGATAACTAACAAGGACAATAGAAAACTTCAAGATCTGAGCGACCTGCTAAAGGAAATAGAATTGGCAAAATTAGACCCACGTCTTTCAGGACTGAGCTACCTAGATACTGCTCATGGCATTAATCCAATAGTGTCCAAGTTGCCACATGGCATGCAGGATAAATGGGCAGACCACGGCTCACGGTATAAAAGGCAGTATAATGTGTCCTTTCCCCCCTTTTCATATTTTTCCAGGTTCATCAGTGACCAAGCTCGGAAGAAGAATGATCCCAGCTTCGACTTCACTGAGCCTACTCCACCAGCATCATCATCATCTACAAGGTATGATAACATTGCCAAACGTAGAGGTTCAAGGAACACAGTATCTGTGAGAAAGACTGACGTTCCACTTACTACACCTGCCTTCACTAAGACAAATAATGTTGCTCCTAAAGTCATGGACAGTAACCGTATGTGCCCTATCCACAAAAGGCCTCACCCACTTAAAGAATGCCGTGGATTCAGAGCAAGGACTTTGCAGGAGCGTAAAGATACCCTCAAGGAGCTTGGGATATGTTATAAGTGTTGCACCTCCTCAGACCACCTCGCTAAGGAGTGTAAGGCCGCCATTAAGTGCACTGAATGCAGCAGTGATAAACACGTCACAGCCATGCATCCCACGCCAGCTCCATACAACTCACAACCTTCTGCAGCATCTAACCCTGCTCAAAAGCATGGCGGGGAGCCACAGGTCCCTGACCCAACTGCAACCGCTGTTTCCTCCTCATGTACTGAGGTATGTGGAGAAGGGACTGATCCTAAATGCTGTGCCAAGGTATGTCTGATTAAGGTCTATCCAGAAGGACAACCCGACAAGGCCTCCAAAATGTATGCCATAATAGATGAGCAAAGTAACCGATCTCTAGCAAGGCCCAAATTCTTTGAGATCTTCAACATAAAGGGACAAATGACTCCATACACCCTCAACACCTGCTCTGGTCGTATTGAGACTTCTGGCAGGAGAGCCTCTGGGTACATAGTCTCTTCAATCAAGGGAAACGTGCATATACCTTTGCCAACCCTAATTGAATGTGACCAGATACCTGATAACAGGGAGGAGATTCCCACTCCGGAAGCCGCACTTTATCATCGCCACTTGAGGCACCTGACTAATGAAATTCCTCCTCTGGACATGAATGCTGATATTCTAATCCTACTCGGAAGGGACATTCTGAAGGTCCACAAGGTACGCCAACAATGCAATGGCCCAGATGATGCTCCATACGCCCAAAGACTCGACCTAGGCTGGGAAATCGTGGGCGATGTATGTCTGGATAGGAGTCACAAGGCATCCGAAGTCAACGCCTGTAAAACGTATGTGCTCCAAAATGGTCGCGCAACTCACTTTAAGCCATGCCTTCATCACTACGAAGTGAAAGAGAGGTTCTCTGATTCCATCCAGGAGCCTGACATCATTCCCACTCCCTACGGTGATGACTTAGGGAGAACAGTGTTTCACACAACAAAAGATGACAACAAAGTTGCCTTATCCATAGAAGACAAGGAGTTTCTTAAAATCATGGACAGTGGATTCTTCAAAAATGAATCTGACCGCTGGGTTGCTCCCTTACCCTTCAAGGCTTCAAGGACCAGGCTTCCTAACAACAGAGAACAGGCCTTATCTAGATTCATCTCACTGCAGAGAACATTAAGGAACAAGCCTGAAATGAAGGAACATTTCATAGCTTTTATGGACAAGATATTTCGCAATGATCACGCAGAGCCAGCTCCACCATTGCAAGCTGATGAAGAATGCTGGTATCTACCTTCCTTTGGAGTGTATCATCCAAGAAAGCCGAAACAAATCAGGGTGGTGTTCGATTCAAGCGCCAAACATGACGGCGTATCTCTGAATGACGTTCTCCTCACTGGTCCGAACCTGACTAATAACCTGGTGGGAGTGCTCATGAGATTCAGAAAGGAACCGGTCGCCATTACCGCCGACATCGAACAAATGTTCCATTGTTTCATCGTGCAACAAGATCACAGAAATTATCTCCGTTTTCTATGGCACCGAGACAACGACACCAACAAGGAAATGATCGAATACCGCATGAAGGTGCACGTTTTCGGAAACAGTCCTTCTCCTGCAGTCGCCACCTACGGCCTACGTAGGACCGCCTCCGATGGTGCAGCAGAGTTCGGGAAGGATGCTCAACAGTTCGTTGAAAAGGACTTCTACGTGGACGACGGTCTTAAATCCCTTCCTACAGTGGAGGAAGCCATAGATCTGCTCCAACGGACACAAGGTATGCTTTCTAAAGCTCATTTAAGATTGCATAAAATTGCCTCCAATAGTGCTGTTGTCATGAAGGCCTTTCACCCTAATGATCATGCCGCAGAATTTAGGGACTTGAACCTAGGCTCAGACAATCCACCAGTACAGAGAAGTCTAGGCCTGAGGTGGAACTTGCTAAATGACTCCTTCAGCTTTCAGGTTAGTGGTGCAGAAAAACCATTTACTAAGCGTGGGGTTCTGTCAGTGGTGAACAGTCTATATGATCCACTTGGGTTTGTCGCACCCCTGACTATACAAGGCAAGCTCCTGCTGAGACAACTCTCAGAGTACATTAAGGACTGGGATATACCACTCCCTGCAGACAAACAACTAAAGTGGAAGTCATGGAGAGAATCTCTTTGCGCCTTGGATAAGATCCACATACCACGTTGTTACACTCCAGCATCCCTAACTACAAGTCAAAGGAAGGAGATTCATGTATTCGCTGATGCCTCCACTGAAGCTATTGCCGCTGTCGCTTACTTGAAGGTTGTAGACTCTAACAATGAAGCCCATGTTGGATTTCTGTTTGGAAAGGCTAAACTGGCTCCTAAACCCGAGCACACCATACCCAGACTCGAGCTCTGTGGGGCTGTACTAGCCATAGAGATTGCAGACTTCATACAGAGTGAGCTAGCTATTCACGTGGATGACATAAGATTCTACACAGACAGTAAGGTAGTTCTGGGCTACATATACAACCAGACGAAACGCTTCTACGTCTATGTCAGTAACCGAGTGGAAAGGATCAGGAAATCCTCCAAACCCCAGCAATGGCAGCACGTCCCATCCCATCTTAACCCTGCGGACCTTGCTACTAGACCAGTGTCTATTGGTGCCTTCGCAAGCTCTTCTTGGTTGACAGGACCGGAGTTCCTTCACGAACAGTGCAAAGAGACTGCCGTTGAAGACAGCTTCAGCCTTGAGGATCCAGATGTCGACCCAGAGATCCGTCCTGATGTCAGCACCTTCATCACCAAACTCAAGGAGGAGGTTGGCTTGGACTGTCGGCGTTTTGATCGCTTCTCAAGATGGACGAGGCTGGTTTGTGCCATTGCAAGGTTAGTACACATTGTACAATGCTATCGCAATAAGGACAGTAACACTGATTGTCATGGTTGGCATATCTGCCATAAGCCTCTCTCTGCAGAAGACATTGCTCTGAGTGAACTCATTGTGATACGCAATGTGCAGCAGAATGTTTTTCACAAGGAACTGGAATGTATACGTAAAAAACAAGACGTTCCTAAAAACAGCCCCATTGTCAACTTAAACCCAGTAATAGACGAAAGGTGTTTATTGAGAGTTGGTGGTCGTTTAAACAAAGCTAAATTGGATGAGGCAGAAAAGAATCCTCTAATTATTCCTGGTCATCACCATATCACCACTCTACTTATACAACATTACCATGAAAAAATCAAACATCAAGGTAGACACTTCACTGAAGGTGCCTTAAGAGCTGCAGGCCTCTGGATTGTGGGAGCAAAGAGACCGATTTCCCATTTAATTCATCATTGTGTTCAGTGTCGTAAGACAAGAGGAAAACTGCAACAACAACAGATGTCTGATTTGCCTGCTGATAGGACAAGCACAGAGCCCCCATTTACCTATGTTGGCTTGGACGTTTTTGGCCCATGGGCAGTCGCTGCACGTCGGACCAGAGGCGGGCATGCGGAAAGTAAACGTTGGGCAGTGTTGTTCACGTGCATGAGTGTACGAGCAATACACATAGAAGTGATAGAGTCCATGGACTCCTCCAGTTTCATTAATGCCTTAAGACGATTCTTCTCCATCAGAGGACCAGTAAAATAACTAAGATCTGATTGTGGAACAAACTTTGTAGGTGCCTGTCGAGAACTACAACTGAATTCAACACCAGTCCAGAACTTCTTGACAACCAATGGCTGTTCCTGGGTCTTCAATCCTCCTCATGCTTCCCATATGGGCGGATCATGGGAAAGAATGATAGGCATTACTCGTCGGATACTGGAATCTATGCTGATGGACTCAAATCTTTCAAGACTCACTCACGAGACCTTGACCACTTTCTTAGCAGAAGTCTCTGCTATAGTAAACTCAAGACCTCTTGTACCCATATCTACGGATCCAGAATCTCCTACAATTCTCACTCCGGCAACTCTCCTCACCCAGAAACTTGGAACTGTTCCTAACCCGCCTGAAGACTCTGTGTCCGGTAACAAATATCAGAGACGGTGGAAATATGTGCAACATCTGGCTAATTGTTTCTGGAATAGATGGAAGAAGGAGTACCTGACACTTCTCCAAAAACGAAGAAAATGGCAACACGTAAAGCCAAATTTACAAGTAGGAGATATTATCCTCATGAAAGACCAGAAGGAGGAAAGAAGCACATGGCCTATGGGACTTATCTCTAAAACCTTTCCAAGTGACGATGGCAAGGTACGCAAGGTAGAAGTGACAGTTACTAAGCAAGGTGACCCCAAAACTTTCATTAGGCCTATATCAGAGATTATTTTACTCATACCGGTTGAGGATTGATTATCCATCCAATCAGTAGGAACTCTTTCAAGGAACTTCAACCTTTGGATTACAAATGGGTTGGAGACAGTTTGGCCTAGCGCGGCTTCTCCAATCCGAAGATGGGTTATCCTTTGGATTACTTCAAGAAATCGTTCTAGACTTGTTATTCAATATGTTATTGTTGCATTGCATGCGTTGTTTTTATCTTACAGGTTGAGGTATCCCTCCATGCACTTCTGGTGAACACTCCCAATTCGAGACTTATGGTATAGTGAAATCCAAGGATTTCAGACGGGGAGTGTGCTGCTCAGTTTATTATGATAGACTTTCAGCCATACATGGACCTTTATGTAGTGCTAATAAGCCTGGTTCTATCATTTGTTATACTTTGCTGCCATCTACTGGCCGTTTGCTATATCACTGTAATATTTGTTATGGAATTTTCCCACAACACCTTTCTGTCTTTAGCTCCTCCTATCTTTTTCCTTCTCTTCCTGTTTTTGTACTCCGTGCCATCTTGGATCCCACATGTGCTGCAGAGCTGGAGAAAGGATTCTCTTGTTACCTCTAACCTGAAGCTTCTATTCTCTCTATCTTGTGATTCTGTAACAGCTCTAACCTACAGTCCTCATCTCACCAAGGTACTGTAAATAAACCTGTTGACTGTATCACTGCATCATCCTTCCGGATCACCACGCGCGGCTGATAGAGACTGGTGGCACAGGTTGGCGAGTAACGCTACCTGCCATTGTTTATATAGCGATTTGTGATCACATCCCTCAGACACATCTCATCCACGTATATCGGTGGCAGAATACTGTATAATGGCTCCACATGATGCTCCATACTGTATAATGGCCACACAGTGCCCCATTCTGTATAATGACCACACATAATGCTCTATACTGTATAATGACCACATTATGCTCTATACTGTATAATGACCCCACATGATGCTGCGTACAGTATACTTGCCCCACGTGATGGTCCATACAGTATAATGGCCCCACATGATGCTTTGTACAGTATAATGGCCCCACACGATGCTGGGTACAGTATAATGGCCACACATGGTTATGCAGCGCCCCAGAGATCTGGTCATTGCAGTAGTGTCGCTCTGCCACTAAGGGGAGTGATGGTACGTCTGATGGCACTAAAGGAGTTCTACTGACCAGGTATCACCAAGCACACACTACACTTCACACTCCGGCCACTAAGGGGAGCAAAAGTCTTATTTATTGGGCCACTCCTCACATTGGTAAAACTAGGGGTCGGACAGGAAGTTAGGCAGAACGAAGCCTGGGAGAGTTCCAGGGAGGATCTGTCAGACCTGGGAAATCTGGCAGGTACCTAGAGAAAGGACAGATGGTTACGGGACCGCGCCTGCACTACCTTGCGGCGGTACCCTAAGAAAGAGACAAGAAAGGAAGGCTATTGTGGAGCAGTGTAAACGAGATCAGCACAAAGGAGATCCAGTAGGAGTCGTGCCAAGAGAGAGAGAGGCAACATCTTACTGAGGCGCATAGTCGGTGGCCGGAACACCGAAGAAGTAACAGTCTCCACGCATTACTTCAAACAGTGGCAGGACAGTTAATTACAGGTTGGCTGTCTACCATACATCACCTAAGAAGGACATAGGAGGCAACGTGGGAGAGGGGCGACACTAGGGTTCCAGAATACCTCCAGGCCTACCCGTCATAAAGGTGCATCCTAGCCATATCATACCTGGGGGACGGAGAAGAGAAAGATCTAAAACGGATGAGAACAGCAGTTGTGAGGACTCTCCTGAATGCTCAGCAGGGAAGCACTACAACACACAGGCGCTAGTGGGTAGACACTGATTTTCACCTGCAAAGGAAACTCTGGATGTGCCTTCGGACCGGCCGGTCTCAGACAGCCCTGGTCAAAGTGCCCCAGATTGAGGATCCTAAAACCTTCAGTAAAAGGTAAAGAGACTGCAACCCTGTGTCCTCGTTATTGCCTGCACCTCACACCATCACCATCGACCTTACTGGGAAGCCCTGGGGACATACTTCACCTGTGGGAAGGTATACCATCCAGCTGCCATTCCATCACCCCAGCGGACCCCACAGCAGCGTCGGTCACCCTGACCGAACACCACAGGTGGCGTCACGAACCCCTGACCGACTGTACTGCCACCTTCATTGGATGCCCCTTAGCAGGGTCACGACCGGGTCCAGCCACCGTGACAACCGCAGAACTGAAGGAGAAGGGACCGGTACCGAGTGACTTGTGGCCCTGTGTCTGGGGGCGCTCCAGTTACCCCCACCCCCATAATTGCCTTCTCCATCACTACACACACACACCTTTCACCGCGCACCCTCGCAACAGCCGGAAGCTTCCACTCCCATGGCGCTGAATGGTGTCATCCAGCTGCACCGCTGACTGCTCACGTCACTGCAGCTGTGATACGCCACTGATAAAGACCTCCGTGTCTCCTGTGCCAGTCCGTGTCAGAGCGAGGAGCAATATCTGCTCCGATCTGACACAGCCAGCGTCCGCTCCGTACACATGCGACTCCGCTCCATACACCTCGTACACACACGACTCCGCTCCATACACCTTGCACATGCGGCTCCGCTCCGTTACACCTCGTACACACACGCCTCCACTCCGTACATCTCGTACACACACGGCTCCGCTCCATACACCATGTACACACACGACTGTACTCCATACACCTTGCACATGCGGCTCCGCTCCGTACACCTCGTACACACACGGCTCTGCTCCGTACACCTCGTACACACACGCCTCCTCTCCGTATATCTCGCACACACACGGCTCCACTCTGTACATCTCGTACACACATGGCTCCGCTCCATACACCTCGTACACACACGACTGTGCTCCATACACCTTGCACATGCGGCTCCGCTCCGTACACCTCATACACACACGGCTCCACTCCGTACACCTTGTACACACACGGCTCCACTCCGTACATCTTGTACACACACGGCTCCACTCCGTGCATCTCGTACACACACGCCTCCAGTCCGTACATCTCGTACACACACGGCTCCACTCCGTACACCTCGTACACACACGCTCCGCTCCATACACCATGTACACACACGGCTCCACTCTGTACACCTCGTACACACATGGCTCCGCTCTGTACACCTTGTACACACACGGCTCCACTCCGTACACCTTGTACACACACGGCTCCACTCCGTACACCTCGTACACACACGCTCCGCTCCATACACCATGTACACACACGGCTCCACTCTGTACACCTCGTACACACATGACTGCACTCCATACACCTTGCACATGCGGCTCCGCTCTGTACACCTCGTACACACACGGCTCTACTCCGTACACCTCGTACACACACGCCTCCACTCCGTATATCTCGCACACACGACTCCACTCTGTACACCTCGTACACACATGGCTCCGCTCCATACACCTCGTATACACACGACTGTGCTCCATACACCTTGCACATGCGGCTCCGCTCCGTACACCTCATACACACACGGCTCCACTCCGTACACCTTGTACACACACGGCTCCACTCCGTACACCTCATACACTCGGCTCCGCTCCATACACATTGCACACGCTGCTCCGCTCAGTAAACCTTGCACACACACGCTCCGCTCCATACACCATGTACACACACGACTGCACTCCATACACCTTGCACATGCGGCTCCACTCTGTACACCTCGTACACACACGGCTCTACTCCGTACACCTCGTACACACACGGCTCTACTCCGTACACCTCGCACACACACGCCTCCACTCCGTATATCTCGCACACACGACTCCACTCTGTACACACATGGCTCCGCTCCATACACCTCGTACACACATGACTGTGCTCCATACACCTTGCACATGCGGCTCCGCTCTGTACACCTCATACACATGGCTCCACTCCGTACATCTCGTACACACACGCCTCCACTCTGTACACCTCATACACACACGCCTCCACTCCGTACACCTCGTACACACATGACTGTGCTCCATACACCTTGCACATGCGGCTCCGCTCCGTACACCTCATACACACGGCTCCACTCCGTACACCTTGTATACACATGGCTCCACTCTGTACACCTCATACACTCGGCTCCGCTCCATACACATTGCACACGCTGGTCCGCTCTGTAAACCTTGCACACACACGGCTCCGCTCCGTACACCTCATACACACACGGCTCCTCTCCATATATCTCGTACACACACGGCTCCGCTCCATACACATTGCACACGCTGCTCCGCTCCATATACCTTGTACACACATGGCTCTGCTCCGCACACATTGTACACATGTGTCTCCGCTCCGTACACCTCGTACATACACGACTGTGCTCCATACACCTTTCACACTCTGCTCTGATCCGCACACCTCTTACACACATGGCTCCGCTCCGTACACGTCTTACACACACGACTCTGCTCCATACACCTTTCACACGCTGCTCTGCTTCGTACACCTTGTACACACGCGGCTGTGCTCCATACACCTCGTACACATGGCTCCGTACACCTCTTACACACACGGCTCCGCTCCATACACCTTTCACACGCTGCTCTGCTTCGTACACCTTGTACACACGCGGCTGTGCTCCATACACCTCGTACACATGGCTCCGTACACCTCTTACACACACGGCTCCGCTCCATACACCTTTCACACGCTGCTCTGCTTCGTACACCTTGTACACACACGGCTGTGCTCCATACACCTCATGCACACGGCTCCGTACACCTCTTACACACACGGCTCCGCTCCATACACCTTTCACACGCTGCTCTGCTTCGTACACCTTGTACACACGCGGCTGTGCTCCATACACCTCGTACACATGGCTCCGTACACCTCTTACACACACGGCTCCGCTCCATACACCTTTCACACGCTGCTCCGATCCAGGACACCTCGTACACACATGGCTCTGCTACATCCACACTGTAAACACCTCCTGACCTCACACATACGCTTACCCTCGTCTGGCGCCATGGCAACCTGCTCACAGTACAGATCCCCGCGGTCCCCACTGATGACTGTATCCCATTTTGAGAACGTACCATATATGACAACTCTTTGCTTCCTGTCTTTTACCCAGTTCCTTACCCATCTGTATATAGTGCCCCCCAGTCCCGGCTTCTGTAGGTTCAGAGAGCATCGGATGCGAGATGCTAATGGCGCTCGGCTGAGACTTCGTTGTGTGTGTGAGCTAATTGTCATTTTACCGTGCTCTGATCCTCTCATGCAGAATCGCAGAACAGCTGCGTAGGAGACGGAGAAAGTAATTTCTCCATCTCCTCTATTGCCGCAGTCCGCGGTAATCGCACTGCACTCGGATGACATTATTGCTTCACTTCTGTATTGCGGTATATAGTAAAAATCACAATCTCCTACACAGCCGAGTCTATGTTAGAAGCAGGTGCTGGCTGTATAGCACAGCTGTAACCTGTCGTGTGTGGAGCGGGCTCAGCTCCTGAGCTATAGTGGGGGAAATAAGTATTTGATCCCTTGCTGATTTTGTAAGTTTGGCCACTGACAAAGACATGAACAGTCTATAATTTTAAGGGTAGGTTAATTTTAACATTGAGAGTTAGAATATCAAAAATAAAATCCAGAAAATCACATTGTATAAATTATATAAATTTATTTGCATTTTGCAGTGAGAAATAAGTATTTGATCCCTCTGGCAAACAAGACTTAATACTTGGTGGCAAAACCCTTGTTGGCAAGCACAGCAGTCAGACGTTTTTTGTAGTTGATGATGAGGTTTGCGCACTTGTCAGGAGGAATTTTGCTCCACTCCTCTTTACAGATCATCTCTAAATCATTAAGATTTTGAGGCTGTCGCTTGGCAACTTGGAGCTTCAACTCCCTCCATAAGGTTTCCATGGGATGAAGGTCTGGAGACTGGCTAGGCCACTCCATGATCTTTATGTACTTCTTTTTGAGCCACTCCTTTGTTGCCTTGGCTGTATATTTTGGGTCATTGTCTTGCTGGAAGACCCAGCCACGACCCATTTTTAATGTCCTGGAGGAGGGAAGGAGGTTGTCACTCAGGATTTTACGGTACATGGCTCCATCCATTCTCCCTCTGATGCAGTGAAGTAGTCCTGTGCCCCTAGCAAAGAAACACCCCCAAAACATAATGTTTCCACCTCCATGCTTGACAGTGGGGATGGTGTTCTTTGGGTCATAGTCAGCATTTCTCTTCCTCCAAACACAGCGAGTTGTGGGCATTGCAGGATTTTAAACCCTTACAGTGTAATGTATTACCAACGGTTTTCTTGGTGACTGTGGTCCCAGCTGCCTTGAGATCATTAACAAGTTCCCCCATGTAGTTTTAGGCTGATCTCTCACCTTCCTCATGATCAAGGATAGCCCACGAGGTGAGACTTTGCCCCAGATAAATGTTGATTGACAGTCATTTTGTATTTCTTCCATTCTCTTACTATTGCACCATCAGTTGTCTCCTTCTCACCCAGCGTCTTACTTATGGTTTTGTAGCCCATTCCAGCCTTGTGCAGGTCTATGATCTTGTCCCTGACATCCTTATAAAGCTCTTTGGTCTTGCCCATGTTGTAGAGGTTAGAGTCTGACTGATTGAGTCTGTGGACAGGAGTCCTTTATAAAGGTGACTCTGTAAGACAGCTGTCTGTAATGCAGGAAACAAGATGATTAGGAGCCAGAAACTGGTCTGTAGGAGCCAGAACTCTTAGTGGTTGGGAGGGGATCAAATACTTATTGCTCACTGCAAAATGCAAATAAATTAATATAATTTATACAATGTGATTTTCTGGATTTTATTTTTGATATTCTATCTCTCAATGATAAAATTAACCTGCCCTTAATATTATAGACTGTTCATTTCTTTCTCAGTGGGCAAACTTACAAAATCAGCAAGGGATCAAATACTTATTTCCCTCACTGTATCTCTCTACATCTGCACCTACTTCATCATGTAATAATAGATCATGGAGCAAGAAGGGGTTAAAGGAAATCTGTCAGCAGGTTTTTGCTATGTAATCTTAGTGCAGCATGAGGTAGGGGCTGAGACCCTGATTCCAGTGATGTATCATTAATTAGCCAGTGTGCTGTTGTTTTAATACAAACAGTGTTTTATCAGCAGGAGATTATAACTGCAGGACTAGGTGTTTCCTGCATCCTTGTCCAACCGCGCCCCCAGCACTGATAGTCAGTGTACACAGAAAGTGGCCAATCAGTTAGTTTTCTTAGGTCAGCTATAAGTTATATCTTAAAACTCTGATTGTGTCACACTCAGCAAATTAAATGATACATCGCTGGAATCAGGGTCTCATTCTCTACAATATGCTGCTCTCAGATGAGGTGGCAAAAACCTGGCGAAAGATTCTCTTTAAGAATGACTCATTGCCTACATTTTAGATTTGATTTCAATATTCCGGCATCGGATAGCAGCTGGCCCCATTTACTAGAAAGGGGATGGCGAGGAGCGCTGCTGTGCAGGGAAAGACCGTGACGGCGATGCTGCCCTAATAGTACTGCATCACCTTACAAGGTGGGACTGCCCCTTTAAAATATATTGTTTTATTTACAAAATATTAGAAAGATTAATTAGATTGGAATTATTTAGTAAGAAAAGTGGCTCTGTACTGACCCCAGCATTCCGTTCGGAAGGTCTCTGACCACTGCAGACAATGATTGGCTGCAGGGCGGATACTGTCGGAGCGACAGCGCTGGATAGGGGAACGGAGTACGGCGTCTTTTATTGTTATAGACCCAATTGAGCGGAGACCTCCTTTATAAATATAGGGATGTAGCAGAGCTGTGTTGGTCATTGGACCCTCCGGGATGCCCTGTCCATTGGGTCCAAAGCACTGGTGGGCACAGACAGACGAGGGCCCCTGCGAAGGAACGATATAGGGGCCCTTTGCAGTCCAATAGCTCATGATGATACACAATTCCACCTGCTACGGACACAGAAGTGGCCCCCTGACCTCTCGGGCCCCAAGGGTTGCACCAATGATATGTCCACCCCCGGTACAAAATGGGGCACAAACATTTCTTACCAATTCAGTGCAATTCCCCTTTAAATGACTATCTTTGGCTTTGGTACCATAAGTGTGACCCCTATGGGGCCAATCAGCTGACGGGGTCCCGGGGCAAGGGCCGCTAGAAAACTGAAGGTAGACCACTCACAAATCAAGAAAATACAAAATCAAGATCCAAATCATCGTAAGTTCTTGGTGCTGATTGTTATCCTGTAGGGCCCCATGTAGACTTGTTACTATCCTGTCCAAAGAGAGAGAGGACTTTTTGGGGGGATTGCTTTTGTTTCTATCATTGGAGAATCATATCAGATGTGGAAATCCACGTTTTCTCCTGCTCCCGGTCATCCCGAGGGTGTGACCCCGTCACCGGGGCGGAGCGAGTGAACTGTTACCCCTAGATGTTATCCACAGCAGATGGGGATGGAGATCAGGGAGTGATCGGTCCCTCGCAACAGCGCCCTCTTGTGTCACAGGATCTAAGTGCATCATCTGATTTTTGTCTAAAGGACCTGAACAATCCTGATTGGTTGCAGCGGTCACACAGATCTATCATTTATCTCATTCAGGATTTTTAGAGAACCTGTCAGCGTGTTTTTACATATATGATAGAACCTTTATAGACTTTTATCTCCCTGAAAAAAATTAATACCCTTTTTTTTTCTTTTAAAAGGTCCGGTATTCCAATCTAGTGTAGAAGTCATATGCAAATCAGGCTGGAAGTGCACTGTGGGCGTGTCAATGCACAGACTGTTTCTCCCATTGACACGCCCCCAGTGCACTTCACAGCTGATTTGCATATGGCTTCTGCACTAGATTTCTCAAGACCGACACATCGGATATCACTAATTCCATGTGCTAAAAACACCCTGACAGGTTCACTTTGATAACTCTGCTTGCTGTCAGTGAATGAAAACAGTGGAAATCTGTACAAATATAATAGTGCTCACAGGTGAGGGTGCGTGACAGTTGTATCCAGTCTGCACTTCTTATACCATAGTACATTACCTGCGCTGATACACTGTAACAAACTATCAGGACAGGAAGGAGACCTACGGTGTACCGACCAGGGGAAGAAATAGCTTACAGTGTGCTGTGGATGAGGGGGATGGAGGGGCCTCTGTCCTTCAGGGGGGCATTGCACGAAAATCTGATCCAAGAAAGTCCACATAGCCGCAGTGAATGTGCCACAATGAGTGTGTAAAGGTCCCCAACGGGAAGAGAGCGACTGCCGAGATACAAAAAATGGAGCCAAAGCAGAGTGACAGCAAAAAAACACAATAAGAGTGACACCAGAAGAATGTCAGGATAATGATAGAAAGTATATACAAAATACACTGCTCAAAAAATAAAGGGAACACTGAAACAACAGAATAGAACTCCAAGTAAATCAAACTTCTGTGAAATCAAACTCCACTTAGGAGGCAACACTGATTGACAATCAATTTCACATGCTGTTGTGCAAATGGAATAGACGACAGATGGAAATTATTGGCAGTTAACCAGACACCCTCAATAAAGGAGTGGTTCTGCAGGTGGGGACCACAGACCGCATCTCAGTACCAATGCTTTCTGGCTGATGTTTTGGTCACTTTTGAATGTTAGTTGTGCTTTCACACTCGTGGTAGCATGAGACGGACTCTACAACCCACACAAGTGGCTCGGGTAGTGCAGCTCATCCAGGATGGCACATCAATGCGAGCTGTGGCAAGAAGGTTTGCTGTGTCTGTCAGCGTAGTGTCCAGAGGCTGGAGGCGCTACCAGGAGACAAGCTAGTACACCAGGAGATGTGGAGGGAGCCGTAGGAGGGCAACAACCCAGCAGCAGGACTCCTACCTCAGCCTGTGTGCAAGGAGGAACAGGAGGAGCACTGCCAGAGCCCTGCAAGATGACCTCCTGCAGGCCATAAATGTGCATGTGTCTGCACAAACGGGTAGAAACCGACTCCATGAGGATGGTCTGAGGGCCCGACGTCCACAGATGGGGGTTGTGCTCACAGCCCAACACCATGCAGGACGCTTGGCATTTGCCACAGAACACCAAGATTGGCAAATTTGCCACTGGCGCCCTGTGCTCTTCACAAATAATAGCAGGTTCACACTGAGCACATGTGACAGACGTGACAGAGTCTGGAGACGCCGTGGAGAGCGATCTGCTGCCTGCAACATCCTTCAGCATGACCGGTTTGGCAGTGGGTCAGTAATGGTGTGGGGTGGAACTTCTTTGGAGGGCTGCACAGCCCCATGTGCTCGCCAGAGGTAGCCTGACTGCCATTAGGTACCGAGATGAGATCCTCAGACCCCTTTTGAGACCATATGCTGGTGCGGTTGGCCCTGGGTTCCTCCTAATGCAGGACAATGCCAGACCTCATGTGGCTGGAGTGTGTCAGCAGTTCCTGCAAGATGAAGGCATTGAAGCTATGGACTGGTCCGCCCGTTCCCCAGACCTGAATCCGATTGAACACATCTAGGACATCATGTCTCGTTCCATCCACCAACCTCACGTTGCACCACAGACTGTCCAGGAGTTGGCTGATGCTTTAGTCCAGGTCTGGGAGGAAATCCCTCAGGAGACCATCCGCCGCCTCATCAGGAGCATGCCCAGGCGTTGTAGGGAGGCCATACAGGCACGTGGAGGCCACATACACTACTGAGCATCATTTCCTTGTCTTGAGGCATTTCCACTGAAGTTGGATCAGCCGGTAACTTCATTTTCCACTTTGAATTGGAGCATCATTCCAACTCCAAACCTCCGTGGGATAATTTTAGGTTTTATTGTTCTCAACACATTCCACTATGCAATGAATAAGGAATTACAACTGGAATATTTCATTCAGTGATATCTAGGATGTGGGATTTTAGTGTTCCCTTTACTTTTTTGAGCAGTGTGCAATGGACAAGAACTGCTGAGTATAAGGTAGATACAAGAAAGAACGTCACCGTGGGTAGTAACAAGTATAAAGGAACAGTCACTGAGTATTTCACAGAGGAGGCCTGGTGTACACAACTGCAGATAATAATGATAGTCCAATGGGAGAATCACAGTGCCTCCATAATAGTGCCAGACACAGTGCCTCCATAATAGTGCCAGACACAGTGCCTCCATAATAGTGCCAGACACAGTGCCTCCATAATAGTGCCAGACACAGCGCCTCCATAATAGTGCCAGACACAGTGCCTCCATAATAGTGCCAGGCACAGTGCCTCCATAATAGTGCCAGACACAGCGCCTCCATAATAGTGCCAGACACAGCGCCTCCATAATAGTGCCAGACACAGGGCCTCCATAATAGTGCCAGACACAGTGCCTCCATAATAGTGCCAGACACAGCGCCTCCATAATAGTGCCAGACACAGTGCCTCCATAATAGTGCCAGACACAGCGCCTCCATAACAGTGACAGACACAGCGCCTCCATAATAGTGACAGACACAGCGCCTCCATAATAGTGCCAGACACAGCGCCTCCATAATAGTGCCAGACACAGCGCCTCCATAATAGTGCCAGACACAGTGCCTCCATAATAGTGCCAGACACAGTGCCTCCATAATAGTGCCAGACACAGTGCCTCCATAATAGTGCCAGACACAGCGCCTCCATAATAGTGCCAGACACAGTGCCTCCATAATAGTGCCAGACACAGTGCCTCCATAATAGTGCCAGACACAGCGCCTCCATAATAGTGCCAGACACAGTGCCCCAATAATAGTGACAGGCACAGTGCCTCCATAATAGTGCCAGACACAGCGCCTCCATAATAGTGACAGACACAGTGCCTCCATAATAGTGCCAGACACAGCGCCTCCATAATAGTGCCAGACACAGCGCCTCCATAATAGTGACAGGCACAGCGCCTCCATAATAGTGACAGACACAGTGCCTCCATAATAGTGCCAGACACAGCGCCTCCATAATAGTGCCAGACACAGCGCCTCCATAATAGTGACAGGCACAGCGCCTCCATAATAGTGACAGGCACAGCGCCTCCATAATAGTGCCAGACACAGCGCCTCCATAATAGTGCCAGACACAGCGCCTCCATAATAGTGCCAGACACAGCGCCTCCATAATAGTGCCAGACACAGCGCCTCCATAATAGTGCCAGACACAGTGCCTCCATAATAGTGCCAGACACAGTGCCTCCATAATAGTGCCAGACACAGCGCCTCCATAATAGTGCCAGACACAGTGCCTCCATAATAGTGACAGACACAGTGCCTCCATAATAGTGCCAGACACAGCGCCTCCATAATAGTGCCAGACACAGCGCCTCCATAATAGTGCCAGACACAGCGCCTCCATAATAGTGCCAGACACAGCGCCTCCATAATAGTGCCAGACACAGTGCCCCAATAATAGTGACAGGCACAGTGCCTCCATAATAGTGCCAGACACAGTGCCTCCATAATAGTGACAGGCACAGCGCCTCCATAATAGTGCCAGACACAGCGCCTCCATAATAGTGACAGGCACAGTGCCTCCATAATAGTGACAGACACAGCGCCTCCATAATAGTGACAGGCACAGTGCCCCCATAATAGTGACAGGCACAGTGCCTCCATAATAGTGACAGCGGCAGTGCCCCCATAATAGTGACAGGCACAGATCCTCCATAATAGTGACAGGCACAGTGTCTCCTTAATAGTGACAGCGGCAGTGCCTCCATAATAGTGACAGACACAGCGCCTCCATAATAGTGCCAGACACAGCGCCTCCATAATAGTGCCAGACACAGCGCCTCCATAATAGTGCCAGACACAGCGCCTCCATAATAGTGCCAGACACAGTGCCTCCATAATAGTGCCAGACACAGTGCCTCCATAATAGTGACAGGCACAGTGCCTCCATAATAGCGACAGGCACAGTGCCTCCATAATAGTGACAGGCACAGATCCTCCATAATAGTGACAGGCACAGTGTCTCCTTAATAGTGACAGCGGCAGTGCCCCCATAATAGTGACAGGCACAGTGCCTCCATAATAGTGCCAGACACAGTGCCTCCATAATAGTGCCAGACACAGTGCCTCCATAATAGTGACAGACACAGCGCCTCCATAATAGTGACAGACACAGCGCCTCCATAATAGTGACAGGCACAGCGCCTCCATAATAGTGCCAGACACAGCGCCTCCATAATAGTGCCAGACACAGTGCCTCCATAATAGTGCCAGACACAGCGCCTCCATAATAGTGCCAGACACAGCGCCTCCATAATAGTGACAGACACAGCGCCTCCATAATAGTGACAGGCACAGCGCCTCCATAATAGTGACAGGCACAGTGCCTCCATAATAGTGACAGGCACAGTGCCTCCATAATAGTGACAGGCACAGTGCCTCCATAATAGCGACAGGCACAGTGCCTCCATAATAGTGACAGGCACAGTGCCTCCATAATAGTGACAGGCACAGTGCCCCCATAATAGCGACAGGCACAGTGCCTCCATAATAGCGACAGGCACAGTGCCTCCATAATAGCGACAGGCACAGTGCCCCCATAATAGTGACAGGCACAGTGCCTCCATAATAGTGACAGACACAGTGCCCCCATAATAGTGACAGGCACAGTGCCCCCATAATAGTGACAGGCACAGGGCCTCCATAATAGTGACAGGCACAGTGTCTCCTTAATAGTGACAGCGGCAGTGCCCCCATAATAGTGACAGGCACAGATCCTCCATAATAGTGACAGCGGCAGTGCCTCCATAATAGTGACAGGCACAGATCCTCCATAATAGTGACAGGCACAGATCCTCCATAATAGTGACAGGCACAGTGTCTCCTTAATAGTGACAGCGGCAGTGCCCCCATAATAGTGACAGGCACAGATCCTCCATAATAGTGACAGGCACAGTGCCTCCATAATAGTGACAGCGGCAGTGCCTCCATAATAGTGACAGCCATTTCCCCATTCTGTTAGCCACAAATACTCAAGTGACTCTGCCCAAAAAGGAAAAAACGACTATAGTGCCCCTATAATAAAGAGAACCAGAGTGCCCACCCCAGTCCTGCCTGCCACAATGGCCAGATGATCCAACATGGTGGGGGACCCTACCTGACAACTATAAGGGGTATGGTCCCGATCCCCGGTCCGTCAGTATCCGCCTTGTTTAGTGCCTTATATTTCCTGCCACAAATGGCATATACCCGCTCCGGGGCGTTGCACCACTGCTCCCAGCATCTGACTGGCACACAAGGGGCGCAGTGGTGGCACCATATGCATTACACTATGGGGGTCTGAGAGAGTGCGCTCCCATGTGTGCGCTCCATTGTGTCCCCCGCACTGTTCCCATCCCCAGCTATGGACTAGGGGGTCTTCTTGTATGGGACTCTAGAGGGGGCAGATTACAGACTCAGTGTCAGCCAGCACAGCCCCTTACTGGGACACAGGCTGCTTCCACTGTGTGTTCTGGGCCAGGAGCCTGTGGGTGGGAGACATCACGTGAGTCTGTGGAGTGAGAAAGGAAAAAAAAAGTTTTCCCTGCAGTTCAGAAAAGTTTTCAGAGCTGAGCAGAGCGGGGTCAGAGACAAGAGGCACCTGCCCTGCAGCTCCTGACCACCAGCCATGGGCGCTGCCAGCCTCAGAGGGGGCTCGTGACCTGGAGTAAGGGGTCTGGAGACATGATCCAGGGCTTCCTGCCGAGATCCAAGCTGGTGAGTCCAAAAAGGCACATCTGATGCCCAGTAGCAAAGGACAGGCTACCAAGAGGCGCAGCCTGGAGTATCACACATGTAGCAGAGCTGAGTTTGTCATTTTCCAGATTTCTACTTCGATGCCAGCTGTTCTGGAGAAATGATTATATTTCAGATGTAGCAGAGCTGAGTTTGTCATTTTCCAGATTTCTACTTCCATGCCAGCTGTTCTGGAGAAATGATTATATTTCAGATGTAGCAGAGCTGAGTTTGTCATTTTCCAGATTTCTACATCCATACCAGCTGTTACGGAGAAATGATTATATTTCAGATGTAGCAGAGCTGAGTTTGTCATTTTCCAGATTTCTACATCTACACCAGCTGTTACGGAGAAATGATTATATTTCAGATGTAGCAGAGCTGAGTTTGTCATTTTCCAGATTTCTACATCCATACCAGCTGTTCTGGAGAAATGATTATATTTCAGATGTAGCAGAGCTGAGTTTGTCATTTTCCAGATTTCTACATCCATACCAGCTGTTACGGAGAAATGATTATATTTCAGATGTAGCAGAGCTGAGTTTGTCATTTTCCAGATTTCTACATCCATACCAGCTGTTACGGAGAAATGATTATATTTCAGATGTAGCAGAGCTGAGTTTGTCATTTTCCAGATTTCTACTTCCATGCCAGCTGTTCTGGAGAAATGATTATATTTCAGATGTAGCAGAGCTGAGTTTGTCATTTTCCAGATTTCTACATCTACACCAGCTGTTACGGAGAAATGATTATATTTCAGATGTAGCAGAGCTGAGTTTGTCATTTTCCAGATTTCTACTTCCATGCCAGCTGTTCTGGAGAAATGATTATATTTCAGATGTAGCAGAGCTGAGTTTGTCATTTTCCAGATTTCTACATCTACACCAGCTGTTACGGAGAAATGATTATATTTCAGATGTAGCAGAGCTGAGTTTGTCATTTTCCAGATTTCTACATCTACACCAGCTGTTACGGAGAAATGATTATATTTCAGATGTAGCAGAGCTGAGTTTGTCATTTTCCAGATTTCTACTTCGATACCAGCTGTTACGGAGAAATGATTATATTTCAGATGTAGCAGAGCTGAGTTTGTCATTTTCCAGATTTCTACTTCGATACCAGCTGTTACGGAGAAATGATTATATTTCAGATGTAGCAGAGCTGAGTTTGTCATTTTCCAGATTTCTACTTCCATGCCAGCTGTTCTGGAGAAATGATTATATTTCAGATGTAGCAGAGCTGAGTTTGTCATTTTCCAGATTTCTACTTCGATACCAGCTGTTACGGAGAAATGATTATATTTCAGATGTAGCAGAGCTGAGTTTGTCATTTTCCAGATTTCTACTTCGATACCAGCTGTTACGGAGAAATGATTATATTTCAGATGTAGCAGAGCTGAGTTTGTCATTTTCCAGATTTCTACTTCGATACCAGCTGTTACGGAGAAATGATTATATTTCAGATGTAGCAGAGCTGAGTTTGTCATTTTCCAGATTTCTACTTCGACACCAGCTGTTACGGAGAAATGATTATATTTCAGATGTAGTAGAGCTGAGTTTGTCACTGATTATTATTATTTTTTTTTTCATGCTTGCCTACTGTCACGGTACATTGACTCCATTTCAGATGTAGTAGAGCTGAGTTTGTCACTGACTTTTCTTTTTTTCCATGCATTCCAGCTGTCAAGGTGAATTAAATGAATTTTAGATTTAGTAGAGCTGAGTTAGTCATTATCCATTTGTTTTTTTCGTCCATACCAGCTGTCAAGGCGAATTGACTTTCTTTCGGATGTATAAGAAATGAGTTTGTCATTATCCATTTTTTTTTTTTTTTCATTCGTACCAGCTGTTACGATGAAGTGTTTATATTTCAGATATAGCAGGGCTGAGTTTGTCACTGATTATTATTATTATTATTTTTTTTCGTGCTTGCCTACTGTCACGGTACATTCACTCCATTTTAGATGTAGCAGAGCTGAGTTTGTCACTGATTTTTTTTTTTTTTTTCATGCCTAGCAGCTGTCACGGCAATTGATTAATTTTCAGATGCAGAGCTAAGATTGTCGATTTCCAGTTTCTTTCTTTTTTTTTTTTTTCACGCATACCTACTGTAATGGTGAATTAATCCGCATTTCAGATGTAGTAGTGCTGAGTTAGTAATTTTTTTTCTTCCGTGCCAGCTGTCACAGCAAATTTACTTAATTTGGTTGCAGCAGAGATGAGTTTGTCATTACTGAGTTTATTTCCATGCATATCAGCTGTTACATTGAATTGATTATGTTTCAGATGTAGCAGTGCTGAGTTTGTCACTGATTTTTTTTTTTTTTTTTTTTTAATGCCGAGCAGCTGTCACGGTAAATTGACTGCATTTCTGATGCAGCAAAACTGAGTGCGTGATTGTCGAGATTTTTTTCATCCATAATTGCTTTCACGGCGAACTGCCTTAATTTCAGATGTAGTAGACATGAGTTTGTCATTTTTCTTTTTTTTTTTTTCCCATCCGTACCAGGTGTTATGGTGAATTGAGTGTATTTCAGTTGTAACAGAGCTGAGTTCGTAACTTATTTCATGTCATGCTGAATCAACTGCATTTAGTATGTAGCAGAGCTGAGTTTGTCACTGACCGTTTATTTTTTATTTTTTTTATTTTTGTGCATACCAGCTGTCACTGGGGAACAGACTGCGGAGTTTATCATGTGGAGACACACATCTGTGCTTTTACATGGGACTGCAGATAAACATAATACGTTATCGTTATGGGATCATTCCATTAGAGGCTGCTCCCCCTATTTCAGCAGCGGATTGTAGTGGGGGTCTAGAGCCCCCTGGGATCAGCTGACATATTGAAATCGATGGCGGTTCTTTTGATTTTAGCGGACACCTGGAAATTGTAGCATGAGAAAGGGGGAATCTCCAGGTGACCCCCCCATTAATGATGCAAAAACGCTAAATAACAAACTCAGCTCTGCTACATCCTATATCAATGATTGGTGGATACTTTTCATGCTGCATGTGCGTGAAACTATACATAGATATGTACAGATGTAGCAGAGCTGACTGTGTTGTTGTTTTTTTTTTTTGTGCATACGCATCCCATAATAACACATTATGATACCAACACCGGCTCTGCTACATCAGTGTGAACACTATGCGTTCCCATCACTACAGGTGTGGCCCCCAGGTTAAGGAATGTCGTGGAGGCTTTATATTTACAACCAATGGGCGAGGGCCACAGGAGAAGAATCTATACATTAACCAAGGCTTCTAGTATAAAGGTCACTGCCGTCTGCGGAGACATTTCTGAAGGATATAAAGATAATGGGGGGAATATAGTCTTTATTTCACATAGCAACCAATCAGAACGCCGCTTTCATATTTTACAGTGCTCTTGAAAAATGAAAGCTGCATTGTGATTGGTTGCTATGAGGCAACAAAGACAGATTTGCCTCTAGCCTATCAAAGTGTCTAAAATACATAATATATCTGCCGCCTGATCTTGTACGGCGATTATTTTGGCATATATGGGGCAAGAATTGGGTGATAACTGTGAAAGAAAAACCTGTGTGTTGTCGTCCATAGCAACCAATCACAGCACAGCTTGCGTGTTTCGAGAGCACTGTAGAAAATGAAAGCTGCGCTCTGATTGGTTGCTAAGGGCAACAATCGCTGTGCTCAGCAATCCATTGCCGCCTATTTTCTTGCAGTTCTTCTATGTGTGCCAGATGACAAACTAATAATGAAATGCAGATGGAGCAGAGCTGAATTTGCTTCCATGGCAGAATTGAGAAGTAGTCATAGTAAATCAGGTTTGGGAAAGATGGCGGCCTTCTGACAGAGGCCTGCTAAGGACTGGCCAGCATGTAGATGAAGCAGAGCTAAAGGTGTCCTTTCATACTCTTAGGCCCTATTGCCAGACCACGTGATTGCTTTCTGAGTTAAAGGGGTTCTCCACCTTAGGACACTTTCCTTTTACTTATTTTTATGCTTTTTTTTTTTTTTTTTTTTACCAATTTTAATTCATTTTTATTTTTTCCCTGTACTTATTTTAATATTTTATTTACGAATTGTTATATTTTTATTTGTTTATTGCTTATACTTTTTTACAAATTTTAATATTTTTCTATTTTTTTACTTCTTGTTTTTATACTTTGTTTTACGAATTTTAATATTTTTTTTATACTTTTTTTTTTCTTTTTACATTTTTTTTTTACTTACTTTGGGATAAAAATCATATTTGCACTTGGGTTTCATTAAAAAATAATTTTCCTTGTACATTGCTAACTGTAGAACGAGTTAACTGAGTTTCCATAAGTGAGCTCCTTCTAGAGCAGTTTGTAAATCTTTTATCAGTCTTTTCCGGAACTCCTTTCAGCTAATTTATGGCAGATCAATCGATGTGTTCTGTGGTCATAAATCAGCTGAGAGGGGGTTAAAAAGACGGATAACGAGCTCACTGAAGGTTCCTTCCGTCACCTCCTTCTGCAGCCTGCAATAGACAAAATGACATGGAAGATACAAAAGGCAAATAGTGCAAAATCACTAATGAAACCCGATTGCAAAAATGATTATTAGCCCAAAATACATGTGGTCTCTTTACAGTCAAACACATTGTCAAATTACTGTAAAGTGTGCCAGACGACAAACTCGACACCGCTACACTCTATCACTCTAATGACAAATGACAAACTCAACTCTGCTGCATTTTGGTATTAGTATTGCATCATGATAATAAAGCAGAATTACAAGCAGTGAGTACAAAGCTGTGTAATCTGACAAAGTCAGCTCTACTTCATCCGGCTATAATAAAATGAATGGCCCAGAAAATGAATGTAGCAGAGCTGAATTTGTCACATAGTTGTTGGATGCTGTAAGAGTAGTGATGGCGCGGAACCTGCACTATGTGAAAATTCTGTATGTCCATTTCAGCAGCAAAATAAGCTCTGCTACATCTGTACATAAATCATACAAAGTTCCTATTATTATGGCAGCAGGAATGCTGGCAGCGCTGGGAAATTAGTGGGTGAAAATACGATATACTGAAATGCTCGTATGGCAGAAGAATGGGGACATTTCATAGGAAGGAATGATGTGGGTGACAGGCGGCAGCGGTGTCCTCTATACCCATGTGCAGACGCTGCAGCTTTGGTAGGAAGTGGAGGAGATGATGAGGTGATGAGAGCACATTGGTACAGTCAGTGAGCCTGGGTGGGCATCGTATATAGACTGGTGGGCACTATAAATAGACGGGTGGGCAGTGTATATAGAATACTCCTAGCGGTAGGAGGGCAGTGTATATAGAATACCCCTAGCGGTAGGTGGGCAGTGTATATAGAATACTCCTAGCGGTAGGTGGGCAGTGTATATAGAATACTCCTAGCGGTAGGTGGGCAGTGTATATAGAATACTCCTAGCGGTAGGTGGCAGTGTATATAGAATACTCCTAGCGGTAGGTGGGCAGTGTATATAGAATACTCCTAGCGGTAGGAGGGCAGTGTATATAGAATACCCCTAGCGGTAGGTGGGCAGTGTATATAGAATACTCCTAGCGGTAGGTGGGCAGTGTATATAGAATACTACTAGCGGTAGGTGGGCAGTGTATATAGAATACTACTAGCGGTAGGTGGGCAGTGTATATAGAATACTACTAGCGGTAGGTGGGCAGTGTATATAGAATACTCCTAGCGGTAGGTGGGCAGTGTATATAGAATACTCCTAGCGGTAGGAGGGCAGTGTATATAGAATACTACTAGCGGTAGGTGGCAGTGTATATAGAATACTCCTAGCGGTAGGGGGGCAGTGTATATAGAATACTACTAGCGGTAGGGGGGCAGTGTATATAGAATACTACTAGCGGTAGGTGGGCAGTGTATATAGAATACTACTAGCGGTAGGTGGCAGTGTATATAGAATACCCCTAGCGGTAGGTGGGCAGTGTATATAGAATACTACTAGCGGTAGGGGGGCAGTGTATATAGAATACTACTAGCGGTAGGGGGGCAGTGTATATAGAATACTACTAGCGGTAGGTGGCAGTGTATATAGAATACCCCTAGCGGTAGGTGGGCAGTGTATATAGAATACTACTAGCGGTAGGGGGGCAGTGTATATAGAATACCCCTAGCGGTAGGAGGGCAGTGTATATAGAATACTACTAGCGGTAGGGGGGCAGTGTATATAGAATACTACTAGCGGTAGGTGGGCAGTGTATATAGAATACTCCTAGCGGTAGGAGGGCAGTGTATATAGAATACTCCTAGCGGTAGGAGGGCAGTGTATATAGAATACTCCTAGCGGTAGGTGTGCAGTGTATATAGAATACTCCTAGCGGTAGGTGGCAGTATATATAGAATACCCCTAGCGGTAGGTGGGCAGTGTATATAGAATACTACTAGCGGTAGGTGGGCAGTGTATATAGAATACTCCTAGCGGTAGGAGGGCAGTGTATATAGAATACTCCTAGCGGTAGGTGTGCAGTGTATATAGAATACTCCTAGCGGTAGGTGGCAGTATATATAGAATACCCCTAGCGGTAGGTGGGCAGTGTATATAGAATACTCCTAGCGGTAGGTGGGCAGTGTATATAGAACAGTCCTAGCGGTAGGTGGGCAGTGTATATAGAATACTCCTAGCGGTAGGGGGGCAGTGTATATAGAATACTCCTAGCGGTAGGAGGGCAGTGTATATAGAATACTACTAGCGGTAGGTGGCAGTGTATATAGAATACTCCTAGCGGTAGGGGGGCAGTGTATATAGAATACTACTAGCGGTAGGGGGGCAGTGTATATAGAATACTACTAGCGGTAGGTGGGCAGTGTATATAGAATACTACTAGCGGTAGGTGGCAGTGTATATAGAATACCCCTAGCGGTAGGTGGGCAGTGTATATAGAA
Organism: Ranitomeya imitator; assembly: GCF_032444005.1. Classification (NCBI taxonomy): domain Eukaryota; kingdom Metazoa; phylum Chordata; class Amphibia; order Anura; family Dendrobatidae; genus Ranitomeya; species Ranitomeya imitator. Next base: position 811,012,274 of record NC_091284.1, on the reverse strand, counting down.
TACTACTAGCGGTAGGGGGGCAGTGTATATAGAATACTACTAGCGGTAGGGGGGCAGTGTATATAGAATACTCCTAGCGGTAGGTGGCAGTGTATATAGAATACCCCTAGCGGTAGGTGGGCAGTGTATATAGAATACTACTAGCGGTAGGGGGGCAGTGTATATAGAATACCCCTAGCGGTAGGTGGGCAGTGTATATAGAATACTACTAGCGGTAGGGGGGCAGTGTATATAGAATACTACTAGCGGTAGGGGGGCAGTGTATATAGAATACTCCTAGCGGTAGGTGGGCAGTGTATATAGAATACTCCTAGCGGTAGGGGGCAGTGTATATAGAATACTCCTAGCGGTAGGGGCGCAGTGTATATAGAATACTCCTAGCGGTAGGTGGGCAGTGTATATAGAATACTCCTAGCAGTAGGTGGGCAGTGTATATAGAATACTCCTAGCGGTAGGTGGCAGTGTATATAGAATACTCCTAGCGGTAGGTGGGCAGTGTATATAGAATACTCCTAGCGGTAGGAGGGCAGTGTATATAGAATACTACTAGCGGTAGGTGGCAGTGTATATAGAATACCCCTAGCGGTAGGAGGGCAGTGTATATAGAATACTACTAGCGGTAGGTGGGCAGTGTATATAGAATACTCCTAGCGGTAGGTGGCAGTGTATATAGAATACTACTAGCGGTAGGTGGGCAGTGTATATAGAATACTCCTAGCGGTAGGTGGGCAGTGTATATAGAATACTCCTAGCGGTAGGTGGGCAGTGTATATAGAATACTCCTAGCGGTAGGAGGGCAGTGTATATAGAATACTACTAGCGGTAGGTGGGCAGTGTATATAGAATACTCCTAGCGGTAGGAGGGCAGTGTATATAGAATACTACTAGCGGTAGGTGGGCAGTGTATATAGAATACTCCTAGCGGTAGGAGGGCAGTGTATATAGAATACTACTAGCGGTAGGTGGCAGTGTATATAGAATACCCCTAGCGGTAGGAGGGCAGTGTATATAGAATACTACTAGCGGTAGGTGGGCAGTGTATATAGAATACTCCTAGCGGTAGGTGGGCAGTGTATATAGAATACTCCTAGCGGTAGGTGGGCAGTGTATATAGAATACTCCTAGCGGTAGGTGGCAGTGTATATAGAATACTCCTAGCGGTAGGAGGGCAGTGTATATAGAATACTACTAGCGGTAGGTGGCAGTGTATATAGAATACCCCTAGCGGTAGGAGGGCAGTGTATATAGAATACTACTAGCGGTAGGTGGGCAGTGTATATAGAATACTCCTAGCGGTAGGAGGGCAGTGTATATAGAATACTCCTAGCGGTAGGTGTGCAGTGTATATAGAATACTCCTAGCGGTAGGTGGCAGTATATATAGAATACCCCTAGCGGTAGGTGGGCAGTGTATATAGAATACTCCTAGCGGTAGGTGGGCAGTGTATATAGAACAGTCCTAGCGGTAGGTGGGCAGTGTATATAGAATACTCCTAGCGGTAGGTGGGCAGTGTATATAGAATACTCCTAGCGGTAGGAGGGCAGTGTATATAGAATACTACTAGCGGTAGGTGGCAGTGTATATAGAATACCCCTAGCGGTAGGTGGGCAGTGTATATAGAATACTACTAGCGGTAGGGGGGCAGTGTATATAGAATACTACTAGCGGTAGGTGGGCAGTGTATATAGAATACTCCTAGCGGTAGGAGGGCAGTGTATATAGAATACTCCTAGCGGTAGGTGGCAGTATATATAGAATACCCCTAGCGGTAGGTGGGCAGTGTATATAGAATACTCCTAGCGGTAGGTGTGCAGTGTATATAGAATACTCCTAGCGGTAGGAGTGCAGTGTATATAGAATACTCCTAGCGGTAGGAGTGCAGTGTATATAGAATACTCCTAGCGGTAGGTGGGCAGTGTATATAGAATACTCCTAGCGGTAGGTGGGCAGTGTATATAGAATACTCCTAGCGGTAGGTGGGCAGTGTATATAGAATACTCCTAGCGGTAGGTGGGCAGTGTATATAGAATACTCCTAGCGGTAGGTGGGCAGTGTATATAGAATACTCCTAGCGGTAGGTGTGCAGTGTATATAGAATACTCCTAGCGGTAGGAGGGCAGTGTATATAGAATACTCCTAGCGGTAGGTGGGCAGTGTATATAGAATACTCCTAGCGGTAGGTGGGCAGTGTATATAGAATACTCCTAGCGGTAGGTGTGCAGTGTATATAGAATACTCCTAGCGGTAGGTGGGCAGTGTATATAGAATACTCCTAGCGGTAGGTGGGCAGTATATATAGAATACCCCTAGCGGTAGGTGGGCAGTGTATATAGAATACTCCTAGCGGTAGGTGTGCAGTGTATATAGAATACTCCTAGCGGTAGGTGGGCAGTGTATATAGAATACTCCTAGCGGTAGGTGGGCAGTGTATATAGAATACTCCTAGCGGTAGGTGGGCAGTGTATATAGAATACCCCTAGCGGTAGGTGGGCAGTGTATATAGAATACCCCTAGCGGTATGTGGGCAGTGTATATAGAATACTCCTAGCGGTAGGTGGGCAGTGTATATAGAATACTCCTAGCGGTAGGTGGGCAGTGTATATAGAATACTCCTAGCGGTAGGTGGGCAGTGTATATAGAATACTCCTAGCGGTAGGTGGGCAGTGTATATAGAATACTCCTAGCGGTAGGTGGGCAGTGTATATAGAATACTCCTAGCGGTAGGTGGGCAGTGTATATAGAATACCCCTAGCGGTAGGTGGGCAGTGTATATAGAATACTCCTAGCGGTAGGTGGGCAGTGTATATAGAATACTCCTAGCGGTAGGTGGGCAGTGTATATAGAATACTCCTAGCGGTAGGTGGGCAGTGTATATAGAATACCCCTAGCGGTAGGAGGGCAGTGTATATAGAATACTCCTAGCGGTAGGTGGGCAGTGTATATAGAATACCCCTAGCGGTAGGTGGGCAGTGTATATAGAATACTCCTAGCGGTAGGTGGGCAGTGTATATAGAATACTCCTAGCGGTAGGTGGGCAGTGTATATAGAATACTCCTAGCGGTAGGAGGGCAGTGTATATAGAATACTCCTAGCGGTAGGTGGGCAGTGTATATAGAATACCCCTAGCGGTAGGTGGGCAGTGTATATAGAATACTCCTAGCGGTAGGTGGGCAGTGTATATAGAATACCCCTAGCGGTAGGTGGGCAGTGTATATAGAATACCCCTAGCGGTAGGTGGCAGTGTATATAGAATACTCCTAGCGGTAGGTGGGCAGTGTATATAGAATAACCCTAGCGGTAGGTGGGCAGTGTATATAGAATACTCCTAGCGGTAGGTGGGCAGTGTATATAGAATACTCCTAGCGGTAGGTGGGCAGTGTATATAGAATACCCCTAGCGGTAGGTGGGCAGTGTATATAGAATACTCCTAGCGGTAGGTGGGCAGTGTATATAGAATACTCCTAGCGGTAGGTGGGCAGTGTATATAGAATAACCCTAGCGGTAGGAGGGCAGTGTATATAGAATACTCCTAGCGGTAGGTGGGCAGTGTATATAGGATACTCCTAGCGGTAGGGGGGCAGTGTATATAGAATACCCCTAGCGGTAGGTGAGCAGTGTATATAGAATACTCCTAGCGGTAGATGGGCAGTGTATATAGAATACTCCTAGCGGTAGGTGGGCAGTGTATATAGGATACTCCTAGCGGTAGGTGGGCAGTGTATATAGAATACTCCTAGCGGTAGGTGGGCAGTGTATATAGGATACTCCTAGCGGTAGGGGGGCAGTGTATATAGAATACCCCTAGCGGTAGGTGAGCAGTGTATATAGAATACTCCTAGCGGTAGATGGGCAGTGTATATAGGATACTCCTAGCGGTAGGTGGGCAGTGTATATAGAATACCCCTAGCGGTAGGTGGGCAGTGTATATAGAATACCCCTAGCGGTAGGTGGGCAGTGTATATAGAATACCCCTAGCGGTAGGTGGGCAGTGTATATAGAATACCCCTAGCGGTAGGTGGGCAGTGTATATAGAATACCCCTAGCGGTAGGTGGGCAGTGTATATAGAATACTCCTAGCGGTAGTTGGGCAGTGTATATAGAATACCCCCAGATCTGGTTACTGTTATAACAGTTACTTCCATAGTATGGCGCCACCTGTTGTTCATAGTGTGAGGCGCTGTGCTGGCCGCCTATGAGCCGGGAGCCGGTGGTCACACGCGCTCATTCTCCCATCAGTAATTTATGGCGCTTCCTTGAGATTCTTTCTTTCTTTCTTGCTGTTGTGTATGAGCTGCTCCAGGATGAAGTCTCCTCTCCTCCTCAGACCTGTGTGTCCTATTATTCCTGTCCCCGTGTGTCTGTGGTCTGTGGGTAACTCTCCGTGTAATCAGACGTGTCTTTCTTCTGTTCCTGACCACATATATTCCCGCCTGTAGAATGGCAGCTTTTATATTGTCATTTCTGAAAGTTTTGTGTTTCCTCTTCTTTTACTGTTTCCCGGTCACTTACCGTCATTCTTGTGTTCAGGCTGAGGCGGAGATAAGTGACGCCGCAGAGGACAGTGACCGGCAGGTGGAATGTGATGATATCCGAGTAACCGGAAAGGATACAAGCCTCCTCCTTATATGTGTGCCAGGTATTAGGGGTCCATCATTGTCACCTACCTAACGTGTCCTGCGGACAACTCCGGTTGGTGTTTATAGAAATGTCCTCACACGCAGACCACATCCCCTTTCTTGTAAGATCTCTTTGATCTTCATATGTATCCATCCTTCTATCCATCAATCCTTCCATCTTTCATCCTTCTATCCATCAATCCTTCCTTCCGTCTTTCATCCTTCTATCCATCAATCCTTCCGTCTTTCATCCTTCTATCCATCAATCCTTCCATCTTTCATCCTTCTATCCATCAATCCTTCCGTCTTTCATCCTTCTATCCATCAATCCTTCCTTCCATCTTTCATCCTTCTATCCATCAATCCTTCCTTCCATCTTTCATCCTTTTATCCATCAATCCTTCCGTCTTTCATCCTTCTATCCATCAATCCTTCCTTCCATCTTTCATCCTTCTATCCATCAATCCTTCCTTCCATCTTTCATCCTTCTATCCATCAATCCTTCCTTCCATCTTTCATCCTTCTATCCATCAATCCTTCCATCTTTCATCCTTCTATCCATCAATCCTTCCTTCCATCTTTCATCCTTCTATCCATCAATCCTTCCTTCCATCTTTCATCCTTCTATCCATCAATCCTTCCATCTTTCATCCTTCTATCCATCAATCCTTGCATCTTTCATCCTTCTATCCATCAATCCTTCCATCTTTCATCCTTCTATCCATCAATCCTTCCTTCCTTCCATCTTTCATCCTTCTATCCATCAATCCTTCCATCTTTCATCCTTCTATCCATACTTCATTGATTTTTCTGTCCATCTTTGATTCATCATTCATTCTTCTATCTATCTTTCTAGCTATTTTTTATTTATCTTAGTTGCTTTTCCATGTTATAAAAAGAACTTGTGGAAAAAACATCAGCACCATATGGACTATCGGGAAAATCTCCTCCAATATCCTCATAATTAAAAAAACAAACATTTTTTGGACTTTTCTTATCGAGGGGTCTCCACTCTCCTCCCTTACTAGTCAGTTTATATTTTAGTGACTGCAGAATAGTCCAGAATATTTCGTCGTCTGGCACCCCAGATGCTGGATTAGAGGAGTATTGCTGTATCTGTTACATTGATCAGTCGGTTGGCTCGTAGATATCTGTCTTCTGCCTTCTGCCTCAGATCTGATGTGAATGACATTCTTGGAACTAAACTACAGCGGAGGCTTCAGCTCATGCTGTCAGGTGATGGATAAATCCTCGGAAGATTCTAGAGGAGATGGTTTTAGTTAAACTTCTTTATGTACAAGGACAAGATGCGACAAAGGTGCCGATTCTTATTGGACGCTAAGTCCTTGAGTGTCTGCTCTGTGTCTTATCATTTGGGGCTTGTTCAGACAGATATATTCGGTTAGTTTCCTGTCCATGTACCAAATAGACCCCAATCAGACCAATACAAGTTAACGGACCCGTTCATATGAGTCATTGACCAATATATACTTTTCTATGATGATGGATCGTCCAAGGCCTAACCCGTCGTGTGACAGCTGTGGTGACATCGGGGTGGATGGCTCGTTAGGATAGACATTGGTGGTTTTGATGTGAACTGTAGTGGTTCGATTGCTCTCATCCACAACAATGGCTCCACTTGTTTTTCTGCATTGCTGGCCATTGACAATCACTTGGCGTTAAATCAGCTTCATCTGTAGTTTCACCAAAATTTGTATATACCAGAATCTGAATTTTTTTCTGTTTAGACAGAAAATTAGTGGCGTGATGCCATTTCCATAAACTGGTGGTTTGCTTCCCAAAAAAATGAATACCTCTCTACCAAACCCTCACCTTGTACGTGCAGAGTTACACTTGATCTTTTCTGTGTGGTCTTCACCAGTCTTCTTCATTTGTCGTCACCAGTCTTTTTCACGCCATGTGTTCCATCAGGTCTTTGGCACCTCCCATGACCCACCAGACCTCCTCATGAGGCTTTTTTGGCACCACAGGCACTGAAGCCCTAATGGGACCCGCGTTGTGAATAAAGACCATGCTGTCATGATCCAGACCAGGTTTTGAGTCCTGTCTTGCCTTTTCCTTGTCTGATCATGTCAGGGGTTAACTTTTCTCAGACTCAGTCTGGTCTCAGGTTGGCTGTCTATCCCCGCTGTGTCCTGCAGATCATGTCAGTTATAGTTTCTGCCTAGTGCTGCTGTAAGCTGACTCTGATTGATCTGATTTGTAATGCTGCATTTGCTGTCTGAACTCCTGTCTCTGTTTTCCCCTGTTCTCGTCTTGACTCAGTGTTTCCCTTTAGTGTGCAGACTCCCTGGTTTGACTTGGCTTGTATCCTGACCTGTTTCTATCCTTTATGCTCCTGACCGTGACTGACCCCCTGGCTTGTCTCTGACTTCGAGTTTGCTTATTCCTTTGGTACTGCGCTACAGTCTAGGATTTGACCCGGCTTGTTTTAACTATTCTGCTGCCACCTGTGGTTGCTGCACTGCAGATTAGCTCTGTTTAGGTGCAAACCTGCTTCCTCTCTACTGCGATCTAGCGAAGCCTGCACCTACCTGCATTGCAGCAGCATGACACATGCAAAGTGAATTTCCTGGCCAAAATCGAGTGAATTGCCAAATTCAAACTTCGACAGATTTGCTCATCACTACCATTGACCATTAGGGATAGTCAAGGTGGTCCCTGCTGATTGGAGCTGAACGTCAATTTCCTTGGGCTATGGTCATTATATTTGATTCATCGAGATTCTTTTGTACACTTGCAAAGTAATGGCCATGATCTAAAAAAAAAAGCAGTACACGGATTTTCCAATATTAGAAAAATACGACTCCTTTCTTCCAAAAAATGGGGCCGCACCTGTTCACATGTTGTGTGTGGTCCTGCAGCCCAGCTCCATCCTCTTAAAGGGCTATTCCTGTCTCCAAGTTCCTATCCCAATATGTAGTAGTTATATTAATATTAGCAAATACCTCCAATTAGAAATGTAGGATAGTTCTTCTGATAATCTATGTTGCTTACCCTATGTGCAGGGCATTGCAGTAGCTTAGTTATCCATGCTTATGACCACTAACAACTAACTTTCACTATATGAGTATTCGTCACCATGGATTCCTAGGCTACTGCAATACCCTGCATATGGTGTAAGCAACATAGCGAATCAGAAGAACTATACTATTTGGAGGTATTTTCTAATTTATTACCCACTACATATTGGGATAGGATCTTGGAGATTGGAATACTTTTTTTGAACTTTTTTAAACTAAACTTTTACTAAACTTCTGATGATCAGATGGTGTCCCACAGAAAATTTATAGGTCCCTACGCCACTCTACGGCTATGTTCACAAAGAGGTTTGTTTTTTTTAAGCATTCAAAAGCCATGTTTATTTTTTAAGTGGAAATCATTAAGGGAACGCTCCTTTTTAGGGGTTGTTGTCAGAGGAGATTTTCTGTCTCTTACAAACTTTTTAAAAGCTTCAAAACTACTTTTTTTCTTTTTTGCTGAAGCCCTTTTGGTTTGACATTGACTTTGAGTTTTGGATCGGACCCTCAAAACGACTTTTCACAGCCTTCTTCTGTCAACTTGCATGCTAGCAAATGGTATTTTCTGTCAATCCCTAACCAAATCCTAGTTCATGGACTTTGTCTATAGGTGTAACCTTAAAGACATCAGTTCCACCTCGTCAGATTTCATAGAAAAACCACGCACTCCTGTCTCCTTCAATTACCCATTTGAAAGGTCGTCTCATTGCTTAGCTCTTTCTTTCTCCCTGCGGCTACTTAGCTTACCTGTAATTCTCTTAAAGGGCCAGTCTACCCCACGGCATGGCATGCAGCGGTGCTGCTGAATACCTTGTGCAGAGTGCGTGTATACGTGTCCATCACATAACAAAATGCACTAAAACTTTATTTATCAGGGACTGGAGACGGGCGATTGTTCGGCCATTGTGAGGGCCGATCTGCTTCGCTTCAGTAGTCGTCGACGGACAAAGGGAAAAGCTTTGGGTTTTTTTTCGTCTTTTTTTGTGTTTAAAGACTCATTTGTCCTTTTTTCTTGTTTACAGAGTTGGGTCTCTGTCAATCAATCCGCCCAACACCTTTTATGCTTTTGCCTTTTGTTGCAGTGTATTTCATTATTGAGTCTATTTAGGTTGTTTTTTAAGCAGCGAGGATAAAAAAAAAAAAAAAAAAAAAAAACGGAATAAAAGCCCCGCTTCTAAAAAAGTAGGACATCAATGAGACTTTTCGCCCACCGAGAGAATGGAGGACTTGACAGAGAGCTTTTCTCTGTATTGGGGAAATTCTAAGCTAGCAACTCCGACTGCAGCAAAGTTAAGAACCAAAAATATTGTTGTGACTTGTCTGACACTTTTATAGCAGCAACAGTATCCAGACCGATTGCAAGCGAGCTGCAGTTGTACCCGAATTACAGTTTATCATGGCAAAAATTCTGTGGGACATGTGACTAATATTTATTACATTTTTTAAGCAGGGTAACATTGTGGTTAATCTAGGTCACAACGTAACACCATACACAGTTATAATATGCAATCTTCATGAAAGCAGGTTCACACTGAGCACATGTGACAGACGTGACAGAGTCTGAAGATGCCGTGCAGAGCGATCTGCTGCCTGAAACATCCTTAAGCATGACCGGTTTGGCAGTGGGTCAGTAATGGTGTGTGTAACGGGGTCTACTGTGCTGTAGTACCTCTTACAGCACCCCCCTTGTTTCAGGAGGTCCACTCCTTTTGCTGGATTCGGAATGAAGGACGCTTGCTAGAATTTCTTGATTACATGGGAGCATATAAAAGCAGACTGCTACTCAAGGTATTTCCAGTCTAAAAGAACACACTTTATTTACAACACACAGAATATATAACACAGATACACAGGGCAGGCCAATAGAAAAAACAGGCCAGACATACATTACAATAGCCGCACGGGGCCGGAGCCTGCTGGTATTTACTGTGGGAATTACAAAGGTGGGGGAGGTCAGAAAGAGAATATCTTGTCCAGGGGCACAGCCTGTGGATTGATGCATTTCACATGGAAACTATAATACAGAATATATATATATATATAAAGAATAGTCCCAAAGTCATTTTAAACTAATGGTAATACCATGCATACAGTGGCATGTATATGCTAAATAGCATATTGACAACAGGCAAAAAACGACTCAAAACATATCAGATACAACAGGAGGACAATGAGTCAAAGAAATATGCCAATATTAACCCCTTAGTGACAGAGCCAATTTGGTACTTAATGACCGAGCCAATTTTTGCAATTCTGACCACTGTCACTTTATGAGGTTATAACTCTGGAACGCTTCAACGGATCCCGCTGATTCTGAGATTGTTTTTTTCGTGACATATTGTACTTCATGATAGTGGTAACATTTCTTCGATATTACTTGCGATTATTTATGAAAAAAACGGAAATATGGCGAAAATTTTAAAAATTTTGCAATTTTCAAACTTTGTATTTTTATGCCCTTAAATCAGAGAGATATGTCACGAAAAATAGTTAATAAATAACATTTCCCACATGTCTACTTTACATCAGCACAATTTTGGAAACAAAATTTTTTTTTGTTAGGGAGTTATAAGGGTTAAAAGTTGACCAGCAATTTCTCATTTTTACAACACCATTTTTTTTTTAGGGACCACATCACATTTGAAGTCATTTTGAGGGGTCTATATGATAGAAAATAATGAAGTGTGACACCATTCTAAAAACTACACCCCTCAAGGTTCTCAAAACCACATTCAAGAAGTTTATTAACCCTTTATGTGCTTCACAGGAACTGAAACAATGTGGAAGGAAAAAATGAACATTTAACTTTTTTTTGCAAACATCTTAATTCAGAACCATTTTTTTTATTTTCACAAGTGTAAAAACAGAAATGTAACCATAAATTTTGTTATACAATTTCTCCTGAATACGCCAATACCCCATATGTGGGGGTAAACCACTTTTTGGGCGCACCGCAGAACTTAGAAGTGAAGGAGCACCGTTTGACTTTTTCAATGCAGAATTGGCTGGAATTGAGATCGGACGCCATGTCACGTTTAGAGAGCCCCTGATGTGCAAACAGTGGAAACTCCCCAAAAGTGACACCATTTTGGAAACTAGACCCCTTAAGGAACTTATCTAGATGTGTGGTGAGCACTTTGAACCCCCAAGTGCTTCACAGAAGTTTATAACGTAGAGCCGTGAAAAAAAAAAATTGCATTTTTTCTACAAAAATGATTTTTTGCCCACAAATTTTTATTTTCACAAGGGTAACAGGAGAAATTAGACCACTAAAGTTGTTGTGCAATTTCTCCTGAGTACGTCGATACCCAATATGTGGGGGTAAACCACTGTTTGGGCGCACCGCAGAGCTTGGAAGAGAAAGAGTGCCGTTTTATTTTTTCAATGTAGAATTGGCTGGAATTGAGATCGGACGCCATGTCGCGTTTGGAGAGCCCCTGATGTGCCTAAACAGTAGAAATCCCCCACAAGTGACCCCATTTTAGAAACTAGACCCCCCATGGAACTTATCTACATGTGTGGTGAGAACCTTGAATGCCCAAGTGCTTCACAGAAGTTTATAATGCAGAGCCGTGAAAATAAAAAATATTTTTTTTTCCACAAAAAAGATTTTTTAGCCCCCAAGTTTTTATTTTCACAAGGGTAACAGGAGAAATTGGACTGCAATAGTTGTTGTCCAATTTATCCCGAGTACGCTGATGTGCCATATGTGGGGGTAAACCACTGTTTGGGCGCACGGCAGAGCTCGGAAGGGAAGGAGCGCCTTTTTGGAATGCAGACTTTGATAGAATGGTCTGTGGGCATTATGTTGCGATTGCAGAGCCCCTGATGTACCTAAACTGTAGTAACCCCCCACAAGTGACCCCATTTTGGAAACTAGACCCCCCAAGGAACTTATCTAGATGTGTGGTGAGAACTTTGAATGCCCAAGTGCTTCACAGAAGTTTAGAATGCAGAGTCGTGAAAATAAAAAATATTTTTTTTTCCACAAAAAAGATATTGTAGCAACTGCAATAGTTGTCCAATTTATCCCGAGTACGCTGATGCCCCATATGTGGGGGTAACCCACTGTTTGGGCGCACGGCAGAGCTCAGAAGGGAGGGAGCACCATTTGACTTTTTGAGCGCAAAATTGGCTGTCATGTTTGGAGACCCCCTGATGTACCTAAACAGTGCAAACCCCCCAATTCTAGCTCCAACCCTAACCCCAACACACCCCTAACCCTAATCCCAACCTGATCCATAATCCTAATCACTAACCCTAACCATAATCACAACCCTTACCCCAAAACAACCCTAATGTCAACCCTAACCATAACCCTAATGAAAACCCTAAATCCAACACACCCCTAATCCTAATCTCAACCCTAACCTCAAACCTAACCCTAATCCCTATACACCCCTAATCACAACCCTAACCTTAACCCTAATCCCAAACCTAACCCTAATCCCAAGCGTAACCCTAATGCCAACCCTAACCCTAATACCAACCCTAATCCAAACCCTAACCCTAATCCCAGCTCTAACCCTAACTTTAGCCCCAACCCTAGCCCTAACTTTAGCCCCAACCCTAACCCTAGCCCTAAGGCTACTTTCACACTTGCGTCGTTTGGCATTCCGTTGCAATCCGTCGTTTTGGACAAGAAACGGATCCTGCAAATGTGCCCGCAGGATGCGTTTTTTGCCCATAGACTTGTATTGCCGACGGATCGTGACGGATGGCCACACGTCGCGTCCGTCGTGCACTGGATCAGTTGTGTTTTGGCGGAGCGTCGGCACAAAAAACGTTAAATTAAACGTTTTTTTGTACGTCGCATCCGCCATTTCTGACCGTGCATGCGTGGCCGTAACTCCGCCCCCTCCTCCCCAGGACATAGATTGGGCAGCGGATGCGTTGAAAAACTACAGCTGCTGCCCACGTTGTGCACAATTTTCACAACGTGCGTCGGTATGTCGGGCCGACGCATTGCGACAGCCCCGTACCGACGTAAGTGTGAAAGAAGCCTAACCCTAAGTTTAGCGCCAACCCTAACCCTAAATTTAGCCCAAACCCTAACCCTAAATTTAGCGCCAACCCTAGCCCTAACCCTAGCCCTAACCCTAACCCTACCCCTAACCCTACCCCTAACCCTACCCCTAACCCTACCCCTAACCCTACCCCTAACCCTAATTTTAGCCCCAACTGCTGTTCTCCTGCCGGCCGGCAGATGGAGACAGATGGCGGGCGCACTGGGCATGCGCCCGCCATTTTCTTCTGCCGGCGGCCAGGAGGAGCAGCAAGAGGATCCAGGGACACAGGTGAGTATTGTAGGGTCCCCGAATCCCCCTATTTCTCTGTCCTCTGATGTGCGATCACATCAGAGGACAGAGAATTACACTTTACTTTTTTTTTTTTGCGGTCGCCGGTAAACAGTTAATTACCGTTGATCGCAAAACAGGGGTCGGTAAAACCGACCCCGATCATGCTCTTTGGGGTCTTGGCTACCCCCGGCAGCCGAGACCCCAAAGATTCTCCCGGTGCCGGCCGCACTGCGCATGCGCCCGCCATTTTGAAGATGGCGGCGCCCACCGGGAGACACGAGGAGCATCGGGGGAGCTAGGTGAGTATTGGGGGGCCACCTGGGACCCCTTTTCTCTGTCCTCCGATGTGCGATCACATCGGAGGACAGAGAAAGTAAAAAGAACGCGTTTTTTTTTTTTTTTTTTTTGCGATCGCCGGTAAACGGTTAATTACCGGCGATCGCAAATGCGGGGTGGGTTAAAAACCCCCCGAATCATGTTCTCTGGGGTCTCTGCTACCCCCGGCAGCCGAGACCCCGGAGAAAATCGGCCTCTGGGGGGTGCTATGTACTTTTTCCACAGCGCCGTTAATTAACGGCGCTGTGGTTAAAGTACCCTTAGCGGCCGCCGTTAAAAGCCGTATCGGCGGTCGCTAAGGGGTTAAACAAATGTGAAAAAGCTTTATTAGTGTGAAATAAAACAAAACAAAGGAACAGAACTGTTAAACAAAATATCTTACAGTTCAAATGAGCAACCAGTACAAAATATAGCAATATAAACAACAGGTGTGAAGCGAGATTCCAATTAATATAATAATATTATATTTATAATATATTATTATAATAATCTATATATCAGTGGGGAAAAAAGTATTTAGTCAGACACCAATTGTGCAAGTTCTTCCACTTAAAAAGATGAGAGAGGCTTGCAATTGACATCATAGGTAGACCACAACTATCTGTTTCGCAGGGAAGTGTAAGCAGTGGGAGTGTGATACCTAAATAACACAAGGAGATAAGAGGGACAGACAAGCTAGAAGAAGTAGCAACACTCCAAATGATAGTCGGCACTCACATCTTCTTAAAAGATTTGCTTTATTAATCCAGTAGTATAAAGAGCATAATAAATGATTGAACACAACAGCACATACATTAAAAAGACAGAAAAGAAATATCTGCTGTGCTCCCATGCAACGTGTTTCCGACCTCCATGGTTCTTTGTCAAGCCCTGAGAAAGGACCATGCTGGTCTGAAACATGTTGCTTGGGAGCACAGTGGATATTTCTTTGGATTGTTGCTATTACTGGAGTATTTAGCTACAAGAAGTTATGATGTGGGACCAGTGAAAGTGCCGTTTTGGCATCTTGATCCAACGCAATCTGTTGTGAATTCTGCTTTTGGGCTCCCTCCAGTGGTTGTAGGTGGTAATGCAGTTGTTCTTGGGCTGCAGTCCTGGACAGGTGTATCTGCTGATTGCAATTCTGACTGGGGTATTTAGGTTTGCAGGACTCATTAGTCCTTGCCAGTTGTCAATGTTTCTTGGGAAGTGTTGGATCTCTGTCTGGCTTCTCCTGCTTAGCTGCCAATTCAGCAAAGATAAGTGTCTGTTTCTTTTTCTATGGCACACAAGCTGTGTGCTTGTTTTTTGATTGTATTCCTGCTCTGAGTGTAGGAGTCTCTGGAGTTGCAGATATACGTTCCACGTCTTTAGTTAGATGGAGGAATTTTTTGCATAATCTGCTGTGGATATTTTTGGAAGGGTTTTAATACTGACCGCACAGAACTCTGTCCTATCCTTTCCTATTTTAGCTAGAGTGGCCTCTTTTGCTAAATCCTGTTTTCTGCCTGTGTTTGTCTTTCCTCTCCTACTCACAGCCAATATTTGTGGGGGACTGCCTATCCTTTGGGGTTCTGCTCTGAGGCAAGGTAGTATTCCTATTTCCATCTTTAGGGGTATTTAGTCCTCCGGCTGTGACGAGGTGTCTAGGGTTTGTTAGGTACACCCCACGGCTACTTCTAGTTGCGGTGTTAAGATCAGGATTTGCGGTCAGTATAGTTACCACTTACTCCAGTGAAAGTTTTCATGCTGCTCCAAGGTCACCGGATCATAAGAGCAATCCATCCTAAGATCACTAAGACTTGGTCTCATGGCCACTAAATCTGCCAGACAGAGCCAAGACTTGCTTGCTCAGGAGGACCCAATTGCCTTCCAATGTCTTTATAGCTGGCCTAGTATTAAAGAGGCTGGTAAAAGATGAAGATCTGTAAAAGGGCGACCCTACGATTGAAATTGCCCTGCTCAGCATCTGCCGCCTAAACACAAGGTACAAGTCATTAAGATAAGACACACCCTGATCATTCACACACTCAGGAATAGTCAAGTCTGCACATTCCTAGCAAACATTACAGGTACAGAATTTTACTAAAGTGCCCATTGAAAGCAACGTTTCTCCTCGCTTTTTATTCACAGTCAGTCCAATTTTGCAATCAAGAAGATCCCCAATGTTTTATTTTTTTTTTTTGCATGGTGGAAAACGCACAGAAAAATAAACCTAATAAAAGCTACCGAAATCTTCTTAAACATTAACATAAATAGTTATTTGCAAT
This sequence comes from Ranitomeya imitator, assembly GCF_032444005.1. Lineage (NCBI taxonomy): Eukaryota > Metazoa > Chordata > Amphibia > Anura > Dendrobatidae > Ranitomeya > Ranitomeya imitator. The sequence continues at coordinate 810,996,732 of NC_091284.1, read as the reverse complement.
TAAGGAATCAACTGAACTCTTGGTATCTCCAAAAAATTGAGCCAAAAACAAATAATTGACGAAAAAGTATCCTGTGCTATTTCAAAAACACTCTCAAAAATATCAATTTTTTACAAACATATATGTCAGACAGAAAATATTGAAAAATAATTAAAAGTATTTTAAAAAATATATAATTTTTTTTTTTTTTTTAACAAAATTATAAACAAAATATCTTAAAAAATAATTCCAAAAATATCTCTAAAGCTTTTTACAAAAATTCGTTCAACTTACCAATTTATAGGCTAATTGTCCTTTATTTTGATCCTGGCAATAATTTATATTGGCAAATTCTGGTGCCTTTTTGGGATGGGCTTATAGGAACGACTGTGCTGGTTCACGTTTGCTACAGAACATTATTATTATTATTTATTGTTATAGCGCCATTTATTCCATGGTGCTTTACATGTGAGGAGGGGTGTACATAATAAAAACAAGTACAATAATCTTAAACAATACAAGTCATAATTGGTACAGGAGGAGTGAGGACCCTGCCCGCGAGGGCTCACAATCTACAAGGGATGGGTGAGGATACAGTAGGTGAGGGTAGAGCTGGTCATGCAGCGGTTTGGTCGATCGGTGGTTACTGCAGGTTGTAGGCTTGTCGGAAGAGGTGGGTCTTCAGGTTCTTGTTGAAGGTTTCGATGGTAGGCGAGAGTCTGATATGTTGTGGTAGAGAGTTCCAGAGTAGGGGTGATACGCGAGAGAAATCTTGTATACGATTGTGGGAAGAGGAGATAAGAGGGGAGTAGAGAAGGAGATCTTGTGAGGATCGGAGGTTGCGTGCAGGAAAGTACCGGGAGATGAGGTCACAGATATATGGAGAACATACGAAGATTCTCAGGCAAAAGTTGAAACAGGGCAGAAGTGTGAAAATGGCTAATTATACCTTGTCTGGTAATAGAAACAAAGACTTGCCTGTACATGCTAAGAAAATATTACGCTTCCTTTAATTAAACCATCTCATGCCAAACTTGACTTTTTTCCATCACATCAAAGGTCCCAAAATACAATCTTCCGACCCTGGAGCAACGTTCACTTTTTAAAGACAATGCTCATGCCAAAAATATACAAAGTGCTAACGTGTCTCCTCGAAGATTTTTAGTCTTTTTCCATTAGAAGAGACCATCACACAAGAAGTCAAATCCGGCAAACACTACAGTTTCGGAGCAAGTTGGCCGAGTTCTAGTGCGTCATGACTATAGTGATCTAGGGCTAGTCCATGACCTTTGTTGTCCAGTGGCCAAAACCATCTCCGCCTACATAGACATTGTGTTATGCCTAGCCATTAGAAATTTGGGGTTTCTGGCCTTTCTATAACTGCATAAAATATAAGCAAAAAATATGTAAAATTTGACCCATAAAAAAAACTATAAAGTATAAAAAAAATTCTAATATTTCCAATAAATATATATATATATATATATTTATTGGAAATAAAATATATTATATATTAATTATAATATAAATTAATTGAAAATTAAAATATAAATATTTATATATTTTATATGTATTTAATAATATCTCCCAAAATGCCCTAAAAATATTGTCCCACATCTAACATATCTTTTTTTTTTTAAATGACACAAATTTATTCTAATAATAATAGAAATATGTATAAAAAATTCCAAAAATATATAAAAAATAGTTACCATTTGCATCATTCAAAACTGGAACTTTCCACCTTCGTTTCATCAGACATCTAAAATTTTCTTTTCCAGAAATAACTTTAAAAAAAATCTCAATAATAATAGTAAAAAAAAAATTCCAAAAATAGCTAACAAATCTTAATATTGGCATTAAGCAAAAATGCACCCAGTATCATCACGTTTTTTACTATTTGCTTTCCCCCAAATAATGTAAAAAATATCTCCTAATATTGAAAATATTTTAAAAAAATGTTTCCAAAAATATCGAAAAAAACAAATATTACCTTTTTCATTAGTCAAAATTGTACCTTTCCACTTTCATATCCTCACACATCTCAATTTTTATTTAAAAAAAAATACAAAAATATCTCATTATTAAAATAATAATAATAATAATATATATAACAAAATCCCCAAATATATAACAAAAGTTACCATTTGTATTAGGCAAAAATCATAAAATGTTTACATTTTTGTTTCCTAAAATAATTTAAAAATATCTCCTAATAGCATAAATATTAAAAGCAAATTCCAAAAATATCTAACAAGTGTTACTGTTTACATTAGGTAAAATTGCACCCCTTCCACCCCCATACCATCACATATATCTCAATATTATTATTTTTTAAATAATTACCAAAAATATCTTTTAAAATAATATTAAAAAATGTATCCAAAAAATATCTAAAAAAAAAGTTTGTTTGCATCAGTCAAAACTGTACCCTTCCGCCTTCATATAATCACACACTTCAATTTAAAAAATAAATAAATACAAAAATATCTCCTAATAATAAAAATCTTTCCAAATTTTATGGTTTGCATTAGGCAAGAATGTACCTTTTCACCCCCGTTGCGTCTTCGGTGATATTTCACTGCTATATTTCGATATTCCTTCTATCCTAGTTTGGCACTAGTGGATATTAAACAACTACCTTGTTATCCTTGAAGATTACCCTTTCGCTCCTTGGCAATTTATGGAAAAGTGGATGATGTCATCAGGCTTTGCCTTTTCCATTCTGACATCATTGGAGAACTGGTGGAGTGTTGTGAATTCCGCTCTTGGGCTCCCTCCGGTGGTTGTAAGTGGCACTTTTGTGAGTTCTGCTCTTGGGCTCCCTCTTGTGGTTTCAAGTGGTATGGCTGCTCCTTGGATTTAGCTGTCAGCAGCTGCTTCTACTGATCGTCTTTTCTGCTCGGCTATTTATGCCTGGCTCTTTCCTTCAGCCGGTGCCACTTGTAAATGGTTCCTGGTTGGATTCACATCTCTTTGGATTTCCCTGTTATCCTGACAAGTTCTTGCTTGCTCTTTTCTGTCCACAGATTGTGGACTTATCAGTTCTGTGCTTTCTATGTTTATCCAGCTTATCAGTATGAATTATCTCTGTGTTGCTGGAAGCTCTGGGAAGCAGATTTACCCTCCACACCTTTAGTCAGGTGTGGAGATTTTTGTAATCTCTGCGTGGATTTTTGTAGTGTTTTATACTGACCGCACAGTACTCCATTCTGTCCTATCTATCTAGCTAGACTGGCCTCCTGTGCTCATCCTGGTTTAATTCTGTGTATGTCTTTTCCCTCTCCACTCACAGTCATTATTTGTGGGGGGCTTCTATCTTTAGGGGTAGTTAGATCTTAGGCTGTGACGAGGTGCCTAGGGAGAGTTAGGAGCATCCCACGGCTATTTCTAGTGTTGTGTTGAGCTTAGGGACTGCGGTCAGTACAGATACCACTTCCTTCAGAGCTCATTCCATGTTGCTCCTAAACCACCAGATCATAACAGTGGAGGTAAAAAAAAATATGGAAACTGCCCCCAAAAAACTGCTCCATGATGAAACTGTATAGTCATTTTAAACGTGGATTTCATCCCTAATCAATTTACAAATTCACATTTTTTAAGTGTCGTTACCCTTTAAATGACAGTTCTGCCTGTTCCTTTCCATGCTGGGGAGAGGCGTGTGACTCATTACAAGGAGTCGGAATGTATTACCTAAGAGCTTTTGTTCCTTGCGGTACCATATTTCTGCCTTGGGGATGGATTTCCACATCTTAGGTAACGACTCAATCTGTCTCCCGAAAAAGCTTTGTTCTCTGCTAAAGTATTGTGCGACTCTTCGAATGCTAATCCGATCCTCTGTGAAGTCTGCCAGAAAAGTTTATTACTGCATAAGTCGGGCACTTTGGTTCACTTTGATTTTATCAACAACAATTGAAGTAAATCTAAAAACAGATTACCTTTTTTTACTTTTTCAATTTAGCAGCTAGATCATGGAAATGATGACAACAGCAGTGGAAGAGTAAGTTGATTTTGTGGAAGACAGTGACCTATACTCTTATAGTGGTGGAGTTTAGTTAAATCAGGGCTGCGGAAGATTGGAACAGTGCCATAGAGTAAAAAAGGATGAAGCTGTAGACCTTTACATGATGGGAATTATGAATCTGATAGCAACAGTGGAGGAGTGTGTTGATCTCATGGGAAGAAGTGACCTGTCCATTAAGATGATCATGTTATACCTCATTGCGTTATATCTGACCATAATTAAATTGTTTGTGAAATGCCGGATGGAAACTGATTCCAGAAGTGATCAAGTATTTGTATATTTATCACTGATAGAATATTGTGTATCTAAATAATGGTAATAATGGCAGCAGCAGAGGAAGAGTAAGCTGATCTTGTGGAAGGTAGTGACTAATATTCTCATAAGCTTATACTTGTAAAGTTTAGTGAGAATAGGGCTACGGAAAACCAGAACGGTGTCATATCCAAGCAATCATGTAGCCAATTAGATGATGGAATAGTGATAGCAGTTGTAGAAGAGTATTTTGATCTTGTGTGAGGAAGTGACTTGTCCACTGATGTGATCATGTTAGGCCTTTCCATATATATACAGTCGGGGAGGGAAGTTGATGTTAAAGTGAACTTATAGTTGTATAATGGACTGTTACAGTTACAACTAATATACTGTACAGGAACCCAACTTTACTTGGGTCAAGGCTGGATGCAGTAGACTATAACGTAGCACTTTGTAGTCATAAATCTTGGGTATGATGAATCAGCAGAAGAAGAGTGACCTGAGCTTGTTGAACGTTGTGACTTGCAGTATGTTCTTATGAGGTTATTGTGAAATTTTGTAGGGATTGAACTGTGTTAGACAGGAGCAAAATAAACACTGGCAAAACAGCCTTTACCAAGTTAGATCATGAGAATGATTACAGCAGCAGAAGAGTATGCTGATCTTGTGAGAGACAGTGACTTATGTTTTTATCAAAATACTCTTTTAAATTTTGGTGAACGTAAGAATGTATAAGACACGAACAGAGTTATAGATTTAATAACTTATAATCAACTCGACTGTGGAAATTATGATTGCAGGAGAAGAATGTGTTGATCTTTAAGGAGACAGTGACCCGTTCACTCGACTATGTTGTCAACAGCTAGACAGCACTATGATGTAACTAAAATCATAATAGGTGAACTTGTGGAAGGCAGTGACCTAATTTTTCATGAACTTGTTGTTGAGGATTTGTGGATATAGAGTGGAACAAGATAATAGTCTGGGTAGTTATGAGTCAATAATTAGCCACTTAGATCATGGGAATGATATCAACAGCATCAGAGGAATGCGTTGGTCTCATAATAAGCCACGACCTGTCCATTCATGTGATTATTTAGGAGAAGAATATAACACATTGTAAAAGAATAAATAAAAATAAAGTCAAAGTAGGAAGAGAGGAATATGTTGATCATATGGGAGACAGTGACCAATATCGTCGATGAAATTATTGTGACATTTTTTGAAGAAATAGTTGCATGAGAAAGGAACTGTATCAGAGTGGACAACCATAAAATAACCGTTAGAAGAGTGTGTTGATCTTGTGTGTGTCAGTGAACAGTAAATTCTTAAGTCTCACTTTACTTAGAAAAATGCCATTCTGTATTGTATTGTCTTGGGGTCATACTTGATTCTGAGCTTTCATTCACCCCCCACATCCGATCACTGGCTCGCTCATGTTATCAGCAACTCAAAAACATTTCTAGCATTCGACCATTTCTTACCTTCGACTCTGCAAAAACTCTTACTGTTTTACTCATTCATTCTCGTCTGGACTATTGTAACTCTCTACTAATCGGCCTCCCTCTTACCAAACTCTCCCCTCTCCAATCTGTCCTGAATGCTGCTGCCAGGGTTATATTCCTCACCAACCGTTACACCGATGCCTCTACCTTGTGCCAGTCATTACACTGGTTACCCATCCACTCAAGAATCCAGTACAAAACTACTACCCTCATCCACAAAGCACTCCATGGCTCAGCACCACCATCTCCTCTCTAGTCTCAGTCTACCACCCTACCCGTGCCCTCCGCTCCGCTAATGACCTCAGGTTAGCATCCTCAATAATCAGAACCTCCCACTCCCGTCTCCAAGACTTTTCATGTGCTGCGAAAATTCTTTGGAATGCACTACCCAGGTTAATACGATTAATCCCCAATCCCCACAGTTTTAATCCTGCCCTAAAAACTCATTTGTTCAGACTGGCCTACCGCCTCAACGCATTAACCTAACTATCCCAGTGTGGCCCATTCAAAAAACTTAAACCATAACCAGGTTCCTTGCATCATGTTCTCATACACTTTATGCATTTAATAGCCCTCTGTGTCTGTACTGCTACATACTTAGGCTGATAACTGGTTCATGCAGCTTTACATGAATGTCTGAACAACGAAAGCAATTGTTACCATCCACCTCTCGTGTCTCCCCTCTTTCCTCATAGTTTGTAAGCTTACAAGCAGGGCCCTCATTCCTCCTGGTATCTATTTTGAACTGTGTTTATTGTTATGCTGTAATGTCTATTGTCTGTACAAGTCCCCTCTATAATATAAAGCACTGCGGAATATGTTGGCGCTATATAAATAAAAATTATTATTATTATTCTGCTAATGACCTCAGGTTAGCATCCTCAGTAATCAAAACCTCCCACTCCCATCTCCAAGACTTCTCACATGCTGCGCCAATTTTTTGGAATGCACTACCCAGGATAATTCGATTAATCCCCACAGTTTTAAGCGTGCCCTAAAAATGCATTTCTTCAGACTGGCCTACCGCCTCAACACATCAATCTAACTATGCCTGTGTAGCGCATTCAAAATTTTTACCATAACCAGGTTCCTCGTATCATGTTCTCATACGCTTTATACAGTTAATAGCCCTCTGTGTCTGTACTGTTACATATTCAGGTTTGTAACTGGTTCATGCAGCTTTACATGAACACCCGACTTCTTACACTATAGCTGGTCAGTATAATTAAAGCAATTGTTACCATCCACCTCTCGTGTCTCCCCTTTTTCCTTAAGCTCGTAAGCTTGCGAGCAGGGCCCTCATTCCTCTTGGTAACTATTGATTTATGTGATTATTGTTATGTTGTAATGTCTTTTGTCTGTACAAATTCCCACTTAAATATAAAGTGCTGCGGAATATGTTGGCGCTATAGAAATAAAATTATTATTATTATTATTATTATTATGGAAAGGCTGCAACTTAACTTGTAGTCAGAAGCCCACATGACTGCTATTGGCCAGGAGTGAAAATGAAGTGGGAGAGGTGGTTTTATGAAAGAAGAACAGGGGGACGACTACGGGGGTATTTGAGGGAAACGTGTGGGAAAATGGCTATTTTGGGGTGTTGCCGGTTGCGAATAGTATTCCACAAATGTACGGCCTGATTACCATGGCGAATATGAAAGCTCTTCTGGGGCAGCTGCGCACTGCTGCCGGCGTCAGAGATAAGGCCTGGCTTCAGAATCAAGTGGCAGGCGTGCTAGGAGTTGCAGGACAGCAGGCACTTCCTGTGTGGTCTGGTCCGAGAATAACAAGACCGCCATCCGGACTAAGTCTAAAAGCCACTCCTTGTTCCAGGCGACGACTTAGGAGCTCCTTCTGGTGGTGGGTTCCAGAACACTGTAGCCGGCAGGTGCCCCAAGCCAGAGAGGAATCCTTTTAGTTGACCTGGAGCGGCGGGATTGAGTAGGCCGCAACGCGCATACTTAATGTGGACTTCTACTGCCAGGAGTCAGGCAGTGCGCACCTAAGCTGTGGGCCTAGCCAATGATACTATAGTTGCAAGGCATGCTTGTTAAAGTAGTGAAGAAGAATAGCAATGGAAGTTTAAGGTACTGGAGGGAAGAACGGTTTGTGAAAGGAGCTGTTGGACGGAGTGCAGAAGCGGGTGGCAGTCTGGTCTGGACACCAAAGAGACATCACCATTGCCCTCTGCCTATGCAGAGGTCAGGGGTGATGACTGGATGGGACAAAAAAGTGGACATAGAGCCCCTCGAGTCGGACAGGTCGATTAGTGGACGTTTGGATTAGCGGATGTTGGAATAACAGCACCTGAGCAGCTGGTGAGTATGGCTCCGTCTTGTGCGTTTAGCAACATTAATGGATCGGATGTAGGTGCAGGTAGTGTTAGCTATGCCGGGTACAGCTAGAGGGGATTCAAAGATGTGGGGATTAAGGGAGTTGTTAGGTAATGTGTGAGAGATTTTATCTAGTTTAGAAAGGCTGGTGAGGGGCATGTTGCATCTCCAGCATCAGCATGGGTTACCACTCAAGATGGATTAGCGGGTTTAGGTTGTATTGGGGGAGAGTGTCATCATATGTGGAGACAGAAATAGAAAAAGCAGACACGATTAGGTTGGATGATAGAGCAAGAGGTGAGGTATATACTTGCTTTGAAGGGATATTTAAAGAATTATGTAAAGGAAAAATTTGGCGGTATGATTATGTGGAAATATTTTCCCTTCTTCCGCTAGAAAAATTTAATTTAGATAAGGTCAAGAAGGATGACAGTAAGAAGGAAGAGGAGGAAAAGGGAAGGTGGGGCCTGATACCGCAGACAATTGACTGGCTGCAGATATTTGCCATTTTATCGAGTGTGGTGGGCAAAAAAGCATCAGGGAATTGCTTTCCGCTTCTTTGCTACATGGATTCAATAGGTGGGGCACATAGAACATATGGGGGCCACACTTGGCTTTGTTATGACTAACAATTTCTGCAAAAGAAGGCTGTTCATCCTAGCATTGAGTGAGACCAGAAAGGTATTGGCCTTTGGTTAAAAATGATGGCACCGAATAGATATGGGCAGCCCATTCTTTGGGTCAAGAGTGGAGGGAATCAATCTGGAGCAGGAGGAGGTACTAACCGTGGGACGCAGGGATCCAAAGAACAAATTGGAGTTTGTTGGCAATTTAATAAGGGGGCAATATAAGTGCTGAGCCAGGTGCAAATGTAACCATGCATGCTTGCATTGCAGTGGATTATCGCATGGAGCATACCAATGTTTTAAAATGGAAAGGGAAAAGGTGGCAACAGCAATAGCCAAGGGGGGGACTCAGGAGAGCCTTCCTGCGATGGCTTCTTTCTAAGCAGGTTCCCCGATTAAAGAAAAGGCAGCCACCATTTCTCATTCTTTTGCTGAGAGTTTTAAAAGTCCTCAGTCGGGTAATAAGGTCCCCTTTTCGTTGACGAATTTAAGGTCAGCATTTGAACACTCGGTAGTGTCGGAAAAAATTGGGGAAGAAGTTCAGCTTGGGCATATGGCTTTTGGGTTTCCCCCAATGTTGAATGTTCTTATATTACTGTTAAGAGTAACTTTGATTGTGAAATTTACACAGACGCGACAGGAAGTGCATTTTTGAGACCAGTGGCGTCAAGGGGCTTGGCCTGAGTTTTGGGGTAGAAATAGGTTTCTTAAAGAATTAGAGTTAATTCCAATCATAATGGCAGTGTCTTTATGGGGAGAGGAGTTTAGGAATCGCAAGATTAGGTTTCACTGTGACAACATGGGGTGGCAGCGATTTATTAATAACCTTACTGCTTCATATCCACCTGTTATAAGGTTGGCCAGAAGGTTGAGGCAGAACGGTGGTATTGGGGATAGTGGTTGGTTCATTAATGTGCCTTGTGCTTTGTTATATGGATTATCAATGATTTTGGACGGAGAAGAAGGGCCACTTGCTTCATCATGCAGATGGTTCTTTCTTTCGAGATTTGAATTTATGGCAGTAATGATGAAGGGCTCAAGGGAGTTGGGTTTAGATTCATCTTGTTTCATTTCTCACGCCTTTTGGATAGGCGCATCAATGGTAGCTACAGTGGCCTGATGCCGGAGGAAATCATTCATTTGTGGAATTCTCAGCATTATAGATGGCATTGAATAGGTATTATGGTGTTTTGTAGTTAGTTGGTTTTTACAGGTTTCTTTGTTGGCTATGCGGTTGGTTTTGTGTTTGTGTATTGCAGATGCTAGACCATGTTTAGCCTGGATATTCAGACACTTGTGTCTTGGGGAGCCTTGTGGGTGGATATTAGGCTGGAGGGACAGTAGATGGGTTTTCAGAGAGAGGCAGTAATTATTCAATGGCTGGGATTCGGAGGTATGGTGTGAAGTCGGGTGTTAACGGAGCTTCATCAGGCGATGCGCCAGGACATGATGCCCAACATATTGGTTCTACATGAGGGTGGGAATGACTTGGGAGCAAGACCAGTTAGAGAGTTGATAAGGATTATCTGTCTTGACCTTCTGATGTTATGGGTAGCATTTCCCAAGATGTTAGTAGTTTGGTCGGACATAGTTCCAAGAAAAACATGCCGTTTAGCAAGATCGGTAGAAGGTATCAACAGAGCATGGGTTAAGCTGAATCGAACTTTGTAGCTCGTAATGGTGGCGTGTGTGCATCATCATGACTTGGTATCCTGGGAGGTTAATTTCTGGTTGAACGATGGGGTTCATTTGAACGTTGTTGGGATTGACATTTGGGCACTGGCTATTCAGGAAGGGATAGAATGCACTATGGAGTTGGTGGGAGGCGCATGCACCTGAGATGTTGGGGTGCATTTGCAGTAGCAGCAGGTCCTTCGGAATTGGTAAAAAAAAAATTGGTGTTGGAGGGGGAATTAGTGTACTGTTCCCTTCTTGTAGACAATAAGAATGGCTGATCTAGCACTTAGTGGGGTTCTGGATGGGAATGGACCCTGGAAGCCTGTTGTTTGGTTAGTTCACCATGTACAGTAGTGTGGTGCCCTTATGCTGGAGGTTATGGCTGGGTGTAAATATTTGTGTTTTAACCATTTGACTTTGGTGTTTGCCACATCTTGTAGCTTCAAGGACCTCCTCCCTCATTGTAATGTTATAATTTATCATTGTTAATATTTGTTTATAAGTGGGCAATATAATCCAAGCACAAGTCTCTTTTGTGTTATTTCTACGAGAGGGGATTGAGGTGCCTGGTTATCATTGGGGAGAAGGATTGGAATGGAATAAGTCTGCCATACCCTGTCAAGTCATATCCAGTGTTTAGGTCTTACTGGGAGGTGTAACACTCCATGTATAGACTATAATGGGATTACATTATGTTCCCATTCAGTGACACTCGGCGCTTTAAGAGCACTTTGAAAGCATTGTGATGATCTTACAATCGCTGTCTCTATGGCTTTGTGTTCTGTAAATGTTTTGTTTCTTGTATATGGCTGACAATAACTTACATAAAACGTTACCCAGCGACCTTGACAATGTTATATCAGTACTGATATCCCTGCATAATGTCGAGATCCTAACTGTTTCCGCCCTACCTGTTTGTCTGACATTCTTCACAGTGAAAACAAATCTAACGTCTGCCTACATCCGAGCCTTTCATTCACGCATTTCCCATGAGGATTTTACAGCTATATATCATTCAGAATCTTAAAGGCATTGTCGGGTTTAGGAGACCCTGCAGAAATTTAGAATTGATAGATGGGACCTTTCTGAATGGAAAGAGTAAAACATTTTATTCAGACTAGACATTTTGGAGCTGATCTGGCTCCTTCATCAGGTGATAGTAGACTATCGTGAAGAGGCCAGAAACGCGTTGTCAGAATAAAAATCTTTACTCTTCCCATTCGGATCCTCACCTTCCTGGCAGCACTCACCAAGTCCACATTTTTGTCTTTCCCATTGAGTCTACTATGTACCTGATGAAGGGGCCAGATCGGCTCCGAAACGCGTAGTATGAACATAAAGTTTTACTCTTCCCAATCGGATCCTCATCTTTTTAAAGTAAAGGAACTGGATGCACAGGTAGTTTTTTCTTCTATCCTTCCAGTAGACGGGCATGGCACCAGGAGATGGAACAGGATCCTTGATGCAAACAACTGGCTAAGACGATGGTGCAGACAACAAGGATTCGGATTCCTGGACCACGGTGTGAATTACTTGTACGATGGACTCCTCGCCAGAGATGGACTACACCTCAACAAACCTGGGAAACACACATTCGCCAGAAGACTCGCTACACTCATCAGGAGGGCGTTAAACTAGAAGAAGAGGGGACGGGAAGAAAAACATTAGACTTGAACAAAGAAGACCCAGGAAAACATACTCAGAAGGGAGGTAAGAACATTTCTAAAACAATCCACAGCGAGGAGATTGGAACAAAACAAAATCCTCTAAACTGCATGCTCGCAAACGCCAGAAGCCTGACAAACAAGATGGAAGAACTAGAAGCAGAAATATCTACAGGTAACTTTGACATAGTGGGAATAACCGAGACATGGTTAGATGAAAGCTATGACTGGGCAGTTAACTTACAGGGTTACAGTCTGTTTAGAAAGGATCGTAAAAATCGGAGAGGAGGAGGGGTTTGTCTCTATGTAAAGTCTTGTCTAAAGTCCACTTTAAGGGAGGATATTAGCGAAGGAAATGAGGATGTCGAGTCCATATGGGTCGAAATTCATGGAGGGAAAAATGGTAACAAAATTCTCATTGGGGTCTGTTACAAACCCCCAAATATAACAGAAACCATGGAAAGTCTACTTCTAAAGCAGATAGATGAAGCTGCAACCCATAATGAGGTCCTGGTTATGGGGGACTTTAACTACCCGGATATTAACTGGGAAACAGAAACCTGTGAAACCCATAAAGGCAACAGGTTTCTGCTAATAACCAAGAAAAATTATCTTTCACAATTGGTGCAGAATCCAACCAGAGGAGCAGCACTTTTAGACCTAATACTATCTAATAGACCTGACAGAATAACAAATCTGCAGGTGGTCGGGCATCTAGGAAATAGCGACCACAATATTGTACAGTTTCACCTATCTTTCACTAGGGGGACTTGTCAGGGAGTCACAAAAACACTGAACTTTAGGAAGGCAAAGTTTGACCAGCTTAGAGATGCCCTTAATCTGGTAGACTGGGACAATATCCTCAGAAATAAGAATACAGATAATAAATGGGAAATGTTTAACAACATCCTAAATAGGCAGTGTAAGCGGTTTATACCTTGTGGGAATAAAAGGACTAGAAATAGGAAAAACCCAATGTGGCTAAACAAAGAAGTAAGACAGGCAATTAACAGTAAAAAGAAAGCATTTGCACTACTAAAGCAGGATGGCACCATTGAAGCTCTAAAAAACTATAGGGAGAAAAATACTTTATCTAAAAAACTAATTAAAGCTGCCAAAAAGGAAACAGAGAAGCACATTGCTAAGGAGAGTAAAACTAATCCCAAACTGTTCTTCAACTATATCAATAGTAAAAGAATAAAAACTGAAAATGTAGGCCCCTTAAAAAATAGCGAGGAAAGAATGGTTGTAGATGACGAGGAAAAAGCTAACATATTAAACACCTTCTTCTCCACGGTATTCACGGTGGAAAATGAAATGCTAGGTGAAATCCCAAGAAACAATGAAAACCCTATATTAAGGGTCACCAATCTAACCCAAGAAGAGGTGCGAAACCGGCTAAATAAGATTAAAATAGATAAATCTCCGGGTCCGGATGGCATACACCCACGAGTACTAAGAGAACTAAGTAATGTAATAGATAAACCATTATTTCTTATTTTTAGGGACTCTATAGCGACAGGGTCTGTTCCGCAGGACTGGCGCATAGCAAATGTGGTGCCAATATTCAAAAAGGGCTCTAAAAGTGAACCTGGAAATTATAGGCCAGTAAGTCTAACCTCTATTGTTGGTAAAATATTTGAAGGGTTTCTGAGGGATGTTATTCTGGATTATCTCAATGAGAATAACTGTTTAACTCCATATCAGCATGGGTTTATGAGAAATCGCTCCTGTCAAACCAATCTAATCAGTTTTTATGAAGAGGTAAGCTATAGGCTGGACCACGGTGAGTCATTGGACGTGGTATATCTCGATTTTTCCAAAGCGTTTGATACCGTGCCGCACAAGAGGTTGGTACACAAAATGAGAATGCTTGGTCTGGGGGAAAATGTGTGTAAATGGGTTAATAACTGGCTTAGTGATAGAAAGCAGAGGGTGGTTATAAATGGTATAGTCTCTAACTGGGTCGCTGTGACCAGTGGGGTACCGCAGGGGTCGGTATTGGGACCTGTTCTCTTCAACATATTCATTAATGATCTGGTAGAAGGTTTACACAGTAAAATATCGATATTTGCAGATGATACAAAACTATGTAAAGCAGTTAATACAAGAGAAGATAGTATTCTGCTACAGATGGATCTGGATAAGTTGGAAACTTGGGCTGAAAGGTGGCAGATGAGGTTTAACAATGATAAATGTAAGGTTATACACATGGGAAGAAGGAATCAATATCACCATTACACACTGAATGGGAAACCACTGGGTAAATCTGACAGGGAGAAGGACTTGGGGATCCTAGTTAATGATAAACTTACCTGGAGCAGCCAGTGCCAGGCAGCAGCTGCCAAGGCAAACAGGATCATGGGGTGCATTAAAAGAGGTCTGGATACACATGATGAGAGCATTATACTGCCTCTGTACAAATCCCTAGTTAGACCGCACATGGAGTACTGTGTCCAGTTTTGGGCACCGGTGCTCAGGAAGGATATAATGGAACTAGAGAGAGTACAAAGGAGGGCAACAAAATTAATAAAGGGGATGGGAGAACTACAATACCCAGATAGATTAGCGAAATTAGGATTATTTAGTCTAGAAAAAAGACGACTGAGGGGCGATCTAATAACCATGTATAAGTATATAAGGGGACAATACAAATATCTCGCTGAGGATCTGTTTATACCAAGGAAGGTGACGGGCACAAGGGGGCATTCTTTGCGTCTGGAGGAGAGAAGGTTTTTCCACCAACATAGAAGAGGATTCTTTACTGTTAGGGCAGTGAGAATCTGGAATTGCTTGCCTGAGGAGGTGGTGATGGCGAACTCAGTCGAGGGGTTCAAGAGAGGCCTGGATGTCTTCCTGGAGCAGAACAATATTGTATCATACAATTATTAGGTTCTGTAGAAGGACGTAGATCTGGGGATTTATTATGATGGAATATAGGCTGAACTGGATGGACAAATGTCTTTTTTCGGCCTTACTAACTATGTTACTATGTACTATGTTACTATGTTTTTAATGAGTGCTCACCAAGTCTGTGTTTTTTTTCTTTTCCCATTGCCCATTGCCAT
Source organism: Ranitomeya imitator (assembly GCF_032444005.1). Taxonomy (NCBI): domain Eukaryota; kingdom Metazoa; phylum Chordata; class Amphibia; order Anura; family Dendrobatidae; genus Ranitomeya; species Ranitomeya imitator. The sequence goes on along the minus strand of NC_091284.1, from coordinate 810,981,601 downwards.
ATCTAAGTCCTGGTGCTCATGAGCCTAGTGCTTCGCGGGGGCGCAGCTGCAGCCGATGTTTACAGATGTTGTCCGTGGTGGGATTTGAACCCAGGACCCCAGGGCTGCAAGGCTGCTGTGCTATCCACTGTGTACTGTCACACAAATCTTTTCCACCCCTAACATTTTCAATCAAAGTGCTACCTCTACACATGCTAAAAGGACGACTCCTTACAATTGTAATTTTATGAAATTAATTTGCAATTTTTTTTGTTATTGCAATTTAATTGCCACAAATTAAAATTGCAAAGATTTGCCCTTTTAGCCTCTGCTGAGCTATCACCATGATTGTGGCAATGTTTATACACTTATAAAATTATCATTCATGGAGATTGAATATTCGTAGTCCTATTACAGCTCTGCAATTGTTTTTTTTGCAGTTGTAATAAGGTTTTGCAATGCATTCAGTAATGTTAGCGTGGACGACGACGATGAATGACTGCGGTAGGTAGAAATTGTCTTACAGATGTTTGAAGTATATTAGGACCATAAGGATTTGCTCTTTAAGTATGGTACCCACAAGAAATTTTTCTTAATAGGATTCATGATTTGGTAAATTGTTAGCTACAGCAGCTGTATCTACACTAATGCAATTCTATGAGTTGTAGATAGATTTGACAAATGCAGGTTGTGTGTTCACGTCTCTTTAAATACAGTAGTGTTTTTCTTATGGCCCCCATAAACATTAGACTAATGTCGGCTGAATCTGCCGATATTGACTGGTTCAGCCAACGGTCTAATGTGTATGGGGGCACCGGCCGCCTGATAGTCGGGAGCAGGCTCGGACTGGCCCACATGAGAACAGGAGAATCCTCCGGTGGGCCCCTGTGCAGAAGTAGACCACCACCCTCTTATATGAGCAGTACTTGGCACAATACACTTGAATGACTATGTACAGACAAAGCCGGCATCTTATTAATTTATCAATCAACCCAGATCATTGTTATATAAATTTGTGATTGAGGATAATGTCACATTTGTATGAAGCTGAAAAATAAAGCCCTGGAATTGGGTACTGGTGGACCCTTGGCTCCCCAGTCCGACACTGGTTGGGAGAGATGTTGATCATTAATGTCCAATTTTGGACTGACGATCGCTTTGTTCTCCCTGGAATTAGCCATCGGCTGATGCGTCAGTCGGTGGCTTTCTCCTAGAGAACACAAGAGTTCACAGCCAAGAAATTGCTCCTGAGTATGGGAGAATCAGCTGACATGGCTGCCGGCCAAACGACCTGCTGAAGCATTGTTTGAGTAACAGCTATCTAATTTGTTTGGGAGCCTTAGAATTAACCAGTTGCCAAAAATACCCATAACCATTTTACACAAAGTGGAAGATTACACGGGCTTCTCCATAATATTTTGAAGCTATCACATCACATGGTACAGCACAGCTAATCCGGGTGCATTTTTTTATAGCCACCATAAAAGCCGAGGCAGGGAATGCAGCAGCTGTTTTGTTTTGAATCTAGATAGTGAGAGCACATCACAGCTTAGTGATAGAAATTGGTATTGGAAGCAATAAAATACTACTTAAAGATCACAGATAGTGTGTGACAACAGCTACCATCTGTTTCTGGAAATTACTAAAGTTGCGTTTGCATTAAAGACCTTGAAAAGTGTTCAACAGAAGATTTGTAGAAAATCATATTTTGGGAAAAACTGAGCAAAGCTGGTGGACTAGAACTTCAAAACATTCACTTATCTCTAATCGATAAATTTAAAACGCATTGTGGACCACACTTCTAGGACTTTGTACAACCCCTGGCAAAAATTATGGAATCATCGGCCTTGGAGGATGTTCATTCAGTTGTTTAATTTTGTAGAAAAAAAGCCGATCACGGACATGGCACAAAACTAAAGTAATTTCAAATGGCAACTTTCTGGCTTTAAGAAACACTAAAAGAAATCAAGAACAAAAAATGTGGCAGTCGGTAATGGTTACTTTTTTTTAACCAAGCAGAGGGAAAAAATTATGGAATCACTCAATTCCATAAAGCCAGAAAGTTGCCATTTGAAATGACTTTAGTTTTGTGCCATGTCTGTGATCTGCTTTTTTTCAATAAAATTAAACAATTGAATGAACATCCTCCAAGGCCGGTGATTTCATAATTTTTGCCAGGGGTTGTATGTCTGCCCTGATATGTTTATAGTGCCCAAAGAATAAAAGTTACAGAAGATTTACCGATTTGATTCCTATGCACACGATTGTAATCAGACTTGCCAAATCGCCCGCCACCTAAATGTGCACCTGGATGCCAGTCTCTTCCAGGAGGCCAGTAGGTCACCCCCATTTTCAAGAAGCTACCAGATTCCGAGAAGAGATGACCGATCTCCAGAGTACCATAGAGGCCTCCTGGAACCTCACGAAAAGCAGCGAACCCTCCTGTGTGTGGCCCCAAATGCTCCATCATCAGATGGAGCTCTGACTTCCAGGAGCAAGTTTAGGTGGCAGGAACGGGGTGTGTGCAAGGGGTGTGACCGGTAAAATGGACGTAGTTATGAGAAAATGATGGTGCGCCGCGCTCCTGTTTCTCCAGAAGACGCACGTCACTAATTTTTCAAGCCTGACAGTAAAGCTTATGTCCAATTTACCGCTCTGACTACACGTCAGGATGTTATCCTAGGAGTCAGTGAAGCTTACAAGACTTTGATCACTTTTTTTTCTCCACGGGAAGGACAAAGTAATTGTGTCCAGCAGAAAAGCAACTAGGAATAGAAATGACTCCATACGCTCGGAGTCTGGGGAAATTGACAGGTTCCTGACAGCAGGTTGTCAGGTTATTGGGTTCTGTTTAAAGAACATCTCATTAGGATACCTTAACGTCATATAATAGACGTGCCGTTTACTCCATACTTTGCCCGCAGTAGGCTCTCCGTGGAATTTGCCACTCAATATGAGTAAATGAATGTGCCGAAAATGCTGCGTTCAATCAATTCCAATAATTTGGGAAGAAAACCTATAAACTCAACAAATAAGTTTGGCAACTAATTCTCTGTTTTCTGTTTCTTCGCCTACAAACATAAAGCTTGAATTAAAGATTACTAAACCCACAATTTATCATCAATGATACAGTTATCGAATAGCAAAATGGAAAAAGATTAAAAAAAACAAAACCCTTTGTACATCTTTCCCAACATGCAGTACCGTCATACAGCGCAAACTGTACTTCTAATCATCTTTTGCCTCCTGCAGAGCAATGTACTTATTACCCTGACTACGATAGTGGTAAAAGAATAAAAAAACTTCTGTAAAATTCCTTATCAAAATTACTAAAAAGTGCATAAAAATAATTACAATCATCATACCCACTAAGGGCAGTAAAGTAATTAATATATTATTTATCCCCAATGGACAAGAATATAATAATAGGAAACTAATATAACTGCTATAATACTGCTCCTAGATACAAGAAAATAACTACTATAATACTGCTCCATATGTACAAGAATATAACTACTATAATACTGCCCCATGTACAAGAATATAACTACTATAATACTGCCCCATGTACAGGAATATAACTACTATAATACTGCCTCCTATGTACAAGAATATAACTACTATAATACTGCCTCCTATGTACAAGAATATAACTACTATAATACTGCTCCTATGTTCAATAATATAACTACTATAATACTGCTCCTATCTACAAGAATATAACTACTATAATACTGTCCCTATGTACAAGAATATAACTACTATAATACTGCTCCTATGTACAAGAATATAACTACTATAATACTGTCCCTATGTACAAGAATATAACTACTATAATACTGCTCCTATCTACAAGAATATAACTACTATAATACTGCTCCTATGTACAAGAATATAACTACTATAATACTACTCCTATGTACAAGAATATAACTACTATAATACTACCCCTATGTACAAGAATATAACTACTATAATACTGCCCCTATGTACAAGAATATAACTACTATAATACTACCCCTATGTACAAGAATATAACTACTATAATACTGCCCCTATGTACAAGAATATAACTACTATAATACTGCCCAATGTACAAGAATATAACTACTATAATACTGCCCCTATTGTTGTGAATTCTGTTGTCGGGCTCCCTCCTGTGGTCATGAATGGTACTTCGGCTGGTTCTGTCCATGGACTTCCTCTGGTGGGTGTTTCTGAGTTTCCTTCCACAGGTGACGAGGTTAATTCGTTAGGCTGCTGCTCTATTTAACTCCACTTAGATCTTTGCTCCATGCCACCTGTCAATGTTCCAGTATTGGTCTAGTTCACTCCTGGATCGTTCTTGTGACCTGTCTTCCCAGCAGAAGCTAAGTTCCAGCTTGTATTTCTTTGGTTTGCTATTTTTCTTTCCAGCTTGCTATTTTTATTGTTGTCTTGCTTGCTGGAAGCTCTGGGACGCAGAGGGAGCGCCTCCGCACTGTGAGTCGGTGCGGAGGGTCTTTTTTGCGCCCTCTGCGTGGTCTTTTTGTAGGTTTTTGTGCTGACCGCAAAGTAACCTTTCCTACCCTCGGTTTGTTCAGTAAGTCGGGCCTCACTTTGCTAAATCTATTTCATCTCTGTGTTTGCATTTTCATCTTTACTCACAGTCATTATATGTGGGGGGCTGCCTTTTCCTTTGGGGAATTTCTCTGAGGCAAGGTAGGCTTTATTTTTCTATCTTCAGGGCTAGCTAGTTCCTTAGGCTGTGCCGAGTTGCATATTGAGCATTAGGCGCAATCCACGGCTATTTCTAGTGTGTTTGATAGGATTAGGGATTGCGGTTAGCAGAGTTCCCACGTCCCAGAGCTCGTCCTATATTATCAGTAACTAGCAGGTCATTCCGTGTGCTCTTAACCACCAGGTCCATTATTGTCCTGACCACCAGGTCATAACACCCTATGTACAAGAATATAACTACTATAATACTGCCCCCTATGTACAAGAATATAACTACTATAATACTGCCCCTATGTACAAGAATATAACTACTATAATACTGCCCCATGTACAGGAATATAACTACTATAATACTGCCCCATGTACAGGAATATAACTACTATAATACTGCCTCCTATGTACAAGAATCTAACTACTATAATACTGCTCCTATGTACAAGAATATAACTACTATAATACTACTCCTATGTACAAGAATATAACTACTATAATACTGCCCCATGTACAGGAATATAACTACTATAATACTGCCCCCTATGTACAAGAATATAACTACTATAATACTGCCCCATGTACAGGAATATAACTACTATAATACTGCTCCTATGTACAAGAATATAACTACTATAATACTGCCCCTATGTACAAGAATATATCTACTATAATACTACCCCTATGTACAAGAATATAACTACTATAATACTGCCCCTATGTACAAGAATATAACTACTATAATACTGCCCAATGTACAAGAATATAACTACTATAATACTGCCCCTATTGTTGTGAATTCTGTTGTCGGGCTCCCTCCTGTGGTCATGAATGGTACTTCGGCTGGTTCTGTCCATGGACTTCCTCTGGTGGGTGTTTCTGAGTTTCCTTCCACAGGTGACGAGGTTAATTCGTTAGGCTGCTGCTCTATTTAACTCCACTTAGATCTTTGCTCCATGCCACCTGTCAATGTTCCAGTATTGGTCTAGTTCACTCCTGGATCGTTCTTGTGACCTGTCTTCCCAGCAGAAGCTAAGTTCCAGCTTGTATTTCTTTGGTTTGCTATTTTTCTTTCCAGCTTGCTATTTTTATTGTTGTCTTGCTTGCTGGAAGCTCTGGGACGCAGAGGGAGCGCCTCCGCACTGTGAGTCGGTGCGGAGGGTCTTTTTTGCGCCCTCTGCGTGGTCTTTTTGTAGGTTTTTGTGCTGACCGCAAAGTAACCTTTCCTACCCTCGGTTTGTTCAGTAAGTCGGGCCTCACTTTGCTAAATCTATTTCATCTCTGTGTTTGCATTTTCATCTTTACTCACAGTCATTATATGTGGGGGGCTGCCTTTTCCTTTGGGGAATTTCTCTGAGGCAAGGTAGGCTTTATTTTTCTATCTTCAGGGCTAGCTAGTTCCTTAGGCTGTGCCGAGTTGCATATTGAGCATTAGGCGCAATCCACGGCTATTTCTAGTGTGTTTGATAGGATTAGGGATTGCGGTTAGCAGAGTTCCCACGTCCCAGAGCTCGTCCTATATTATCAGTAACTAGCAGGTCATTCCGTGTGCTCTTAACCACCAGGTCCATTATTGTCCTGACCACCAGGTCATAACACCCTATGTACAAGAATATAACTACTATAATACTGCCCCCTATGTACAAGAATATAACTACTATAATACTGCCCCTATGTACAAGAATATAACTACTATAATACTGCCCCATGTACAGGAATATAACTACTATAATACTGCCCCATGTACAGGAATATAACTACTATAATACTGCCTCCTATGTACAAGAATCTAACTACTATAATACTGCTCCTATGTACAAGAATATAACTACTATAATACTACTCCTATGTACAAGAATATAACTACTATAATACTGCCCCATGTACAGGAATATAACTACTATAATACTGCCCCCTATGTACAAGAATATAACTACTATAATACTGCCCCATGTACAGGAATATAACTACTATAATACTACCCCCTATATTCCTAGCATGTAATAACTTAAAATACTGCTTTTATTTAACCCCTTACCGGCATCGGACGTACTATACCGTCCGATGCCGGCTCCCCTGCTTTGATGCAGGGCTCCGCGGTGAGCCCGCACCAAAGCCGGGACATGTCAGCTGTTTTGAACAGCTGACATGTGCCCATAATAGGCGCGGGCAGAATCGCGATCTGCCCGCACCTATTAACTAGTTAAATGCCGCTGTCAAACGCAGACAGCGGCATTTAACTACCGCTTCCGGCCGGGCGGCCGGAAATGACGTCATCGCCGACCCCGTCACATGATCGGGGGTCGGCGATGCTTGTATATTGTAACCATAGAGGTCCTTGAGACCTCTATGGTTACTGATTGCCCGTCGCTGTGAGCGCCACCCTGTGGTCGGCGCTCACAGCACACGTGCAATTCTGCTACATAGCAGCGATCAGCAGATCGCTGCTATGTAGCAGAGCCGATCGGGTTGTGCCTGCTTCTAGCCTCTCATGGAGGCTATTGAAGCATGGCAAAAGTTAAAAAAAAAAGTTTAAAAAAATGTGAAAAAAATAAAAAAAACATAAAAGTTTAAATCACCCCTCTTTCGCCCCAATCAAAATAAATCAATAAAAAAAATATCAAATCTACGCATATTTGGTATCGCCGCGCTCAGAATCGCCCGATCTATCAAATAAAAAAAAGTATTAACCTGATCGCTAAACAGCGTAGCGGGAAAAAAACTCGAAACGCCAGAATTACGTTTTTTTGGTCGCCGCGACATTGCATTAAAGTGCAATAACGGGCGATCAAAAGAACGTATCTGCACCGAAATGCTATCATTAAAAACGTCATCTCGGCACGCAAAAAATAAGCCCTCAACCGACCCCAGATGATGAAAAATGGAGACGCTACTAGTATCGGAAAATGGCGCAATTTTTTTTTTTTTTTTTTTTTTTTAGCAAAGTTTGGAATTTTTTTTCACCACTTAGATAAAAAATAACCTAGTCATGTTTGGTGTCTATGAACTCGTAATGACCTGGAGAATCATAATGGCAGGTCATTTTTAGCATTTAATGAACCTAGCAAAAAAGCCAAACAAAAAACCAATGTGGGATTGCACTTTTTTTGCAATTTCACCGCACTTGGAATTTTTTTCCCGTTTTCTAGTACACGACATGCTAAAACCAATGATGTCGTTCAAAAGTACAACTCGTCCCGCAAAAAATAAGCCCTCACATGGCCAAATTGACGGAAAAATAAAAAAGTTATGGCTCTGGGAAGGAGGGGAGCGAAAAACGAACACGGAAAAACGAAAAATCCCCCGGTCATGAAGGGGTTAAATAATATTTTATACTGTTCCCTTTCAACATTTCAGCTGGATGTCCTTTTGTTGTCTACAGCATGTGAGGGAGTTTTCACTTGTTCACTGTTAATTGTTTAATATATAAATCAGAAATCTCAGATTGCCTGTATGATCAGTGAATGTCTCAGAACTAGGGTTGAGCGAAACGGGTCGAACATTTTCAAAAGTCGCCGACTTTTGGCTAAGTCGGGGTTTCATGAAACCCGATCCGACCCCTGTGCGGGGTCGGCCATGCGGTACGCGACTTTCGCGCCAAAGTCGCGTTTCAATGACGCGAAAAGCGCCATTTCTCAGCCAATGAAGGTAAACGCAGAGTGTGGGCAGCGTGATGACATAGGTCCTGGTCCCCACCATCTTAGAGAAGGGCATTGCAGTGATTGGCTTGCTGTCTGCGACGTCACAGGGGCTATAAAGGGGCGTTCCCGCCGACCGCCATCTTACTGCTGCTGATCTGAGCTTAGGGAGAGGTTGCTGCTGCTTTGTCAGAAGCAGGGATAGCGTTAGGCAGGGTCCATTAACCACAAAACCGCTTGTGCTGCAGCGATTTGCACTGTCCAACACCACCCTCGGTGTGCAGGGACAGTGGAAGTTTTTTTTTTTTTTTTTTCCCCTCAGCGCTGTAGCTCATTGGGCTGCCCTAGAAGGCTCCCTGATAGCTGCATTGCTGTGTGTACGCCGCTGTGCAAACCAACTGCTTTTTTCAAAGCACAAATCCTCTTGTTCCTTCCTTTCTGCACAGCTATCTTTTTTGTTTGTCCACACTTTTTATTTCATTTGTGCATCAGTCCACTCCTTATTGCTGCCTGCCATACCTGGCTGAGATTACTGCAGGCAGGGAGATAGTAGCTGCCTGCCATACCTGGCTGAGATTACTGCAGGCAGGGAGATAGTAATTGTAGGACATTCCCTGTTTTTTTTTTTTTTTGGTGGGAGATTAAGATTGGCAATTTGGCATTTCTGCTAGAGTGCCATCCCTGTGTGTGCCATCTCTCTCACATAGTGGGCCATAGAAAGCCTTTTCATTTTTCTGTATTTTTTTTTGTGGGGTGTATAAATTCTCCCTGATAAAAATACAGTGGGAGATTAATATTGGCCTTTGGGCTTGTGTGCCAGTCCTGAGTGTGCCATCTCTCTCACAAATAGTGGGCCATAGAAAGCCTATTTATTTTTTTTTTTGGTTTTATAAATTCTCCCTGAAAAAAAGGGAGATTAATATTGGCCTCTGGGCTTGTGTGCCAGTCCTGAGCGTGCCATCTGTGCCAGCCCTGAGCGTGCCATCTCTCTCACAAATAGTGGGCCATAGAAAGCCTATTTAATTTTTTTTTTTGTTTTATAAATTTTCCCTGAAAAAAGGGAGATTAATATTGGCCTCTGGGCTTGTGTGCCAGTTGTGAGCGTGCCATCTGTGCCAGTCCTGAGCGTGCCATCTCTCTCACAAATAGTGGGCCATAGAAAGCCTATTTAAATATTTTTTTGGTTTTATAAATTCTCCCAGAAAAAAAGGGAGATTAATATTGGCCTCTGGGCTTGTGTGCCAGTCCTGAGCGTGCCATCTGTGCCAGCCAGCCCTGAGCGTGCCATCTCTCTCACAAATAGTGGGCCATAGAAAGCCTATTTAATTTTTTTTTTTGTTTTATCAATTTTCCCTGAAAAAAGGGAGATTAATATTGGCCTCTGGGCTTGTGTGCCAGTTGTGAGCGTGCCATCTGTGCCAGTCCTGAGCGTGCCATCTCTCTCACAAATAGTGGGCCATAGAAAGCCTATTTAAATATTTTTTTGGTTTTATAAATTCTCCCAGAAAAAAAGGGAGATTAATATTGGCCTCTGGGCTTGTGTGCCAGTCCTGAGCGTGCCATCTGTGCCAGCCAGCCCTGAGCGTGCCATCTCTCTCACAAATAGTGGGCCATAGAAAGCCTATTTAATTTTTTTTTTTGTTTTATCAATTTTCCCTGAAAAAAGGGAGATTAATATTGGCCTCTGGGCTTGTGTGCCAGTTGTGAGCGTGCCATCTGTGCCAGTCCTGAGCGTGCCATCTCTCTCACAAATAGTGGGCCATAGAAAGCCTATTTAAATATTTTTTTGGTTTTATAAATTCTCCCAGAAAAAAAGGGAGATTAATATTGGCCTCTGGGCTTCTGTGCCAGTCCTGAGCGTGCCATCTGTGCCAGTCCTGAGCGTCCCATCTCTCTCACAAATAGTGGGCCATAGAAAGCCTATTTTATTTTTTTTTTGGGTTTTAGAAATTCTCCCTGAAAAAAGGGAGATTAATATTGGCCTCTGGGCTTGTGTGCCAGTTGTGAGCGTGCCATCTGTGCCAGTCCTGAGCGTGCCATCTCTCTCACAAATAGTGGGCCATAGAAAGCCTATTTAAATATTTTTTTGGTTTTATAAATTCTCCCAGAAAAAAAGGGAGATTAATATTGGCCTCTGGGCTTCTGTGCCAGTCCTGAGCGTGCCATCTGTGCCAGTCCTGAGCGTCCCATCTCTCTCACAAATAGTGGGCCATAGAAAGCCTATTTTATTTTTTTTTTGGGTTTCAGAAATTCTCCCTGGAAAAAAAAAGGGAGATTAATATTGCCCTTTGGGCTTGTGTGCCAGTACTAAGCGTTCCATCTCTCTCTCTCTCTCAGTCAGTGGGCCATAGAACGCATATTTTTGGTTTTATTTGTTTTCTAAATTCTCCCTGAAAAAATCATTTTATTTTATTTGGTTTCTAAATTCTTCCTGATAAAATCATATTTTTTTTATTATTTTTATTTCTAAAGTCTCCCTGAAAAAAAAAAAAAAAAAACAACCAAAAAAACAGTGGGAGATTAATATTGGCCTTTCTGCTTGTGTGCCAGTCTTGACTCCTGGGTGTGCCATCTCTCTCTCTCTCTCTCTCTCTCTCCAATTGTGGTCCATAGAAAGCCTATATTTTTTTTCCTTGATTTGGGTTCTAAAATCTACCAGAGAAAATAACTACATCAATCATTGGTAGAAAAATATTGGCCTCTGGGTTTGTGTGCCACTCCTGACTCCTGTGTGCGTCATCTCTCAGTCAGTGGGCCATAGAACGCCTATTTTTGGTTTTATTTGTTTTCTAAATTCTCCCTGAAAAAATCATTTTATTTTATTTGGTTTCTAAATTCTTCCTGATAAAATCATATTTTTTTTATTATTTTTTTTTCTAAAGTCTCCCTGAAAAAAAAAAAAAAAAACAGTGGGAGATTAATATTGGCCTTTCTGCTTGTGTGCCAGTCTTGACTCCTGGGTGCGTCATCTCTCAGTCAGTGGGCCATAGAACGCCTATTTTTGGTTTTATTTGTTTTATAAATTCTCCCTGAAAAAATCATTTTATTTTATTTGGTTTCTAAATTCTTCCTGATAAAATCATATTTTTTTTATTATTTTTTTTTCTAAAGTCTCCCTGAAAAAAAAAAAAAAAAAACAACCAAAAAAAACAGTGGGAGATTAATATTGGCCTTTCTGCTTGTGTGCCAGTCTTGACTCCTGGGTGCGTCATCTCTCAGTCAGTGGGCCATAGAACGCCTATTTTTGGTTTTATTTGTTTTATAAATTCTCCCTGAAAAAATCATTTTATTTTATTTGGTTTCTAAATTCTTCCTGATAAAATCATATTTTTTTTATTATTTTTTTTTCTAAAGTCTCCCTGAAAAAAAAAAAAAAAAAAAAAAACAAAAAAAAAACAGTGGGAGATTAATATTGGCCTTTCTGCTTGTGTGCCAGTCTTGACTCCTGGGTGTGCCATCTCTCTCTCTCTCTCTCTCCAATTGTGGTCCATAGAAAGCCTACATTTTTTTTCCTTGATTTGGGTTCCAAAATCTACCAGAGAAAATAACTCCATCAATCATTGGTAGAAAAATATTGGCCTCTGGGCTTGTGTGCCACTCCTGATTCCTGTGTGCGTCATCTCTCACTCAGTGGCCCATAGAAAGCATATAGTTTGTTACATTTGTTTTCTAAATTCTCCCTGCAAAAATCTATTTTTTTTTTTTTGGGGGGTTTCTAAAGTGTTCCTGAAAAAAATAAAAATAAAAAAAAAATAATAGTGTGACATTAATATTAACATTTGTGCTTCAGTGACAGTCCTGCGTGTGGGGCATCTCTCTAATTTGCAGCCACCAAAAAAAGAGTGTGTAACATTGGGCCTGATTTTCGCTGTGGTCTCACCAACCTGTAAAGGGGTAGCTAAATCATACTGAAGTTATAGCTCACCGTGTAAGTTGTGTGACTGCAACAAATAACGTTAGTTTGGTTACGTTTTTAAAACAATGAGGAAGTCTAGTGGAAGAGGTCGTGGCCGGGGGCGTTCATTGTCAGCTGGTAATGAGGGTAGTGGTAGTGGTGGAGCATCAGGTGGTCGTGGGGGAAAAAATATTGCACCTAAGTCTGGAGCTGTGGAGCCAGGTTCGTCGTCCGGCTACACAAGGCCTCGAACGCTCCCTTTTCTGGGATTAGGAAAACCGCTTTTAAAGCCGGAGCAGCAAGAGCAAGTTTTGGCTTATCTTGCTGACTCAGCCTCTAGCTCTTTTGCCTCATCTCGTGAAACTGGTAAAAGTAAAAGCAGCGCGTCGTTAGTGGATGTTCACGGTCAGGGACAAGTCACTTCCTTGTCCTCTTCAGCAAAAACAACAACAGAGAAGAATGCAGCAGGCGACACAACGGGTTACTCCATGGAGCTCTTTACACATACCGTCCCTGGCTTAGAAAGTGAAGCAGTTAACAGTCCATGCCCATTACAAATTGAATCTGACATGGAGTGCACTGACGCACAGCCACAGCCAGACTACTATGCTGGTCCTTTGACTCAGACCACAACATTGCCCTCGCAGGGTGCTGATCAAGAATCAGACCCTGATGAGACTATGTTGCCCCATCACGAACGCTATACCACCGAACGACACGGTGACACAGACGAAGTTGCGCAGGAGGTACAAGAAGAGTTATTAGATGACCCAGTTCTTGACCCCGATTGGCAGCCATTGGGGGAACAGGGTGCAGGCGGCAGCAGTTCTGAAGCAGAGGAGGAGGAGGGGCCGCAGCAGGCATCAACATCGCCACAGGTTCCATCTGCCGGGCCCGTATCTTGCCCAAAACGCGTGGCAAAGCCAAAACCTGGTGGAGGACAGCGTGGCCATCCGGTTAAAGCTCAGTCTGCAATGCCTGAAAAGGTATCCGATGCTAGAAAGAGTGCAGTCTGGCATTTTTTTAAACAACATCCAATTGATCAGCGCAAAGTCATCTGTCAAAAATGTTCTACTTCCTTAAGCAGAGGTCAGAATCTGAAAAGTCTCAATACTAGTTGCATGCATAGACATTTAACCACCATGCATTTGAAAGCTTGGACTAACTACCAAACGTCCCTTAAGGTTGTTGCACCCTCGGCCAATGAAGCTAGTCATCAACGCAACATCCCTTCCGGCAGTGTAGGACCACCATTTAGCGCACCACCTGCTGTATCTGTGCAGGTATCTTTGCCAGGCCAAAGCAGTCAGGGTCAGGGAATCACCAGTTTCGTAGTAGGAAACACTGCATCTAGGGCACCGGCGGCAACAATACCATCTCCCACCGTCTCTCAGTCTGCCATGTCCACCGGCACCCCCGCTAGTTCCACGATCTCCAGCTCTCCAGTCCAGCTCACCCTACATGAGACTATGGTTAGAAAAAGGAAATACTTAGCCTCGCATCCGCGTACACAGGGTTTGAACGCCCACATAGCTAGACTAATCTCGTTAGAGATGATGCCCTACCGGTTAGTTGAAAGCGAAGCTTTCAAAGACCTGATGGACTACGCTGTACCACGCTACGAGCTACCCAGTCGACACTTTTTTTCCAGAAAAGCCATCCCAGCCCTCCACCAGCATGTTAAAGAGCGCATCGTCCATGCACTCAGGCAATCTGTGAGCACAAAGGTGCACCTGACAACAGATGCATGGACCAGTAGGCATGGCCAGGGACGTTACGTGTCCATCACGGCACACTGGGTAAATGTGGTGGATTCAGGGTCCACAGGGGACAGCAAGTTTGGGACAGTTCTGCCTAGCCCACGGTCTAGTAAACAGTTGTCTGTAGCCGTTCGCACCCCCTCCTCCTCCTCCTCCTCGTCCTCCTGCAGAAGCAAGAGCTCGTCCACAGACCGCAGTCGCACAAACACTCCATCCGCACCTGCCACTGTTGCACACCAGGTCTCCCATTATGGGGCAGCTACTGGCATACGTCAGCAGGCTGTATTGGCTATGAAGTGTTTGGGTGACAATAGACACACCGCGGAAGTTCTGTCCGAGTTCTTGCAGCAAGAAACGCAGTCGTGGCTGGGCACTGTAGATCTTGAGGCAGGCAAGGTAGTGAGTGATAACGGAAGGAATTTCATGGCTGCCATCTCCCTTTCCCAACTGAAACACATTCCTTGCCTGGCTCACACCTTAAACCTGGTGGTGCAGTGCTTCCTGAAAAGTTATCCGGGGTTATCCGACCTGCTCCTCAAAGTGCGTGGACTTTGCGCACATATCCGCCGTTCGCCTGTACACTCCAGCCGTATGCAGACCTATCAGCGTTCTTTGAACCTTCCCCAGCATCGCCTAATCATAGACGTTGCAACAAGGTGGAACTCAACACTGCACATGCTTCAGAGACTGTGCGAACAGAGGCGGGCTGTTATGTTTTTGTGGGAGGATACACATACACGGGCAGGCAGTAGGATGGCAGACATGGAGTTGTCAGGTGTGCAGTGGTCGAAGATTCAAGACATGTGTCAAGTCCTTCAGTGTTTTGAGGAATGCACACGGCTGGTTAGTGCAGACAACGCCATAATAAGCATGAGCATCCCCCTAATGCGTCTGCTGATGCAAAGTTTGACGCACATAAAGGATCAGGCGTCTGCACCAGAGGAAGAGGAAAGCCTTGATGACAGTCAGCGATTGTCTGGTCAGGGCAGTGTACATGACGAGGTACCGGGCGAAGAGGAGGTGGAGGATGAGGAGGATGATGGGGATGAGTATATTTTTAATGAGGAAGCTTTCCCGGGGGCACGGGAAATTGGTGGCGTGGCAAGGCCGGGTTCTGGTTTTTTGAGGGACACAAGTGACGTAGATTTGCCTGCAACTGCCCCTCAACCAAGCACAACCGCAGATTTGACAACGGGAACTTTGGCCCACATGGCGGATTATGCCTTGCGTATCCTCAAAAGGGACACACGCATTACAAAAATGATGAACGATGACGATTACTGGTTGGCCTGCCTCCTTGATCCTCGCTATAAAGGCAAATTGCAAAATATTATGCCACATGAGAACTTGGAACTAATATTAGCAACAAAACAATCAACTCTTGTTGACCGTTTGCTTCTGGCATTCCCTGCACACAGCGCCCGTGATCGTTCTCACACGAGCTCCAGGGGCCAGCAGACCAGAGGTGTTAGAGGGGCAGAAATCAGAAGTGGCGTTGGACAGAGGGGTTTTCTGACCAGGTTGTGGAGTGATTTTTCTATGACCGCAGACAGGACAGGTACTGCAGCATCAATTCAAAGTGACAGGAGACAACATTTGTCCAGTATGGTTACAAACTATTTTTCATCCCTTATCGACGTTCTCCCTCAACCGTCATTCCCATTTGATTACTGGGCATCCAAATTAGACACCTGGCCAGAATTGGCAGAATATGCATTGCAGGAGCTTGCTTGCCCGGCAGCTAGTGTCCTATCAGAAAGAGTATTCAGTGCTGCAGGTTCAATACTAACAGAAAAAAGGACTCGTCTGGCTACCCAAAATGTAGATGATCTAACCTTCATTAAAATGAACCACAACTGGATTTCAAAATCTTTTGCCCCACCCTGCCCGGCTGACACCTAGCTTTCCTATGAAAAGGTCTTGCCTGTGGACTATTCTGAATGACTTTTCCAATCTCGTAATTTTCTTCACCTGATTGTCCAGCATACGACATGTTTCCACCTCACGAAATGGCCAAACTCCCCACACGGGGCCGTGCTATCGCCACTTTGCGCTTGGACCCTTGAGAGTGCTGTTTGTCTGAAGAGGTGGGTGTGGCCGCTTTTGGTCGACGGCACTGCCACTGGGTCCCTCATAGTACAATAAAGTGTCTCTGGCGGTGGTGGTGCGCACCCAACGTCAGACACACCGTTGTAATATGAGGGGCCCTGTGCCTGTACCGCCGGCCACAAGACAGTTCCCCCCCCCAGCTCAAACAGTGCTCTACCACTAGCAAAATTATCTCTCACAGCTTCACCAATGTGTAGTCTAGCCGCTGACATCCTTCAATGCCTGGCACTGACAATACCATTGTTTTGACATTTTTGTTATGTTAGGCCTTCGAAGCCTGTCTGCGGTCCCTTCTTTCTACAACTACTACACTGACCAGGCCACTGCTGGCCGTGTTACCCTGGAACCAATTTAAAAGTGCCTACAGTCAGCCCAATTTTGTTATGTTAGGCCTTCGAAGACTGTCTGCCGTCACTCCTTCCACTAGACTTCCACTGACCATACACTGCTGCCCATGTACCCCTGGAACCAATTTAAAGTGCCTACAGCCAGCCCAATTTTGTTATGTTAGGCCTTCGAAGCCTGTCTGCGGTCACTCCTTCCACTAGACTTCCACTGACCAGACCACTGCTGCCCGTGTACCCCTGGAACCAATTTAAAAGTGCCTACAGCCAGCCCAAGTTTGTTATGTTAGGCCTTGGAAGCCTGTCTGCGGTCACTCCTTCCACTAGACTTCCACTGACCAGACCACTGCTGCCCGTGTACCCCTGGAACCAATTTAAAAGTGCCTACAGCCAGCCCAAGTTTGTTATGTTAGGCCTTGGAAGCCTGTCTGCGGTCACTCCTTCCACTAGACTTCCACTGACCAGACCACTGCTGCCCGTGTACCCCTGGAACCAATTTAAAAGTGCCTACAGCCAGCCCAAGTTTGTTATGTTAGGCCTTGGAAGCCTGTCTGCGGTCACTCCTTCCACTAGACTTCCACTGACCAGACCACTGCTGCCCGTGTACCCCTGGAACCAATTTAAAAGTGCCTACAGCCAGCCCAAGTTTGTTATGTTAGGCCTTGGAAGCCTGTCTGCGGTCACTCCTTCCACTAGACTTCCACTGACCAGACCACTGCTGCCCGTGTACCCCTGGAACCAATTTAAAAGTGCCTACAGCCAGCCCAAGTTTGTTATGTTAGGCCTTCTAAGCCTGTCTGCGGTCCATTCTTTCAACTACTACTACACTGACCAGGTCACTGCTGCCCGTGTACCCCTGGAACCAATTTAAAATTGCCTACAGCCAGCCCAATTTTTTTATTTTAGGCCTTCGATGCCTGTCTGCGGTCCATTCTTTCAACTACTACTACACTGACCAGGTCACTGCTGTCCGTGTACCCCTGGAACCAATTTAAAATTGCCTACAGCCATGTGTTATTATTTTAGGCCTTCGATGCCTGTCTGCGGTCACTCCTTCCACTAGGCCTCCACTGACCACACCACTGCTGTCCGTGTACCCCTGGAACCAATTTAAAATTGCCTACAGCCAGCCCAATTTTTTTATTTTAGGCCTTCGATGCCTGTCTGCGGTCCATTCTTTCAACTACTACTACACTGACCAGGTCACTGCTGTCCGTGTACCCCTGTAACCAATTTAAAATTGCCTACAGCCATGTGTTATTATTTTAGGCATTCGATGCCTGTCTGCGGTCCATTTTTTCAACTACTACTACACTGACCAGGTCACTGCTGCCCGTGTACCCCTGGAACCAATTTAAAATTGCCTACAGCCATGTGTTATTATTTTAGGCCTTCGATGCCTGTCTGCGGTCACTCCTTCCACTAGGCCTCCACTGACCACACCACTGCTGCCCGTGTACCCCTGGAACCAATTTAAAATTGCCTACAGCCAGCCCAATTATTTTATTTTAGGCCTTCGATGCCTGTCTGCGGTCCATTCTTTCAACTACTACTACACTGACCAGGTCACTGCTGTCCGTGTACCCCTGGAACCAATTTAAAATTGCCTACAGCCATGTGTTATTATTTTAGGCCTTCGATGCCTGTCTGCGGTCACTCCTTCCACTAGGCCTCCACTGACCACACCACTGCTGTCCGTGTACCCCTGGAACCAATTTAAAATTGCCTACAGCCATGTGTTATTATTTTAGGCCTTCGATGCCTGTCTGCGGTCACTCCTTCCACTAGGCCTCCACTGACCACACCACTGCTGTCCGTGTACCCCTGGAACCAATTTAAAATTGCCTACAGCCAGCCCAATTTTTTTATTTTAGGCCTTCGATGCCTGTCTGCGGTCCATTCTTTCAACTACTACTACACTGACCAGGTCACTGCTGTCCGTGTACCCCTGGAACCAATTTAAAATTGCCTACAGCCATGTGTTATTATTTTAGGCCTTCGATGCCTGTCTGCGGTCACTCCTTCCACTAGGCCTCCACTGACCACACCACTGCTGTCCGTGTACCCCTGGAACCAATTTAAAATTGCCTACAGCCATGTGTTATTATTTTAGGCCTTCGATGCCTGTCTGCGGTCACTCCTTCCACTAGGCCTCCACTGACCACACCACTGCTGCCCGTGTACCCCTGGAACCAATTTAAAATTGCCTACAGCCAGCCCAATTTTTTTATTTTAGGCCTTTGATGCCTGTCTGCGGTCCATTCTTTCAACTACTACTACACTGACCAGGTCACTGCTGTCCGTGTACCCCTGGAACCAATTTAAAATTGCCTACAGCCATGTGTTATTATTTTAGGCCTTCGATGCCTGTCTGCGGTCACTCCTTCCACTAGGCCTCCACTGACCACACCACTGCTGTCCGTGTACCCCTGGAACCAATTTAAAATTGCCTACAGCCATGTGTTATTATTTTAGGCCTTCGATGCCTGTCTGCGGTCACTCCTTCCACTAGGCCTCCACTGACCACACCACTGCTGTCCGTGTACCCCTGGAACCAATTTAAAATTGCCTACAGCCAGCCCAATTTTTTTATTTTAGGCCTTCGATGCCTGTCTGCGGTCCATTCTTTCAACTACTACTACACTGACCAGGTCACTGCTGTCCGTGTACCCCTGGAACCAATTTAAAATTGCCTACAGCCATGTGTTATTATTTTAGGCATTCGATGCCTGTCTGCGGTCCATTTTTTCAACTACTACTACACTGACCAGGTCACTGCTGCCCGTGTACCCCTGGAACCAATTTAAAATTGCCTACAGCCATGTGTTATTATTTTAGGCCTTCGATGCCTGTCTGCGGTCACTCCTTCCACTAGGCCTCCACTGACCACACCACTGCTGCCCGTGTACCCCTGGAACCAATTTAAAATTGCCTACAGCCAGCCCAATTTTTTTATTTTAGGCCTTCGATGCCTGTCTGCGGTCCATTCTTTCAACTACTACTACACTGACCAGGTCACTGCTGCCCGTGTACCCCTGGAACCAATTTAAAATTGCCTACAGCCATGTGTTATTATTTTAGGCCTTCGATGCCTGTCTGCGGTCACTCCTTCCACTAGGCCTCCACTGACCACACCACTGCTGTCCGTGTACCCCTGGAACCAATTTAAAATTGCCTACAGC
The DNA here is from genome assembly GCF_032444005.1 of Ranitomeya imitator. Lineage (NCBI taxonomy): Eukaryota > Metazoa > Chordata > Amphibia > Anura > Dendrobatidae > Ranitomeya > Ranitomeya imitator. The sequence goes on along the minus strand of NC_091284.1, from coordinate 810,961,984 downwards.
CATGTGTTATTATTTTAGGCCTTCGATGCCTGTCTGCGGTCCATTCTTTCAACTACTACTACACTGACCAGGGCACTGCTGGCCGTGTACCCCTGGAACCAACATCAGAAAATATAAAAATAAGTATTTTGCTTATAAAAAAGAAAATACTGGTGAGATATCAAATGCAGACATTTTAACATTAAAAACAAACACACAACTCTAATCTGGTACAGTACTAAAAATGGCCACCAGCTACAATTACTTTCTCCTGCAAGTAGTTAACTGAAAGTTTTTTTAAATTGAAAACACACATATGGCATCCACCGAGTGTTGTCCTGTCGCGTCTTCTTTATATTATTGCCGAGAAGATGCAAAATAATGAAAATAATAAAATCATTAATTACCAAAATAATAGAGAAAGTCAACACCACATTGCAAATAAACATTCATTCCAAATAAAGAAGCAGGGCGCGTCCGAGGGTGAGTATATACCTAATAAGAATATAATCACCCTCGGACGCGCAATGCTTATTTCCAACAGCCTTCCTTCCTAAGAATCAGCCCTTCCGTCGTGTAGAGAGACGTTGTGTTACACTCCAAGGTGTTCCCCAGGTTGCCTTTCCTGAGCTTCGATCTTCCGGCTCTCGTTTAGTAGTTCTTGGAAACTACTCTGCATTAGGCCTTCAAATTGGGTATGGGGTGTAGAGAGATGGTGTGTTCCACTCCAAGGTGTTCCCCAGGTTGCCTTTCCTGAGCTTCGATCTTCCGGCTCTCGTTTAGTAGTTGTTGGAAACTACGCTGCATTAGGCCTTCAAATTGGGTATGGGGTGTAGCGAGAGGGTGTGTTACACTCCAAGGTGTTCCCCAGGTTGCCTTTCCTGAGCTTCGATCTTCCGGCTCTCGTTTAGTAGTTCTTGGAAACTACACTGCATTAGGCCTTCAAATTGGGTATGGGGTGTAGAGAGAGGGTGTGTTACACTCCAAGGTGTTCCCCAGGTTGCCTTTCCTGAGCTTCGATATTCCGGCTCTCGTTTAGTAGTTGTCGGAAACTACGCTGCATTAGGCCTACAAATTGGGTATGGGGCGTAGAGAGAGGGTGTGTTACACTCCAAGGTGTTCCCCAGGTTGCCTTTCCTGAGCTTCGATATTCCGGCTCTCGTTTAGTAGTTGTCGGAAACTACGCTGCATTAGGCCTACAAATTGGGTATGGGGTGTAGAGAGAGGGTGTGTTACACTCCAAGGTGTTCCCCAGGTTGCCTTTCCTGAGCTTCGATCTTCATGCTCTCGTTTAGTAGTTGTCGGAAACTACGCTGCATTAGGCCTACAAATTGGGTATGGGGTGTAGAGAGAGGGTTTGTTACACTCCAAGGTGTTCCCCAGGTTGCCTTTCCTGAGCTTCGATCTTCCGGCTCTCGTTTAGTAGTTGTTGGAAACTACGCTGCATTAGGCCTTCAAATTGGGTATGGGGTGTAGCGAGAGGGTGTGTTACACTCCAAGGTGTTCCCCAGGTTGCCTTTCCTGAGCTTCGATCTTCCGGCTCTCGTTTAGTAGTTCTTGGAAACTACACTGCATTAGGCCTTCAAATTGGGTATGGGGTGTAGAGAGAGGGTGTGTTACACTCTAAGGTGTTCCCCAGGTTTCCTTGCCATTGCTTCGGTCTTCCGACTCTCGTTTAGTAGTTGTAGAAAAGTACACTGCATTAGGCCATACAAAATGGGTATGGGGTGGAGAGAGATGGTGTGTTACACTCCAAGGTGTTCCCCAGGTTGCCTTTCCTGAGCTTCTATCTTCAGGCTCTCATTAAATTGTGGTTAAATGGAACAACTGCATTTGGCGTACTAGTTGGTTTGGGGCCTACTATCGGTGTCTGCCACTCCTTGCTGTTCTCCTCCACTGAACAAAGCTGTGCCGCCTGTTTACTACGGTTGCCAATTTTGAACTGCATTTCGACTACTTACTGATTTGGCCCTACTCTCTGTGTCAGCCTCTCATTCCAGTTGTCCTCCACTGCAATGCCCCCTGGTTATTCCTGTGTTACCAATTTTGAACTGCATTTAGCCCACTTTCTTCTTTGGGCCTATATCTGTGTTTCCACTTCATCGTGCCCATTGCCCAGCCAGTGATAGATGAGTCTGCTGGTACATTGACCCATAACGCAACATTCCCCGTGCACGCTACACAACAACATTGTGACCCTGCTGAAAGTCAGGTTGCTCTTCCCGCATACCATACCACCTTACACGGGGACAAAGAGGAAGGTGCAGATGAAAGTGCAGGTTCCTTCATCAGGTGGGGGGAGGAATACTAGTTGGCGACGTCACTGGCACAGGGCCTCTCATAGTACGCAAAAGTGTTGCTGCCGGTGGGAGGC